>NC_054847.1:30540771-30843802 GCF_018345385.1 Vulpes lagopus | reverse complement strand
AAAACAAGCTTTAGCATTCTAAAAGATGAGGCTAAAAGGATCCACACAAAATATTGTATAAAATGAAGGTGGCAGGGGCAGGGGGGTGGGCGGAGAAAACAAGGTTAAAACTTGTAAAGGGACTCTGGAGAAAACTGTAGGCTCCATTGGCTTATTTAACTTTAAATCTTATTAAATTTGCTAGATGCATGTTAGCATTCATGGTTCATTTACTTTTATTCTGACTTCTATAAATAGGCACGCTATGAGCCCTGATAAATGACTTAAAATCTTGTTTGACTTCAATAAAGAAATTAGCATGTTAATCTTAAAAATTCTACCCATAGAAATGAATGAAAGCCTCCTAGTCTCCCTTGCTCTACTCCCTGCAAGTTTACCTCCCCAATTCCAGGGCCCCTCCCTGCCATCCTTCTTCTTTTCTTTGGCTCTAAATCCATAAAATCTGGCATCCTCTCAAATCACTTAGCTCTGGCTCTCCTGCAAAAACAAACAAAAGCTACCTGGGGCCCCTGATTCCTGCTCATTTACATTCTTTCTGTGCCAAGGGTCAGAGGATGTCAAAGTTGGTGGCAGCCAGTCAAGCCCAGCATGGGACAGCCCTTATCTTCCCATGCAGTGTTTCTCTATCTCTCAACATCCCAGTACTTATTTCTCTAAAATTATAAACGGAAACATGGAACTGCCACAAAACTGATACTAGTTCAGTCTAAAAAGTTCAGCCCAGAGGAGTTGTGACAAGTAGACAAGAGCCCAGAGAAAGCTCATTTAAAAAAAAAAAAAAAAAGCCGGCAGTGGGTGGAGGGGAAGACATAATCTATATGACCTATACAGTATAAGGAAAACAAAAGCAAGCTGGAAATTCCCAGTAGTTTGATCATGTGGAATGTATATTTAAATTATGAGCAATTCACATTAAAACACTGAGTCTTTGCAAGTAGCTATGGGTTTAAGGCTTTCTAAATAGCCTTCAGCTAAAGAGTAATGTCAGTGTCATACATGTACCACTGAACTACACATATATGCCAGTTCCATCTGTGAGTTAGTTCTACAACCCATCTCTCTGCCCTGGTAAGGTCATCTCAACTCTTTTGCCCATTAACAGTACTTTTGTGCCCCAAAATGAAAATTGCTTAAGACACATAAAAAAATTCTATACATACCACTAATTTGTGACTCTCCAAAGCTCATCCTACTTGACAAGATCTTATTCCTCGGTATTTAATTTCTCTCATTAGGAAGAATTTAAATTAAACTATAGGAAGAATTTAAATTAAATTATTATTTTTTTCCTTGGGGAAGAAGAGATAATGAAAAAAGAAGTTCAGAAACACTACTCTAGGTGCTTAGAATTCTGGATGAGCACATAGGGAAGAAAATGAACATAAGAAAGGCAGAGTAAAACCTGCAGACACTAAATGAAATAGCCCTAATAACAATCTAAGAACAGGATGCATTTGTGTATTATAATAGGCGCAGAACTAGAGAAATCCCAAAGGCAGGTTATGACAAAGAATTAGAAACTTTGACCTTGAAAGTCAGAAAAGCTGATCAGAGTCAGTTCCTAACACATGATTATTAGTTGTGAGACCTTGGAGAAAAGTTATTTATTCATTATTTTATTTTTCATTTTCTGTAAAAAGAATGAAAATGTCAGATTTTCAAGGTTATTACAATAGTTAAATGAGATAATATTAGTGAAGAACTCCGCAAACAAGAACACACTGTTCAATTAAAAGGTAACACCACGAACAGAATTACTTGACCTTGAAAATCACTGGATGGACACAGGATTACATTAATCAACCTAACGTTGATGCTACCGTGAATTGCTGTGTCAAGATGTCATTAGACTCAGTGCGATGGGACTGCTCATTGGAATAACACATCCTATGTAAAAACAAAAGCAAAACAGGAGTGACCCAGTGTGACTAATCTATTCTGTCTTAAAGGGGATAGTAAGAGATACTCAGATCACAGAGAAGTGGTGTAAGAGAAAACCTCCTTTCTTATCCTTCCCCCATCAACTAATTAAATCAGCCGTTCTTACTCTGAATCACCTGGGGTGCTTTTAGAAACTTTTGAAAAATGTCTGAACCTGGAAGATGGTGAGAACTCCATAAATATTTATTGAATAAATGAGCACAGACAAGGTTGCAGGGAGGTTAGTATTCTCATACACGACTGTGGGACTGGAAATTAGTACAGTCTGTTAAATATGTATCAACATTTTTGTTTGGTTTGGTTTTTAATTTTGTTTTTAAGTTCCTATCTTTGGTCAGCTAATTCTGTGTCCACGAACCCATCCCAAGGAAATAATCAAAAAGAGAAACCATAATGTATCCACAAGGATTCCTATCACAGTATCATTTTATGTTTGGATGATATACCGTTCTGGGATAGCTTGACTTGCACTGAACACGCATAAAACATTTGTGCTCTGTAGACTCTCTGTTATGGGTGGGGATATATGACAGATAAACAGAAGAAACAATAAATCGAAACAAGGTACTACAAGCAATCAGGTTATCATCTTAACCAAAGCCAGCCACCCTGCAGCTTATTAATATTTCAAAAAGTTGAGAACCTGCCAATCACTTCAGGTCTGGTCATGTCAGATCTTAGCCTCCCATCATCCTGGTGATCTCCACTAATCTCAAAATCAAAACAGCAGACAATTAGCAGTTAAAGCATCTTGAAGGAAGAAGTAACTTGCAGGCTAAGGCAGGACAGGAAGAAAGAGAATACAATTCACCTTACTGGCTTTCTTTTCAAACTCCCAATCTCCGTGAGTCAGGACTCCCCAGGATTTTCAACTCATCACCAGCCTAAGATTTTCCACGACAAACAATAAGCATTCGCAAGGACTAATTGTTCCATTATCCCCCAAAACCCTTCTGAAAAGGTGCTGAAATCACTGCAAGTCTGCTCTAAGTCCTACCTTCATGTGAGCTAGAAGATACAAATATTTTCTCAAGAGTGCAATGAAAAGGATTCGTTTAAAAAAGGGAGAAAATAAAGTTCTATGCAGAAGACTAAACTGTAGCTCTGATTTTTGGTGTCAGTGATCCAAAATTTAAGAATGATAACCAAGTACTATTTGTCAAGTACTATTGAGCACCTACTTACCAAATGAGTCAGACATCGTAGCTCATCAGCCAGGTAACCCTGGTACAGAGGAATCTGTGGATATGCAAGCAGCTGAATACCTACTGATAAACAGCATGTCTGTAGTGTCTGATACTTCCCAAAGCACTTTCACATGTGATTTATCATTTGATCTTTGTATTAACTCTGCGAGGTAAGCAGAAAAGGAAAGATTTGAAAAAGGCAGGGCACGTAGATTTAGGCTAGCTGACTTGTCCACATCTGCAGAGCCAACCGAGTAGTGAAGGCACCAACACTCATATTTAGCTCTTCCGGTTCTCTTCACACGTATATACACAGATGCTATATACGTGATATAAGTACATGATCAGACAAGAGAGAGAGAGAGAGGTGTAGCCAAGACCCAGGAGCAAGGCTGCTCACTCCAAGGCCCAAAGCCATCATCTGTGGGAGCATGATTTGGGGCAAATTATTACTAACACTCCATGCATCAGTTTCCTTACCTGCCAGGCAGGGACAATCAGAGCACTCAGCTGTTGGGTGATCATGAGAGTCATGTAAAAACTGCTAGCACAGTCACCGGCACATAGCAAAGGTCCAATAAATGTTAGCTACCATGATAATGAAGGACATGGACTGAGGATCGGTCCACTTAAAGATGCAGACATACTGAGTCCTTCTCATGTCAGGTGTGTGTCAGGTGCCGTGTTAGATTCCTCTTGCTGCAGTAACAAATCACAAACTCAGTAGCTTAAATGGCATAACTTTATTACTCTATAGTTTTGGAGGTCAGGAGTCTAAACTGGGTCTTACTGGGTGGGCTAAAGCAAGTATCAGCAGAGCTGTGTGCCTTCTGGATGCTTTGAGGGAAAATCCACTTCCTTCCCTTTCCCAGCATCTAGGGGCCACCTTCATTGGCCTTGGCTGATGACCCCTTCCTCCCTCTTTAAGCACATGATTCCAATCTCAGCTTCTATGGATGATCCCTTCTCACCCCCTGCTTCCCTCATACATCATGTTCTCTGCCCTTGACCCTTCCGCCTCCCTTTTTAAGGACCCTGGTGATTGCATTGGGCCCATGAGGATAATCAGAATAATCGCCATCTGAGGATCCCTACTTAATTATGCCTACAGAATCCCTTTTGCCATTTAAGGTAATATTTGCAGGTTGCAGGGACATGGGCATCTTTGGGGAGTCCATTATTCAATCTACCACAGGTGCCAAAAATACAGGAATAAATTTGATGAAACCTCTGAGTTCAAGAAGTTTATGGACTATTGAATAAAATAGACATTAAAAAAGAGAGAGAGAGAACTAATTCTAGTGCACATCAGACTACACCACTCAGGGCTATTAGAGAAGTATAAACAAGGTACTCTGGGGCAACAGAGGAAGGATGGGTTTATCTCAACCAAAAAGGAAGAGAAGTCTCACGAAGAATACGATGCATGCACAGAACGGGTCACTGGTGTGTGCTTAAACTTGTGGCGATGACGGGTATCCCAGGAAAGCACATGGAAAAGTTGGGAGTATCGAATGGGCGTCTGTGATTACAACCAGGGAGCTGAAGGGAGGAGCCAACGGCAGAAGAGAATGCTGAAGAGGGACATTAAGACCAGGTCATGAAGGACTCTACACAATGAAAAGCCACTGAAGGCTGTTGAACCCGTCATTCAGATTTACACTTTACAAAGAAAACTCCAGAGGCAGTGAGGAAGGTGAATGGCAGAGGGGATTTAAGAGCTACCTCAATAGTGCAAAGGAAAAAAAAGGAAGAAAGACTAAATTAAGAAAGAAATGCAGGAAATGAAAGTAAAGGTGGATACGAGACACACGTCCAGAGTGAAATCAATGCGACCCAGTGACTAACTGGATACAAGAGGGAGACCAAAATGATGCTGGGGTGGTTTAGGGAGGGATGTGTTTGGATATGCTGATTAGAACCTGGAAGAGGACTCACTGTGATTGTTCAGCAAATAGGAAGAGCATGCAAAAATGACAGCTGTGTGTCTGAGAATCTAAACAGAATTAATAGAATCAGAGGACCCGGGCTCCGGTCCTTTTCTGACATTTGTTATGTTGGACTAGTTGCTCAACCCCCTGGGGACTTGGTTTCCCCAACTGTGAAGCGAGAAGGGGGGTGGTATCAGATAATCATTAAATTCCTTTCCTTAAAAAAAATTCCTTTCCTTTCTATAGAAGATATTTGCAAATGACGTATCAGATAAAGGGCTAGTTTCCAAGATCTATAAAGAACTTATTAAACTCAACAGCAAAGAAACAAACAATCCAATCATGAAATGGGCAAAAGACATGAAGAGAAATCTCACAGAGGAAGACATAGACATGGCCAACATGGAGCACACGAGAAAATGCTCCTCATCACTGGCCATCAGGGAAACACAAACCAAAACCACAATGAGACACCACCTCACACCAGTGAGAATGGGGAAAATTAACAAGACGGGAAACAACAAATGTTGGAGAGGATGTGGAGAAAGGGGGACCCTCCTGCACTGTTGCTGGGAATGTGAACTGGTGCAGCCACTCTGGAAAACTGTGTGGAGGTTCCTCAAAGAGTTAAAAATAGATCTGCCGTAGGACCCAGCAATTGCACTGCTGGGGATTTACTCCAAAGATACAGATGCAGTGAAACACCGGGACACCTGCACCCCGATGTTTATAGCAGCAATGTCCACAATAGCCAAACTGTGGAAGGAGCCTTGGTGTCCATCAAAAGATGACGGATAAAGAAGATGTGGTTTATGTATACAATGGAATATTCCTCAGCCATTAGAAATGACAAATACCCACCATTTGCTTCAACGTGGATGGAACTGGAGGGTATGATGCTGAGTGAAGTCAATCAGAGGAGGACACACATGGTTTCGCTCATATGGGGAATATAAGAAATAGTGAAGGAGATTATCAGGGAAAGGAGGGGAACTGAGTGGGAAAAATTAGAGAAGGAGACAAACCATGAGAGACTCCTGACTCTGGGAAACGAACAAGGGGTGGTGGAAGGGGAGGAGGGCAGGGGGACGGGGTGACTAGGTGACGGGCACTGAGGGGGGTGCTGGACGGGATGAGCCCTGGGTGTTATCCTATATGCTGGCAGATTGAATTTACATAAAATATTTTTAAAGATTTCCTTTCTCATTCTAATATCTCATGGGCCTAATATCTGAGTCATTACTTCCTTCTCAGAAGTTTCAATCACTTCTTCTAGGCACTACCGGGAAGTCTGATGGGTCTTGACTTTCAAACAAATGGGCCAGAGCTAGAAAAGGGAAAGGGGGGGGGTCCTACAAGCACGGCCTGCCTGCTACACCCAGGAACCATGCCTGCCACCCTCTCCTCCAGGAGCTTCTCCCACTTGGCCTGGACAGCCCCCCATGGGGTCCTAGAAAAGACAAGTTTTGTTCCTTTGTTGTCAGTCATTAAAGAGCATAACAAAAGAGTATCAGAGCTGTTCTTGAACTATGTGAACCCGGGGGCAGAGGATGAACCGTGCACGCGATATGTTTAGCAAAAACTGCTTGATGCATTTGGTTTAAATTCTATTCATGCTGCCATTGTGTCAAAAAAAGAGCACGACAGAAATTGAACTATCACCACCTTCAATTTCATGGGGGAATGGGATTATAATTTGTAATGCTAGAGCCGTGGGACAGTTATTTTTGTTCCGTCTGGGCTAAAGCAGCTCTGGGGCAATACGGCCACCACTAGCGGCAGAAATAAAGCAAGCACGTTAGCACGGGCCAGGTGACAGCCTCATCAATGTGCTCACCTATGCAACCACCCAGGAGGACACTACACTGAACCCTAAAAAAGACTGTGGGGCGGCTCTGTCCACATCCTCCCTGGATCCTAGGAGACAAGGCCTCCTCCAGCCGAAAGCGCTTAGTCGGGGTCCATGAAACCGCAACCCTCAGGCCTTGATACGGGCACTCGACCCTAAAGCTCATAAAGCCTCTTTAGCGGGAGAAAAATCCAGTTCAATGGTCAAGTGCCAATCAGGGTGGGATAACGAGGCAGCCGCTGAAAATACAAGACTTCCAAGCTCCGCCGCGACCCCTTTGGGAATACAGGCCTCCCGAAGGCTTCGGAGCAGAGCATAGCGCGGCAGCACCGTTACCTTGGGGGGTGGGGGGGCTCCTATTTCAGTGGACACAGAAGCCCCATAAATTTTTATTTATGTTTTTGCTGAACAGTAATTGACCTACAATATTGCACCGCCTGCATGACGTGACCTCCGCGTGTCCTGCGAGCTGATCACCACAGGGCCTAGTTGCCTACTGGCTCCGCACAAACTTAATGCGGTTTTACTGCCTCGGTGCCCACGCTGTCCTTCGGGTTCCCACGACTTCTTTATTTTATAGCTGAGAGTATGGGACTCTTAATCCCCTTCACCTGTTTCGCCCTCCAACTTTCACCCACTCCGGCAACTAATACTCGGTTCTCCGTTTTGTCTTTCTGGTGACAGTCCTTCCGACGGTGTAGGGGACTATCTCATTGTGGTCTTGGCTTGCATTTCCCTGAGGATTAGCGGGATCAGGCATCCTTTCATGGGACTGCTGGTCATCTGTAGGTTTTCTTTGGAAACATGTCTATTCAGGTCTGCTCATGTGTTAGGTTGTTACTGAATTACATGAATTCTTTATATATCTTGAATATTAACTCCTTATAGATGTATGATCTGCAAGATCTTCCCCATTCAGCAGGTTACCGTTTCATTTTGTTGATGGTTTCCTTCACTGTACACAGGAGCTTTTTAGTTGGATATAGTCACTTTTGTCTATTTTTGCTTTTGTTGCCCTTGCCTTTGCAGTCAGATTAAAAAAAAAAAAGGACTAAAACCAGTGTCAAAGAGCTTACTACCTGTTTTCTTCTAGGAGTTTCATGGTTTCGGGTCTTACATTCAAGTCTTTTAATCCTGCTTCAGTTAATTTTTGTATTTGGTCTAACACACAGGTCCAATTTAATTCTTTTGCAAATAGCTGTCCATTCTTCCCAACATCACTTATTGAAGAGACTGTCCTTTTCTCATTGTATATTTTTGCCTCCTTTGTTGTAAATTAATTGACCGTGCTTATGTGGGTTCATTACTGGGCTCTCTTCTGTTCCCTTGATCTATGTGGGTTTTTTCTTTTTATGTTAAAACCATCATGTTTTTAATATGATAGCTTTGTAATATAGTCTGAAATCAGGGAGTGTGAGATCTCCAGCTTTGTTCTTCTTTCTTAAGATTGCTTTTGCTAGTCAGGATTTCTGTGGTTCCATTTAATTTTTAGGATTATTTGTTCTATTTCTGTGAAAAATGACATTAGAATTTTGATAGGGACTGCACTGACTGTCTAGATTCCTTTCGGTAGTATGGACATTTTAACAATATTAATTCTTTTAATCTAGGAGCATGAAATATCTTTCCATTGATTGGTGTCTTCTTCAATTTCTTTCATTAATGTCTTCTAGTTTCCTTTTATGAGTCTTTCACCTCCTTGGTTAAATTTATGTGTAGGTTTTGATGCAACTGTAAGTGAGATGATTTTCTTAATTTCTCTTTCTGATAGTTCATTATTAGCATATAGAAACACAACAAGTTTTGTATATTGATTCTGTATCCTACAATTCTACTGTATTTTTATTATTTCTAACAGGCTTTTTTTATGGAGTCTTTAAGATTTTCTATATATAATATGTCATCTACATAGACTGTTAGTTTTACTCTCCCAATGTGGATTCTTTTATTATTATTTTTTTCCTAATTGCTATGGCTATGACTTCCAGTACAAAGTTAAATGAAAGTGAGAGCAAAACAAAACATCTTTGTTTTGTTTCTGATCTTAGAGGAAAAATGTTCAGCTTTTCACCACTGAGTATGATGTTAGCTATAGACTTCCCATTTATGGCCTTTATTATGTCAAGGTACATACCCTCTACACACTTATTTGGAATCTTATCATAAATGGACATTAAATTTTGTCAAAATCCTTTTCTGCATCTACTGAGATGATCATATACTTTCTATTGCTTATTTTCTTAATGTCGTATATATCACATCAATTGATTTTGTGGATCTCAAGCCATCTTTGCATACCTAGAATAAGGGTGTGTAATCTTTTTAATGTATTGCTGAATTCAGTTTGCTAATGGTTTTTTTGAGGATTTTTGCATCTATGTTCATCAGAGGAATTGGTCTATAATTTTTTTGTGTGTGTGGTCTCCCTGTCTGCTTTTGGTATCAGAGTAATACTGGCTTCATAAAACTATTTTGAAAGCATTCTCTCATATTCTATTTTTGGACAGAGTTTGAAAAAGGTTAGTATCAATTCTTCTTTGAATGTTTGGTAGAATTTACAAGCGAAATCATCTGGCCCCGGACTTTTCTGATTACTAACTCAATCTCTTTACTAGTGATGGGTCTGTTCAGGTTTTTTTCTTTCTTCCTGATTCAATATTGGGAGGCTGTATGTTTCTAGCAAATTATCCATTTCCTCTAGGTTGTCAAATTTATTGGCAGGTAACTGTTCATCGTAGTCTCTTACGATCTTTTGTATTTCTATATCAACTGTAACTTCCCTTCATTTCTGATTTTATTTAGTTGAGTCCTCTTTTTTCTTGGTGAGTCTAGCTAAAGTTTTGTCAATTTTGCTTATCTTTTCAAAGAACCAGCTCTTCATTTTTATTGATCTTTTCTATTGTCTTTTTGGTCTGTATTTCTTTCCACTCTGATCTTTGTTATTCTCTTCTTTCTACTAACTTTGGGCTTTTTTGTTCTTTTTTCTAGTTCCTTGAGGTGTAGATTTAGGCTGTTTAAGTTTTTGTTTCTTGATGTAGGCTTTTATTTCTATGAACTTCCTTCTTAGAACTATTTTAGCTGCACCCCACAAATTTTAGTATATGTCCATCTTTATTTGTCTCAAGGTATTTTTTATGTCTTCTTTATCTACTTTGACCCACTGGTTGTTCAGTAGCATGTTGTTTAATCTCCACATTTTGCAGTTTTTCCCATTTTCTTCTTGTAATTCAGGTCTAGTTTCATATCATTGTGGTTAGAAAAGATTCTTGATATGATTTCAGTCTTCTTGAACTTAGTGAAACATTTTTTTTGTGGCCCAACATGTGATGATCTATCAATGTTCTATGTGCACTTGAGAAAAACATGTATTTTCACGCTTTGGGATGGAATGTTTTGTATATATCAAGTCTATCTGGTATAATGTGGCATTTAGGCTGATGTTTCCTTATTGATTTTCTGTCTGCAGGATATATCCATTGATGTAAACAGGGTGTTAAAAGTCCCCTATTTTTGCATTGCTGTCAATTTCTTCCTTTAGGTCTGTTAATAGTTGCTTGATATATTTTGGTGCTTGTATGTTAGGTACACAGATATTTATAAATGTCATATACTGCTGGATTAAGCCCCTTTATCATTAGGCAATGCCCTTGTCTTTTATTACAGTTCTGTTTTAAAGTCTATTTTGCCTGATACAAGTACAGCTTCACCACCTTTCTTTTTGTTTCAATTTGCATGCAATCTTTCTCTATTCCTTCATTTTCAGTCTGTATGTGTCCTTCTGAAGTATCTTTTAGGCAACATATACATGACTCTTGTTTTTTATCCAAAAGACAGCCACTCTGTCTTTTGACTGGAGGATTTAATCTATTTATGTTTTAAGTAATATTGATAGGTATGTACTTTTGCCATTTTACTGTTTTCTGATGGTTTTTATAGTTCCACTCTGTTCCTTTCTCCTCTTTCTACCCTGTGATTTGGTAATCTCTTTAGTGTTATGTTTAGGTTTCTTTATCATTTTCTTTGTGTATTTATTAAGTAAATATTTATTTATTATTAAATAAATAAATATCATTTTCTTTTGTGTATTTTTGCTTTGTGGTTACCATGGGAATTGCATATAATATCCTTTGTATATAACAGTCTATTTTAAGTTGATAGCAACTTAAAATTAAATACATTACAAAACTCTATCCACCCCATGTTTTGTTTTTGGTGTCACATTTTACATATTTTTATTTTATGGAACCCTTAACTAATTATAGTTTTAGTTTATTTTAGTACTTTTGTTTCTTGACCTCCACACTAGATATATGGATGATTAATCCACTACCATAACTAAATATTTACCTTTTCCAATGAGATTTTTACTTGTGTATGTTTTCTTGTCTTTAATCAGTGCCATTTTTCTTTTCAGCTTAAAGAAGTCCCTTTAACATTTCTTGTAAGGCTAGTTTAGTTGTAATTAACTTCTCTAGCTTTTGCTTATCTGGAAAAGTCTTTATCTCTCGTATTCTGAATGATAATCTTGCCCGAGTAGAGCAGTCTTGACTGGAAGCTTTTTCCTTTCAGTGTATTAAATAATGTCATGCCACTCCCTTCAGGTCTCTAAGGTTTCTGCTGAAATATCTGCTGATAGCCTTATAGGAGTTTTTCTCTTCCAGGTAAATTTGTTTTCCTCTTGTTGCTTTTAAGATTCAGCTTTTTCTCTTTTTTTAATTAATTAATTAATTAATTAATTAATTATTTATTTATTTAGAGTACAGGGGTAGGGTGGGGAGGGGTAGAGTGAGAGGGAGAGAGAGAACCTCAAGCAGACTCTGCACTGAGCACAGAGCCTGATGCAGAGCTCAATCTCAAGATCTTGAGATCATGACCTGAGCTGAAATAAAGAGTCAGATGCTTTAAGTGACTGAGCCACCCAGGTGCCCCTAAGATTCTCTCTTTATCTTTAACTTTAACATTTTAATTATAATGTGCCTTTGGTATGCATCTCTTTGTGTTTATCTTACTTGGAACCCTCTAGGATTCCTGGACCTGTATATCTATTTTCTTCCCTAGATTAGAGAACTTCTCAGGCATTATTTCCTCAAATCAATTTTTTGCCCCTTTTACTCTCTCTTCTCCTTCTAGGATCCAAATAATGCAAATTATTCTGTTTGATGTTTTTCCATAGGTCCCTTAAGGTATTTTCAGTTTTCAAAATTCCATTTTCTTTTTGCTGCTCTTTCTGGGTGAGTTCTATTGCTTTGCCTCCCAGCTCACTGATCTGTTCTTCTGTTTTAGCCCATCTACTGTTGTACCCCTCTAGTGTATTTTTCAGTTCAGTTATTGTATTCTTCGATTCTATCTCTTTGTTGAAGTTCTTACTGTTTTCATCCATTCTCCTCCCTAGTTTGGTAGCATCTTTATGACTATTATTTTGAACTCTTTATCAGGTAGATTGCTTATCTTTGTTTCAGTAAGGTCTTTTTCTGTGGTTTTGTTTGAAACATATTCTTCTGTCTCTTCATTTTGCCTGATTCTCTGTGTTTGTTTCTATGTATTACATAAAACAGCTACCTCTCCCAGACTTGAAGGAGCATCCTTGCATAGGAGAAAAACTGTGGATTCCAGAAAGCAATCCCCTTGGTCTCAAGGGCCAGGTGCTCCAGGGGTGTCTCCTTTGTGGGTTGTGGCTTCCCAACAACAGGGACAGGGCTGAAGATACAGCACAGGGGAGATGGTACATTTTCCCAGACAGCTACGACACAGTTCCACACGAGAGCAAAGTGGGCAGTATGTCCACCTGGCTTGTTGTGGCACAGCTACAGTGCAGGAGAGTGAGGATTGCCCACTTGTACCAGCAAATTAAAGGGAGACTGTCAAAATGGCACCCACCAGTGCCAGCATTAGCAGAGTAAGACCACAAAAAGGGCACCTGCCAGCACTTCCATCCCTTGAGAGAGTCTCAACAGTTTCCGGTTTCCAGCAGTAGTGAGTCTCTTTCATAGTCTAGGTGCTTTTCAAACTTCTGCTTTTGTACTGGGTCCCAGCATGAGTGACTCTGTGTGTCATCCCATGTGGGGTAGGTTCTCCACTACCCACAGTTCTATAGTTCTCCTGGGCACAATCCCCATTGGTTTTATGTTTGGGGGGCTGGTCTCTCAGGTGTAGGACCCAAGGGCTGCGGTTCCTGATATGGGGCACAAATCACTCACTCCTCAGGAAAAGTTTCATCTTGTTGAGATTCTCCTGGTTGTGTGCTGCTGCACCTGGGGAGGGATTTCTGGCAAGAGCACATTACCAGAATTGGCAATTGAGCACATTGCCTCTTCTACCCATCTTGATATGGCCCTTTCATCCTTTGTCATGGAGGCACCGGTCATCTAGTTTTTAGGACTTTGGGGGGGAAGTATTCCTATATGTAGCTGTAGACCTACTGTGTCCATAGCAGGAGGGGAGTTTAGGCTCTTCCTACATCGCCATCTTGAACCACCTACAGAATCCCAGTTAAGTTCTGAGGAGTTACATGTTAAACAAGTTTGGGAACCTTTCTTAGCCTAAAAAGCATGTGCCAGTGAGCTTGCATAATGAAAACAAATTAGAAAATAAGAAAAACCAAAAGTGCATTTTCTCCAATTATTATACATGTTGTACCTACATAAAGAATCAAATATCTCCTAAGGCAGTCATGAAATTTTGGACTCATGACTAATCCATTCATCCCAAGAAAACATTTAGCCTTTAGAAAAGGGCATTATCTCCTGGACTAAAAGCAGATTGCAAGCTTCATTATTTGACCTTTTCATTTGCCTTCTCTTGAGCCGCCACTTCTCCCTCAATCATAAAAGGGAAAATGAGTATCACTGGGGCTCAGGGGAAAAGACCAGAAGAGACCTACTCTGTATCACTGATCCAGGAACTAGGGGCAGAACCCTATGTCTTGCACCAAGTTATTTACCAAATCATCAAGAGCAATAGCATGCAAAGTAGAAATGAGAGGGGGAAAGACGGTATCTAGCAGAGGCCAGGATATAATGGTTGGGAAGAGAGACATGATGTGTCCATTATGAGGAAGGAAAACATTTCACCAGTACCAAGCTTCTCCAGCCCACACTGATTCTCCTTTTGCTAATACACAGGAAAAGGGCCACCATGACAAGTACATGTTGTTCCAACCCTCGCCACAGCTGACTGGTCCAAGTTGATATCCATCCCAGACTGAGTCAGTCAGCTCTCTTCCCCAGGACTGTTGGTCTGGGACCAGAGAGCATGAGTCAGTCCTTTGCAGTGGCATAAACTGTAAAATGCATACATCACAGGAGGATCTGAAGTCATCTTTCCCATTTTATCTGCACCTGGTCTGCAGTAAGAAACACCAAAACTGACAAGCTGAGAGAAACCAAGAGAGAGGGAGACAGTATCAGATGCATTCAAGTCCCTGCTAGTAAAGCCCACCTATGGCCCTGGTCTTCTAGCAATTTCACTGTCTGACTCTTCCTTCAGTTACTCTACACTTAGCCACGTATGAGAGGGGTGGTATGGCCCAGCACCATAAGAATTTCTCTTAGTTACGTACACAGACCCAGAGTGCAACAGCCAATCCTTACAGGATACAAAAAAATAATAAATTAGGGGCAAGAAGATCAATTCTGCTCCACACATGAGATAATTTGAGTTGGGGTTTTGTTGCTTATGAACAAGAAAATCTAAATACCTAATGAAAAAAACAAAGATGTTATGCCTAAGTCCCTACGAATATAATAGGGGACTCAGCAGATGATTTGTTTGAGAAGCAAAGACCTTCATGACATTTGGCCATCTGAGTTGCACACGTCTTTGCCTTGCTGATCCTGGAGCTCTTTGGAAGCTGATTGCTCATATATATGGATATACGTTTTTGCACGTATACATGGGCTTATGACTATTGGGCCTCTTCTTATCACCAGAGATTAAAATCAGTATGTCCTCTCCCTGATTCAATGCAGTCCCAAGATAATGTGAGATGACTGTGAGGGAGGAATTTTGCAGCCCTCAGAGAAGTTCTGACAGTTTACAATTTTCTAACACTATACGAAAGACTTTGAGAAAGCATATAAAATGCTAATGTGATATGTATTAAATGTGAAAGCATATAAAAGGTTTATATGATAAGATTGATTAGAAGACCAGGTCTCATGCGAGCAATTATAGCTGACACCTGAAGGCAGATTTCATTTCTAGCATGTCAGTGTCCACAATGCACCTGAGTAAAAGGTGATGTTCCCCCAAACTGCATGATAGAATTAATAACTTTTGATATTTAGATTGAACACTGCGACTCATGCTAGTTTTCTTGTCCATATCCAGGTAGACTATTTTACCAGCCTTAAGTATTTAAAACATCCAAATTAACATTCAATATCACTTGGAAAGATTAAGCCCTTTACCAGGAACAAGCTTTGTCCCACGGGGAAAAAGATATTATTAATTTTGCATAAATTTTTAATTTTTATATAAAAGACTTTAATATAAATTTTAAGATAAAGTATATAACTTTATATAAGATCGTAGAATAACATATGAATTGATTCAGGTAACTTTTATTGAAATAAATTCCAGTTCTCTTCGTATCAACATCTCAAAGGCCACTTTAAAAGTGGGTGCTGAGGGACGCCTGGGTGGCTCAGCAGTTGAGCTCAGGGCCTGAATCCAAGGGTCCTGGGATCGAGTCCCACATCACGCTCTCCATGGGGAGCCTGCTTCTCCCTCTTCCTGTGTCTCTGCCTCTCTCTGTGTGTCTCTCATGAATAAATAAATAAAATCTTTTTAAATAAATAAATAAAATAAAAGTGGGTGCAGACAAGTCCATGTTTTCTCAAACCTCCCAAATGCCCAATTCTTAGGGCTCAAGAGCTCCCAAGGCACACAGATCTGCTCACTGTGAGTCAGCAAGGGCAAGAGGCACAGTTTTCAGCTGGCCCCGCCATCGTATAAGCCGATGCTGTCAAAGTTAGCTCCTTCTCTGGATTTTGCAGATCACTAACTCCTGAACTTCTAGCAGATTGGCCTCTTCATATAGTGAAAAGTGCATTTCTTTCCCAGCCTCCTATACACCACACAACGGAGAAAGGAGGTGAGCACAAATGGTTGAGGGTATCGCTTGGTGATTTCCCAGCAACGCAGGTGCAGTTCCTACTACCAACTGGACAGGGCCTCAGAGAGCGCCAGCTGCAGCCCCATCTCGTCCCCTCGTCCTCCAGTGACGTTCTGTGCCTCTGGTCTGAATGGCTTTGCCTTTCTCTCTTAAAATGCCACAGGGAAGAAGTGAGCTGAGTCAGCTGAGCTAGCTACCAAGAGCAACCTCCCCCCGCGGCCACCGTCACCGCCGCTCCCCCACTTAGTGGCCTTAAGCACCTGCGCCACCTGTCCCTAGAAGGGCTGCACCAAGCCGTGTGTCCGCACGCACCTTGATTTATAAGCTGCAGGGCGAGAGAAAACGGCCTTCAAATGGTTTCAGGGTGGAGATTTCTTTTTTAATGAGCGTATTTAGGTTGTTAGGAGTCAAGTTCAAAATTCGAGTCACATATGAACAATGTTTATAGGAGGAGGCGTAACCTG
Source organism: Vulpes lagopus (assembly GCF_018345385.1). NCBI lineage: Eukaryota > Metazoa > Chordata > Mammalia > Carnivora > Canidae > Vulpes > Vulpes lagopus. Next base: position 30,827,315 of record NC_054847.1, on the reverse strand, counting down.
ATGTTCAAATTCATCTGCCTCCCGTTTTGAAGTCGTTCATCTTTAAAATTCCTGTGCCGCTTCTGCAGAGGTGCCCGGAGAACGGCCCCACCCATCTATAAGTAAGAACCGAAGCTCTCTGCATCGGTCACAGGTTCCGGCACCCCGGCACCCTGGCACCCTGGCACCCTGGTACCCTGGCACCGGGCAGTGAGCGCGTCTGGAGAGGAGGCAGCGCAAGGGGCCGAGCGCGGTCAACGGCAGCTCCCATGGGCTCTCGCCCCCTTCCAGGCTAACCCTTTAGGGCCGGTCAGAGTCCCAGCCACCAGCCCAAGGCACGGCCGTCACCCTGGACCCACCGCCTCGGGTCCCACGGTCGAGCCGAAGCCGCCAATAGGCTCGAAGTGGCATCGAGGGGAGACCTTAGGCTTAAGATAAGAGGATGCGTCTAACTGGACTATGAGGCTGAGCTTCGAGGGCGGCTCCCAACCAGCCAAGTCGTTGGCAGACTGCCGGCAGGGCCGGGCCCCCAGGGGATGCGGGCTCGATGCCCCAGGGCCGGGACCCCAGGGGACGGGGACTCCATGCCCCCAGGTCAGGCCCCCAAGGGACGCAAGCTCAATGCCCCCTGACCAGGCCCCCAAGGACAGGGACTCAATGCCCCCGGGCCCCCAGGGGACGTGGGCTCGGTGCTGCCAGGCCAGATCCCCAGGCGACACGGGCTCAACGCCCTGACGCCCTCCCTGGAGCTCCACCCGGACGCCCCGCTCCCGCAGGTGCCCCCTCTTCCAGCAAGGCCTGCTCCTTCCCAGTCCTTCACGCCGACAGCAGCGGAAAGGATGTCTGGTGTCACTGGATCCAGTCCCTGCAGGGCCCGGCTAGCTTCTCCCCTAAAGGCTCGGGCGGGAACAGCTTGGGCCTCGGGGCCGCAGGACGTGGTCGCAGCCCGTCACCCCCCGGGGCAGGGTGGCAGCTGCCCACATGACCCCCGCACCCGGGGCCTGGCCCGGCTCAGATAAGGCCACTCTCCAGGGGAAGCCGAGGCGGGGTCACCCACAGTCGGTGGCCCCGTGAGCTCCGCTCTACCAGCCTGAGTCCCTTCGGCCCCTCTCGGCCCCCCACCCGGGGCAGAAGGCCAAGGCCCTCATGGCAGCCTGGTCCCCCAGTAAAGCCCCCCCAGGGCAAGGAACCCCCTGCACCTCGCCCGTCTACAGCCGGGGTGTGGCCTGCCACCCCCTCCCCCCCATCACCGTCACGCCTGCAAGCCCTCGGGGGCCGGGCACAGCCCCAGTGCTGCCTTCCGGAGCTAGGAGGGAGCTGGCAGCTCGTGCACCTGCCGGCCGCCCCGTGCTGCTCTCCCGGGGCCAGGGCCACCCGGGCACGTGTAGGCCACAGCCCGGCCCCGCAGCGGGGTCACCAGCAGGCCGCCCTCGGCCCACGGCCACGGCCACACTTAGGAGTCAGCGGGCAGCCTAAGAACCCCCTCATAAACAGGCCCCGCCTCAGGGTAACAGCCTGGGTCCCCCACCGAGCCCCTCGAGGCCGGAGCAGAACCGAGCCTGTCGCCAGGTCCCCTCTAAGCCCTGCTCCCCAGGATGATGCCCCTTCAGCACCGGGGGCAAAGCATTTCAAATAGTCTATTTTCTAATATTGTAGTCGGAGGAGAGGCTGAAGCCCGGCAGGCACGCCTCGTGCCCTTTAACATCACCCTACCTGTCTCTATCCCTGTCCCCATGGCCGCGAAGGCCACGACGAGCTGTCGTCCGGGTCCGGGCCCACTGCGCCCACGGGCGAGGCCTGCTCGGGACACCCCAGGGAGCCCAGGCAGAGCGTCCGGTCCACCTGCTGCACAGAGGACGGCTGCCACCGCGGCCACTAAAACCGGAGTTAATCAAAACGAAATCAGATTCAAGATCTAGTTTCTCAATGGTGCTGGCCGCATTTGGAGTACTCAGAGCCCACGGGTTGCTGCCTGCCACGCTGGCCAGGGCAGACACACAATATTTCCGTCACCAGAGAAGCATCTAGAAGGCCCTACCGGTGCCTGAGCCTGTTGACTGAGGAGCGGCCCAGGCCTCCAGGGGCCGGACCGGGCACCTCGGGGATATGGAAACAGCACACCTGGCTGTGCCAAACAACACCATGCTGTTCTGAAGTCCATTCTTTAAGTAAAATGAAAAAAAAAAAAGAAAGAAATACACGATCCACTCTTACCTCGGGGAGTCCTGCCAAAGTACTCAGCCTCTGCAGCAACCTGTGAAACTTTTATGCAGAATAAAAAAGGAGCTTGATTTTCATCTGGATTCCAGTAAAAAGTAGGGGGCAGGGAAAATTTCTCTATTTGAACTGAACGCCGCATCCTTTGCAATATTTCACGAAGTTCATCTTTGCTTTAATTATCACTTTGCATAAAAAAAAAAAAAGAATGGGACTTTTTTCCTTTATAAAGCAGGACTCCAAGGTTCTAGAGAAAGCATTCAAATTCTTACGCGCCTTAGATCGACCACCGCGTAAGCACAGTTGCTCCATGATCTGCCTCTGGAGAGCACAGCAGAGGATTTTTTTTTTTTTTCAGGTTTACTGAAACCGCCACGTCTCTAAAATCTAAGAACAAGAGAAAGTTGCTAATAAATTTTAAACTTCCCAAATAGTTACTTCAGAGAATGTAAGATTACGAGAACAGCCAAATTCAAATTCCACGCTGCTTTCTGAAAGATGAGATGACCTCCTGATAGGCTATAAAGTCTGTGGAGCATCTGTTTTGGGAACATATGTACTTAAAATTCCCCACATGTCAGCTTCAAGTTACTACAAAATATAAGGCGGCACCAGCTGCAAGGAGAAAAGGAGGGAAAGCTGTTAGCAAAGTGGCAGGAAATGTTCGAGATTTTAATGGGACCAAGTCTCTTTACCATTTGCATATCACGATCCTAGGAAACAGACCGAACAGAGGCTAGAAACCCTACCCCTTCCCCCTGGAAGGTAATTCTCCCGTGCTCCCGATGCGTTTTCCCTTCCGACCTCCCTATTCAGGAGCTGTGGTAGGTTTGATTCCTTTTTAATTGAAGCATAATTGACACACGATGTTACCTTAGTCTCAGGTGTGCAGCATACGGGTTGGACGAGTTTGCAGGTTCTGCTGTGCTCACCGCAAGCACAGCTCCCATCTGTCACCACACAACGCCACTGATTACACTTCTGGCGCTGCACCTTTCATCCCTGCGACTTCTTCAGTCCCCTGAAGTCCGTCCCTTCCTCTCTCCTTCGTCCGTTTTTGCCCAACCCCCCTAGCCCGTTCCCCTTGGCAAGCGCCAGTTTGTTCTCTGTATTTATGGCTCTGTTTCCGCTTTGTTTTTTAGGTTCCACATATAAGTGAAACCACGGTATCTGAAAGACACGTTTTTTTGTCTTTCTCCATCTGACTTACTTAGCACAATACTCTCTAGGTCCACCCATGTCCTTGCAAATGGCAAGGACATTTTTTATGTCCATTGTTTATTTTTTCATTTTTTTATCGCTGAGGAATATTCCATTATACAGACACATACACAGATACCTAGATAAATAGACACAGACAGACACAGATAGATAGCTCAGTATCTACAGCAAAGAAGAGATTGATACAGGGCTGTCTATCGATAGCGATTTCTTCTCTACCCATTCATCCACTGGTGGGCACTCGGGCTGCTGCCATAGCTTGGCTGCTGTAAACAATGCTGCGGGAAACAGAGGGCCACCTATATCTTTTCAAGTGACCCTTTTCATTTTCTTTAGGTAAATACCCAGTTGTGGAATTACTGAGTCACATGGTATTTCTATTTTTTATTTTCAGGGGAACCTCCACACTGTTTCCTATGGTGGTTGTACCCGTTTATATGTGGTAACTGGTGTCCCATTCCCACCAACAGTGCAAAAGGGTTCCCTTTTCTCCACATCCTCACCGACACCTGTTGTCCTTTTGATAGGAGCCATCGTGACTGATGTGAGGTGGTACCTCACTGTGGTTTCAATTTGCTACTTCTTTTTAACCAAAATGCCTTCCCCTCATTCTTTCTATATCCAAACATTACCCATCTGCACAGACCAGTCCAGTTCTCACACTTTCCATGAGAGTGGCTTCATTTCATCTAGCCCACAAATTCCTAATTCTCTCTGTACCTCCAGCAAATACCAAAGGATCATACATCTGCAACGCAACTGCCCTCCTTCTGCTCTGACAACCTGATCTAATCTCCTCACGTTTGTGGATCTGCTCCCATTTCATGACTTTCATACAGACAGTGAAGTGCCCAAAGCTACCTCTCCCCAGAACTCATCCATATTCCCAACACCTATTCCATATCTCCCCTTGGAAGCCTAACAGGTATCTCAAATGTAAGAGGTCCAAAGCAGAACCGATCCTTTTCCACATCTGCTCCTCCTCAGTCTTCCTATTTCAGTAGGTGACAGCCCCACATTTCTAGGATACCAGCCATCTGACTCTGCTCTCTCACTCATGCCCTGCTGCCTACCCTCAGTAAATCCTACCTCCTGCACTCTTTCCAAATTGACCACGAATACCGCCTGCACCACATCCACTGCAACCATGGTGATCTAAGCCAACATCATGTGAATTGCGATGGCCTCCTTCCAATTTTGCCCTCTCTTCTATTATTTATTCCAATAGTAGCCATTGATTTTTTTTAAATCATACAATTAATCAGTCATTTTTTGGTGCAAATTCTTACAATGGCTCAACTCAGTCCTTCAGAAAAGAAAGAGAAGAAAGAAGAAGAAGAAGAAGAAGAAGAAGAAGAAGAAGAAGAAGAAAGAGGAGGAGGAGGAGGAGGAGAAGGAGGAGGAGAAGGAGGAGGAGAGGAAAGGGAGGGAAGGAGGGAGGGAGAGAGATAAAGAAGGAGGGAGGGAGGAAAGGAGAGAACATCTATGCAATAACCTCTAAGGCCCTGCATTATGGATGGCCCGCCCCCTTATGCTTCTGACCTCTTCCTACTCTCCCTCTGGCTTACTTGACTCTCACCACTGGTCTTCTTGATGTTTTGAGGGTGAAGCACAATGTTACTGCAGCACCTTTGCATTTCTGCCTGGAAGGCCCCTCCTGCAGAGGTCCCCAAGGCTCCCTCCCTTACCTGGTCCAGGTACTCATGGGAAACCTTCACCGTGGGGTTTCCTAGGACCACCATATGTAAAGTTACCAACTGCCTTCCATCCACCTCAGACATTCCCTCTTCCCCACTTTAGTTCCGCCATAGCTCTTAGGACCATCTAACATGCTGCATGGTTTCTTATATCTTTCCTTATTTTCTGCCTCCGCCCTTGTAGAATGTAAGCTCCAAGGGGCCAGGGATTTATGCGAGCCTTAGTCACTGCTTGCTTCATCCCCAGAGATCTTTTCCTGTTTCATTGTGTTTCCACCTCTAACTGTGACTGACACAAGTTGATCCTCAAATATTTAAAGAGAAAGACAGAGAGAAGCCAACTACAAGTCCCACAAGGACAGTTGCCATGTCTCTCCATTTCTTTCTACATCCCTGGATAAGGCCCAGAAAAAAAGTACTTGTTGCCTGACTATTGCTATGTTTACCTTGGCAAATGTAAAATATTAGGTCATTCAAATTGTTGGACGTGCTCAAGGGAGACAGTGGTGATGCAGTATTAAAAGACGTAACAATTTTTAAAAGATTTCAAAGCTATTTAAACTTAAGCCCATAATCTCGATTCAAGTATGAACAATTCTCAAAATCACCAATAGGAGACAGCTTCTTAAATGCTGCCAAAAAAAAAAAAGATAGAACTACCTGTCCAAAAAAGATGGTAAGAGAGAAACCTCAATGCTGTCATTTATTGGGTAAATTACAGCAACTAAAATTTCATTGCCAAGCCCAAAATAAGTCATTTGGGTTGGGAGTTTGTTTTTTTTTTTTTCCATTAGGTTGGTTATTAAAATGGACAGGTGCTTTTAATAAGTCAACAACACTTTGCCAAGCGATGAGAATGGTGATGACCTAGACAAACTGTTAGGGGAATTACAAAACTGGGTCAATGCAACAGAGAAAGGAAGAGCTTTTCCCCTCCCCTGTCTACAAGGAAAAGGTTGTGCACCCTGTCATCTCCCAAACAACCAGTATTTAACAAGGAGACTTACTAGTCAGTAAGTCTCAGAAATGGTTCAATCTTTCTACACATCCAGAGTGTTGCCTATAACACATCAACAACTACAGACCAACGACACACTACATTTTTTTTTCACATAAGATAATCTGAATATTTTTGCAGAAAGCTTTATGGAAATCCTCCATCTATAAAATGATTGAGTGCCCCAAAAGGGGAATGCATAACAGGCCCAAACCAACCCTACCTAGTTTTTTTTTTACTGCACTTAGTTCAGGCCCATAGAGAAAAGACCCACATCTCTTCCAAAGTTCACTGAGCTAGTGCAGGACAGAGCCAACTGCACGGATACATCTCTTCTGCTTTGTACAAAAACTTCAAGTAGAATTCTTTTATCTGTGTATTTAAAAAAAAAAATACCAAACACTAATCAGCATCCTATTTGTGGGCTACAAAAATTGACTTTTAATTGTCAAGAAAAATAGTGTTGTGTGTCAGGTAAGGATGACAAGACTGGCATGACAGTGGAGACAATAACAAGGGAGCATTGTTCGTGAACTCATCTGTTCATTTTTTCGGCAAACACTGAGTAGGGAGGCTCTGCTCATCAAATATCTAGTGACTATCTATCTACGTTGTGCCAAAGCTTTCAATGAGTGATGAACTAAGGCACCGTGCGTAATGTTTAAGGGAACAAGAAAGGTGGCCTCTAAAAAATGAGAGCCGAATTCAAAACCAGGAGCACAGCGTGATTTGGAATCTTTGCCAAGACAGCTCAAGGTAAGGAACCATGAGGCCCTGAATTAAATTATTATTACAATGTCTTTTATCACTTGGAAAAAGAAATACGCATCAATTGTCCACGAAATTTCAAAATTCAATTCAGAGTTTAAAAATGGAATTAAATGTATACAGCTAAGGCCAGGTTTTTTTAATAAGACAAGAATAACTAAATGGGAATATTGATGATTCATTAGAGATAAGCTTGAGTTCAAATAACAAAACATTTGACAAAGAGTCTTAAAAATTTAGAATGGCAGAGAACAGATAACTAAAACTTATTAACAGCAGAACATGTAAATTTAATTTAATTGTAAAGTGAAATTGGTATCAGATTTTGGCTTTTATTATCCTAACATTGCCTAATAATTCTTTTTTAGCTTATGAAGAAAACCTAACTCCTAGGCCACTATAAATTGTCTGCTGTAAATTATGTGGAGGCTGACCTACAGAGATGCAGATTAGTCTACCTTTAGAGAATTCACAAAGTCTAATGATTACAATATGAAAAACAGCCAGTGTGAATCCTTAGTCTTCCTTCTAACCCAAAAGATTACAGATGGCTACCCTGTATTCCTCTACTCCCTACAACCTCCGCAAGGTGAAATCCTACCTATGCTATCCCTTGGACATCTGTAAGGGCCTCCGCTCCCCACTTAGAGCACTGCAGATTTTACCAGGTCCTCACCAAGGAAAGGGTGAATCTGACAGGAGCCAAATTAAAAAAAAAAAAATCTAAGGCTGGTATCGGTGGGGCAAGGGGAGATAAACATCTTCTGTAATCCTGAAGATGAAGGGAAGAGCAATGCACATTTTGTATATATTCAGGATTTTGTCTTTTCATCTTGATGTTACAGCTCTATGATTAATTGCACTGCTTTGCTCAGAAATGCCTCTGTCAGAATAAAATCTGAGTCTTCTGCAAATTCTTCTTTTCTGAAATATTATTCCCGCTATTAGCATAAATGTTTCGATATTTTTGTTAGGGGTGTGTGGGTGTGGATATGGGTGTGTTTGGGAAAGTCATTATTTGTGTTTTGACTGCCTGTGACTCTCTGTAGTCTAAAATATAAAACTAAAGGGGAAAAATGCATACCTTGCAGGTCTGTACTATCTCAACATGCTCTTCTCTTAAAGTAGATGCAGGGATTTTCTAACAGTACATTTTTGATCAAAAGGTTTATACACAACACACAAACTCTTCTAGATAAAGAGGCCAGGGGCTTGCTAGAAAAGAAACAAAGACAAACTATCTAACTGTAAATTCACATAATTTAAAACCCAGAAGAAACTCAAGACACCAGCTAAGCCAATATTTCGTGTTGTACCAAATACACTGGTCCTTAAGATGCGCCTCCCAAAGGGGGGCTATTGTTGAACAGGTTTGGGGTTCACTGAGTACTCTACTTCCTTTCAGACTTTGGGATGATACCCAGTTACTAAAGGTTCTGAAGCCTTGCAACTTAAAAAAAAAAAAAAGACATTATTATGCAACCCATTGTTTCCCAAACATATTGGACCATCACACACTTCTTTCTGCCTTCAACATTCCACAGAACTGGTGTCTCTTCTTGCCAATCCTGTTCTAGAAGTGCTGATCTTGTATAATCATCTAACAGATGAGGAAACTGACATTCAGAGTTAACTCGTTTGGCCAAGATCCGGGAATTAACTCGTGGTTGATAGTTCAGAATAACATGACTAGAGTTTAGATAAAGGTAGGAAAGAACCAGAAAGCCCAGCATCTTTCCTTTCCACCCACACCTCACTGCAAAAGGGTTGCCTCTCCTGGTCTCTGTCTCACTCCCCTCAGACTCCTGGAGTCCCTCAACTCTACCTGGCTATCTGACCAGACAGTGCTCAGAGGCATTCATTAGTGAGTACGTCCTTCCCACCCCCACCCCCTACCCCTCACCTCCAGGGAACCTCTTAACAATGACTTACCAGGGAGTGGCTTTCATGGAGGCTATGGCAGGACCAGGCAGATAATTTTTTTTTTTTAAGATTTTGTTCATGTATTTGAGAGGCAGAGATAACGAGAGAGAGAGAGGAGCACAAGCAGGGAGGAGAGGGAGAAGCAGGCTCCCCGCTGAACAGGGAGCCCAACTTGTAGGGCCCCGACCCCAGGACCCTGGGATTGGGACCTGAGCCAAAGGCAGATGGAATGTTTCCTCAGACTGATCATAAACTAGGTGATTCCGGTCCTCTAGCTTTCTCTCCTTCACTCTTTTCCTTTCCATCTTCCGTGGTCAACCTTATTGAGTACAACACTTCTCCCCCCGGAGAGATTAGAAACCCTCATGCAGTGTCAGAAGCACCCAGAAGCTGCAGGGGAGGAGTCCACCCCCAGCCTACGACGTCTCTGGGCGCTCTAGAGCACTCTGCACTTCCTCAATTCGCCCCACCTGGCTGGCAATTACCCCTTCCGGCAGAGGTCTTGCCCAGAGAGCTCCAAGCTGAGAAGAAAGTCCCGTTACAAAACGTGGCTTTTTAAAAAATGCTAGCCCATGACATGCTATCCATGCATTGTCCTTCATTTAGGAAGCTGAGCCTCTAAATAGCTTTGGTGGGAAAAATGTCTTTGGCATCCTGTTGATCTTCACTTGCCTGGCGCGGCTCTACCAAAGTACAACGCTGGCAACGGTGGAAGATGAACCCAGAACTGTTTCTCAGAACTGGGTGGAGTAAATGTTGATCCTGCCACATCTCACCTGGTGCTCCTTAAAACAACATTTTAAATCAGCTGGCTGTGATTCCAGTCTATGACAATGGGACAGGAAGAAGAGCATTGGCTATTAGAGATTAGATCTTGCCTCGTCTAGGTTTCTGTTTTAAAAGTGCCAGCCCTGGGCCACCGGGGTGGCTCAGCAGTTGAGCGTCTGCCTTGTGCCCAGGGTGTGACCCCGGGGGTCTTGGGATCGGTCCGTATTGGGCTCCCCGCAGGGAGCCTGCTTCTCCCTCTGCCTGTGTCTCTGCCTCTCTCTAGGTCTCTCATGAATAAATAAATAAAAATCCTAAAAATAAAGAAGCGCCAGCCCTAACTATGCATGTTACTTTCTTCTATAAGAAGGGGGTCATATGGGAGATGATTCATGAAAGAGTTTTTCAATAGCATAGAAAGATTTTATATATCTTTATCTATAAATAGCAAGTTTGATATACTGTCCTCTATTTTATTCTACTAGAATAAGGACCAAACACACTGAACATACGCTACCTACATGGTTAGGTAGCCACCATGTCACCTAGAGACGAAGAATACTATTGAGGTAGTAACAAATTACATATGAATAATAAATCTGGGTGATGGGAAGGAATCTGATTATTTTCCTTCTCCAACATTTCTGTTGTTTTTGTTTAACAGAAATGTTCTATGTACTTTAAGAAGCATTGTACAGCTTAGTATGAAAGTATGATGCAGACAGTGTTTTATTTCCACCTGTGAAGATGGCATACTTATCTTTCTCAAGTCCTAGGTCATGGGGACTAATGGCTTAGAGTCTGTTCTACATAAACCTCAATACCTAGAAGGTATTTCTAGGAAACAAAAGCAGAGAAAGTGTCTTTGAAGAGAACAGTCACAACTTGTGGTATCTGTTCTTCATGGACATCCAGAGACTACACTTTGCATCGGCAGAGAAGCAGAGCCGAGTAAAGGTTAGCGAACCAACCCATCCCTTCTATCTAAACCGATCTCTTGCGATGCCCCTAGCCTGGCCTTCAGAGCTTTTTCTCGATGAAAGTACGAATTCTAGTCAACATATTTGTTGAGGGATTACTCTGTGTAAGACAGCATGCTTATGCTAGCACCCAAGAGAAAGACATTATGAAAATAATAAGCTGAATGTGAGAAACATGTCAGTATGAAATACAAGCATAAGTAAAAGAGTATAATCTTTACTGATGAGAGGACAATCGGGGGACAAAGCTTCCTTGGGGAGGTTGCATTTGAACCAGGCCTTGAAGGATGAAAAGGATTGTCAACTGGGAAATAATGGATGTGAGTACATCCCTGACCAAGGATATGTCTGACCAGGAGTCGGAACTGCTGCAAAACTCACTCAGCTGGGTGACTGGTAATATGAATTAAAAGAATTTCATAAAAGAAAACTCTTCTATGAAGTTATAGACATAAAAGAAGAACCACGTACTTCTAATACCAGCCCTTTGATCTTCTCTGGAAATATACAACAGAGGTGCAGAATATTACTTGTACTAAAGTCAGTATTTTTAAGTGGTAATATTTTTAGGACACTTGAAAGTGGGCTTTTCTCCTCTTCCAGATAAGGAATTCAATGTGTTCCACATGAATAATCAAGTCAAAGAACAGTGAAGATCTACAGAGCAAGGAAAGAACAAATTCCAGGGAGATGTGCTAGATTATTTACTATAGATCTCAGGCTCTTAGAAGCCAAGAACTCTGTCTGACTTAGCTTGGTCTAAATACCACCATCATACCACACTTTCAGTTGCTCAAAACTATCTCATTAAGTCAGCATTAATGGAGTTTTTAATGGCAAAAAAAAAAAAAAAGTACGTTGGTTCCTACTCATCTAGGAATCTAAAGTCTAGCTGGCACGGCCCCTTGATTTTATAGGTGAAGCAAATGGGAGTCCACACAGCGGGTGACTAACTTGCTAAAGGTCACCCAGCTAGTTAATGGCAACCAGTTGAACTGGAGGAAACTAAATATCTTGCCCAAGCTCATGCAACTAGTGGGACAGAATTACAACCCAGGAGAGCCCAGGCCTCTAACCTCTACTGGGCTCCACTTCTCTGCCAATGGAAAATAAACATCATCCCGCACAAGGACGCAGAGCGCTGTCGATGAAAAGCTGCGCAAATAAAAAATTAGAGGGTAATAAATGCTAATATTCTAAGTGCAAGGAAGTGTATACATTATCTAAATTGCTTTAATGGCATCAAGGAACTAGTATTTCTAGGTGTCTTGATGGAATTTGAATAATGTGTACATTGGCTAACTGACACGATTCTGTACTGAAAAGGAGAAAAATGACAGGAGGATAGTGCAAACTTCATTTCTCCTGCTTTCCACGCATAAAACATTAAGAAATATATTTTTGAAAATGGCCACCCAAAATCCTGCTGGTCAAACACAATACCTAAATTGTTACACATTTGGAATGCTTAAAGATACTTGTTTTGATAATTCATATAACAATCTCTTTCTTTTTTTAAGATTTTATTTATTTATTCATGAGAGACACTGAGAGAGAGGTAGAGACACAGGCAGAGGGAGAAGCAGGCTCCATGCGGGGAGCCCGATGTGGGACTCGATCCAGGACCCGGGGTCATGCCCTGAGCCAAAGGAAGATGCTCAACCAGTGGACCACCCAGGTGCCCCTCAGGTTAACAATCTTGATTTTCTTTTCCATGGCACAGACTGAAGGACGATCCTGGGTTTAAGAACTCTTACATCTGTGGCTTCTGAAAGGTCTACCAAAGAAATGAAGACTCTGCGCCTAGTACTTCTATCTCCCCTAAGAGCCTATTATGTGGTAATAACTCACGGACACACCTACATGTTTCTTGGACCTATTTTTAATTTTAGTCTGCATGCCATCTTGGCAAGAGGGAGAATGAGGCTGACCAGGTGGGAGGGCAGGGCGTGGACAAGGTTTTTACACAGCCTTTGGGCTTATTACTTTCTGTCCAGTGCCAACAGATGTTTTCTAGTCCTAGTTTTCCACTTTCGTGAAAAATAATCTTGGCAAACTCACTCTATGTGTTCAACAGTGCATGAGAATCTGACTTGCAGTGTCCATCTAGCTCTTCTTTCACAGCAACACGATAAGGATAGAAAAGTTCACAAGGTTACGAGTTATGGTAACTATGACCCCTGGTTGGTTGACTGAGTGAAATCACCTGATCATAGGGACATCATACTTGGGGTGTCTCTCACTGCCATGATTCTGGAAACTGGGCACATCCCTTATGGAATCCCGAAAGCTTTGTCTAGGCAGCTGTTATAAGACATCGGCTCCCAGGAGCACCGGCCTCTAGGCCAAGATGGTTCCCACATCTGTCCAATGGGGGGTCTTATCTCCTCACACCTGAGCTGTGCTCCATGAACGGATGCAAGGATTCCCACAAAGGAATGCCTGATGGCAAGCTGTGGTTCCCGTCCTCCGGTCTTCTGGTTACATGCTGCCGTGGGTGACCAGCAGTAGCCCTGCAGTCAGATTAGTGGAACCAAAGGAGCTCTAGTAGGTATGACAGGAATCTTTATTATGTATGACAAGGGTCCCATCCCTTGAGCCTTTTATCCTTCTGGGAAGAGTTCTTTTCTTTATATCTGTAATCAGATACTAGCCACCTTCCCCGAGTGCTCATTCACCATCCTGTACATTGGCCTGATCATTTGAGTGTTCTAATCCTGTCCCTTCATGTCTATCCTTCTGGAGGAATGACAGTAAGAGTTGCATGCAGTTGCATGCAGTGGGGCACCTGGGTGGCTCAGTCGGGTAAGTGTTCCACACTTGGTTTCAGCTCAGGTCACGGTCAGGGCCCTGAGATGGAGACTGTGTTTGAGTTTCTCTCCCTGCCCATCCCCAGCCCCGAAACATTGTCAATCAATCAATCAATCAATTTTTTAAAATATTTTTTAAAAAAGGGTTGCATGCAGTAACATATATATCAGATTTGATATATAATAACAAGATAAACTTCCTTGTTCTTCCACTAAGATTCTGACAAACCAGATATATTATTATTTTGACCCCAGTAACTTACTGCTGTGAAAGATGTTGGTGAAGAACATACATTGACTCCCGGGTTTCTTCTGGGGATCTAGTGTTGTACTCAATTGTGAATATTTAATAGTTCATGGTATACATTTCTCTCTTGCAAAGATTCTAGCTTAACGGGAAGGGGCAGAGGTCACTGGGATCATACCTATGGGGTGGGGGGGGGGGAGTCCAAATCCAGGAAGGAAGGTGGTGATCCCAAGTTCAGGCCTCAGAGAAAGGTAATATCCAAGCCAATGAAAGAAACAAAACCCCCAAAACATAGGGAAAAAATGAAATAAGAGATGGAATCAAGTGATAGGATCCAGATCAAAAGTCGAGAATAAGCCAGAGGATCCTAGATAATCAACTCAGGCCATTTTTGTGGCCCAGGAATTAGTTGTATAGTACAAGGAATGTCAGGATGACTTACAGATCACAATTAAATTAAGGCTTGAATGAATCATATGACCTCAAAGGATAAAATGGGCCTTGGGATCTCTCCTTATTTAAAATTTCTGTGGGGGAAATTTTCTGTGCTTCTCCCTCTGCCTGTGTCTCTCTCTCTCTCTCTCTCTCTCTCTCTCTCTCTCTCGGGGTCTCTCATAAATAAATAAATAAAATCTTTAAAAAAATAATAAATAAAATAAAATTTCTGCGAGTTTATTGGGGCTTTCATCTATTTTATTCAATTAAAAACATTCACCAGTATTTACTGGGAGACTGCCATGAACCCGACATCAAGGCAAGCACTGTGAAGCCCAAAGGGAAAGAAACAGACTTGGTCTGTTTCTCTGCCCTCAGAGGGTGTACAGTCCACAAAATAGTCAGCAATGCTTCCAATCACTTGGCCCTGTATATCCGGATAGCTATGGTAAAAATGGAATGAATCTCAAGTTCCCAGTTCTTACTACAGAAAGGAGAGCACAAGTGTTCATCTTCAGCCACACTTTTTCCTAAAAGCAAATCTAAGGAGAGCATTTACACATGCAACCTTTTATATACAGAGAGTGCAGGGCAAAATGTGCAACTACAGATTTCTAGAAGACCTAGATACGATCATCAAAGCACCCTTTCTTAGTACAACAGCATGAAATCTGAGGTTATAACGCTACATCCTATATTCATAACACTTTTTCTTATAAGAGCAATACATGTTCATTGTAGGGAATTTAGAAAACAATGAAGTAAAAGAGTAAAAGAAGACAGTTTTTTAGCAATCTTGGGACACCTGGGGGGCTCAGCGGTTGAGTGTCTGCCTTTGGCTCAGGGCGTGATCCCAGGATCTGAGATCTAGTCCCTCACTGGGCTCCCTGTGGGGGGCCTGCTTCTCCCTCTGCCTGTCTCTCGACCTCTATCTCTCACGAATAAACAAATAAATCTTTTAAAAAAAAAAAAACATTAGTAATCCCATACCACCCAGAGATAGTCACTGTTAACATGGTGATGCATTGCTTTCTACCGAGATAGATGAACAGGTGAGTAGAGAGGATTTATATGAACTTACTCAACAACACATTTTCAAAACATGGTATCACAGTATATCCTACTCTCCTCTTAATATTGACTTTAACTTGGCGGACACACTTTTCTTTAGAGGGTTAAGAGCATGTTATCCTGCTCTGTTGACTGCTGATGGGAATAGAATTTAAAACCATCTCCTAGAAATGTGCTTGGGATTGCTTTTCCCAAGTACACTTATCCTCAATCTTCCATTTTGCCTTTAATCTTCTATTATTTTTCTTCCCGTTTAGGTTGTCTTTTAAGTTATTCCTATGGTTCAACTTTACCAGCTTGATTTTTACTTACTCATAAGAACTGCATGCCATCTGTGTACATTTATAAAAGTTTAAATAAAATCATCCCCAAACTACTTCCTGGAAGAGCCTATTTGTCCACTCAGAGAAGTGTCTATTTACCTTCACTGTTTGTTTCTTGCTTCTTGGCCAAACAAAAAGGTCATGAATAGGGAGGGAACTGAGATTTGAAATCTGGCTAGGCTTTTTGAAAGTTTAAAAAAATCACATTTTCTGCAACGCTGTAGCCACAAACATATTTCCTCCTTTAACTCCAATCCATTCTTGCCTCATTCTACAAAATATGTTGCACTTGCTGTCATCTGTGTTGACTTTGAACACCCATCTCCCAGTTGTCCATGGAGACACGGATCTGGTCTGATGGCTCCAGGGTCCTCCCTTAAACCTTCCTCCTGAGAGGAACCCTAAGGACACCAACCAATGCTCCAGAGAGCTGTCACTTACACACTAAGTTTCTTCAACACACTTGGGCAATGGCCACCTGGTCTTACTGCATCTGCACTTAGTGCATCTGCACCTGGTCTTTATCTGCATCTAATCTGTGGATTAGGTCTGGAATATCCTGGGCACTTACCATTTATTTGCTCTATTTCCTCCAATGTGATTATTGCTCCAGAAAGCCTGGGTTTAAGAATATTACTCAGCAAAAGGTGGAGCCAAGAATTCATTCACACCCTATTCTTTTTTTTTTTTCTCTGAGTATATGCTTGGTATAATGTAAGCCAGGAGCTTCTACAATTCTCATTTCACAGTATTTAGGAGTGTTTCACTATTGTTTTAGGAATTCATGGCAAGGATCTTTTCAAATTCATTTTTGGCTCTCTCATTTTTGTGTCCTGAGATGTCACCCTTTGAGAGCTCGATTCAGTTATCTGACCCGTCAAAAATTTCTTTTGCATTACATATATCTAAGTAAGAATTATTTATTTTTTCCTATGTAATCGGTGTTTCAAATAGCTTGAATACAAGACCTTTTTTTTTTATCATAAGTTCCTATAAGGAAATTCATACACTCCCCACTTTCTTATGGATAATTTAATTTTTAAGTATTTATTTCCTTTCTTTTCCTCTTACATGTCTGCACTGAATTGTCTTTTAGAGAACTGATGATGTACTTGATGTCTTTCTTTGGAGTCCTCTCTCCCATTATAACATCAAATTGAATTGAAGTGAAATATATATATTCACCATTACGTGCTCCAATCTGCAGTGCATCTGTGAGGCACTCAGTGAACGTTTCCAGAATGAACGGATGATACCAAGGGCTAACAATCATGGGGCATTTACTGGGTGTCACGTTCCATGCTAAGCACTGGATATGCATCATCGTGTCATTAATTCTCAGGCACTAGACTGCAAACACCCCTGGCAAAGAGTTTGCGCACATATCCCTAGCACCTCTAGCAGTGCTGGCACTCGGTAGGTGCTCATTGAGTACTGCCATACGGAGAAACTGAAAAACTGCATGAGGTAGGTGTCATTACTATTCATGTTTTACACATAAGAAAACCTACATATCTTCTCATGTGCCTCTGTGAAGCACAGACAGGTTCAATTAATTTCTGGAGTCCCACAATTCGTATGTGAAGCCAAGACTTGCTTCCAAAGCCCACGTACTTAACTAGGACTTACTACTCGTAAACTCACTGCCTACCTACATTAAGACAGACAAAAATCAATTCTATTCATCTTAACAAATATTATGCAATGCCCAGATAAATATTGTGAGCAATAATTTTCCAAAAAAAGATTTGTAAATGACAGGCTTTAATAAATAATTGGATAGGCGGATAGATATGTGTGTGCTCCCTATTGCTAACCATACAAGTAAAACAAGATTCCTCCCTAATCAATATCTTCTGTTGCATCTGTACACTAGTTAATGAGGATTTCAGGACTTTTTGATAAATGATGTTTTTCTTTCCTGAGTGGTTTCCGGGTTTATTTAAGTAATCTGTTTTGTCAACTCTTTTTAACATAAGAATGGCACTAATGAAATAATCATTTATTAGGTCTTCCTTGTAATTGTCTACAGAGGTTATGAGGAGCTTCTGCTTAGAAAGCCAGACTTATGTATTTCTGTCCCTGTTACAAACATTTCTGTCACTAGTGGCTCCTTGATTTTCCTGGAACACTACCACTGGGACATCATTCTTCAGGGCTTTACTTGTATATTTAACAACTCATTGATAAAAATAATTTACCCCTTTCAAAAAGGCTAGTTCCTTAAAAACACTATGGGCTTTCTCCCTAAATCCTTATCAGCCCACATCTTCGGGGGAGTTAAATGATACTTAGCAGAGACCAAATCTTTTTGGGAATGGTACGTAATGGTCCTGAAGCCACGGGCTGAATAGTAAAAAAAGAGGTGCAGAAATTAGGAGTAGGAAAACACTGAAAATGTAGCCCACACGAAGGAAGGAAGGGCAGGAGGGAGGAAGGGAGCAAAGGAAGTAAGAAAATAGAAAAAAACTTGACTTGAACTCTACTATTCACCTTGGAAAAATCATAATCTCTAAGATCCTCGGCTATCCTACCTGTAAAATGGGGGTGACAAAAATGTGACTTCCTCACAGGCACTTTAATGGCAGATCTTGATGTGCCATGTATGGCATGACACAACACATGGCATGGTTTTCTACTTGGCATTAGTTGCCTGTGTTCGGCCCCAATTACGCTTTCTGTAATATAAACATTCATCTTAAAAAGACTGCCCACAGCTTCAAAATATGGACCCACGAATCCTATCTACCTTTTTTGGTCTGGAAGCATTTCCCATTTTCTTAACCCAAAGAACCAACTCGCAGTTTTTAGCCACCTTTGTGTACCTACAGGCTCAGAAAGCTTACTGTGCGCTCTGAGGACCTGAGTTCTATAAAACCTGTTTAAACAAGGAAGCCTCTTTTAAGTCCTGTTTCAGTCCGGTGCCTTTGGTCAAGGTGGAAACTAAAATTGAAAACGGATAGATGTTTTACATTTAAATGGGTTTAACATAAATGTGCATTAAGCCATTTCATGGACGGGCGCACAAATATCTTTTGCAAACTTGGTACACGTGAGCACATATACAGGAACCGTTCATGTCTCCCAGAGAAATAAGGTGCAGACCCAAAATTTTAAGCAGCTATCCTGAGTCCTCTCACTCGAAAGAAAATGTAATGGCTTTAAGGGAATTGCTCTAATGATATCACGGCATCTGCACCGGCTGGCCAGAGCGCAGTGTATGTCACCGTAGTTCAATTTAACAAGAAATAAGCTGCTCCCTGGAGAATCGAAACTCCCTGGTCTCGCACAAAGAAAATTGAATTTTGGAGGTCACACTTTGGGGTAGATTACCAGAGGGAGAGGCCGAGCATTCCTGCTGTCATATGCTCCGGGAGGTCCGTGCTTGCCCCCAGCAAATCGCCACCTGAGGTCTGGGCCGCCTCCACGCCCTCAGCCAGGAAGGGAGCCGTCGCAGGCCCCCCGGGGAAGGGCTCAGGGACAGGTCCCCTGGGGAAGGGCCAGGGACAGGTCCCCCGGGGAAGGGCTCAGGGACAGGTCCCCCGGGGAAGGGCCAGGGACAGGTCCCCCGGGGGAGGGCCAGGGACAGGTCCCCTGGGGGAGGGCCAGGGACAGGTCCCCCGGGGAGGGGCCAGGGACAGGTCCCACGGGGGAGGGCCAGGGACAGGACCCCGGGGGAGGGCTCAGGGGCAGGTCTCCCGGGGAAGGGCCAGGGACAGGACCCCGGGGGGAGGGCTCAGGGGCAGGTCTCCCGGGGAAGGGCTCAGGGACAGGTCCCCCGGGGAGGGCCAGGGACAGGTCCCCCGGGGGAGGGCTCAGGGGCAGGTCCCCGGGGGAGGGCTCAGGGGCAGGTCCCCCGGGGAGGGGCCAGGGACAGGTCCCCCGGGGGAGGGCCAGGGACAGGACCCCGGGGGAGGGCTCAGGGGCAGGTCCCCGGGGGAGGGCTCAGGGGCAGGTCCCCGGGGAAGGGCTCAGGGACAGGTCTCCGGGGGAAGGGCCAGGGACAGGTCCCCCGGGGAAGGGCTCAGGGGCAGGTCCCCCGGGGAGGGGCCAGGGACAGGTCCCCGGGGAGGGGCCAGGAACCCCGGGGAGGGTTCAGGGACCGGGACAGGAGGGTGGCGGGGTCCTCGCAGGTCTCCCGGGGAGGGGCCGGAACCGGGACAGGGAGGCCCCCCGGGAGGGGCCAGGGAGCGGGACAGGAGGGCGGGGGGCCGGGCCGGCCCCAGACACAGCAAGTTGTGCGCTGCCCGGTGCGGAGCGGGCGGGGGCGGGGGCGGGGGCGGGGGCGGCGGGTCCGAGGGGTCGGAGGGGTCGGAGGCCCGGGCAGCCCGGCCTGAGCGCCCCACGGCCCTGGCCCCGCAGCAACACGTGGGGGCGCCGCCACGCCGCCCCTCCGCCCCTCCGCCCCTCCGCCCCTCCGCCCGGAGTTCCTGCGGGGCGTCCGCTCGGCCCGGGGAGCGGCGGGCGACTCTCGGGGCGCCTCCTGCAGCCCTGAGCTGGGCAGCCCCGCGCCCCCGCCCCCCGCCCCGCGCCCGCGCACACGCCCCCCAGACCCGCCCCGGCCGCGCGGGACCCGAGCCGCGGGCGGGATGCCGGCCCCGGGAGGGCGGCGCGGGCTCCGGGCACCGGGCGGCTCCGCGGCGGGCGCCCCCCGCCGGCCCACGACCCGCACCGCTGGGCGCCGCCGGCTCCGAGCCCGCCTCTACTCACCCGGGCTGCGCGCGGAGTCCGGCCGCCAGCGCCAACCCGCCGCCCCATCCCACGAACACTGCGGCGCCCCCAGAGTGTGCAATGCGGAGCCCCGCCAGCGCGCAGCCCCAGCCGGGGAGCGCGGGGAGGGAGCGGAGGGGGCGGGGCCGGGACGGGGGCGGGGCCAGGAGGGGCGGGGAGGGCGGCGGGGGCGGGGCCAGGAGGGCGGGGCCAGGACGGGGGGCGCCCGCCACTCCCCCCCGCCGGGTCCCCGCCGCGCCCCCTCCCCCCGCCTGCCCGCCTGCCTGGCGGGCCGCGCTCCAATCAGCGCGGGGGGGCCGAGCCCTCCGCGGGAGGCGCTCGCCCCAGGTGGGGGAGCCCGGCCCGAGCCCCAGCCCGCGAACTCCTGCCGGCTCGGCGCGCCGACCTGGACTCGCACACCTGCCGCGAGGCCCGCCCCGGGAGCGGTGTTTGCTCACGTGGCACCGCGCCCTCCGGGGTCCCCCCGGGTCCCCGCAGCCCCCCCCCGGTCCTGCTCCCGCAGACTCCAGGGTCCCCGCAGACCCCCCCGTCCCGCTCCCGCAGCCCCCCTCCCCCGGCTCCCGCTCCCCCCATGGGTCCCCGCAGGCCCCCCCGGGTCCCCCAGGCCCCCCCCGGGTCCCCGCAGACCCCCCCGGTCCCGCTTCCCCCCCCGGGTCCCACAGTCCCCCCCCCGGCTCCCGCTCCCCCCCCCCCGGCTCCCCCCCTCCCCCGGGGCCGCGCGGAAGCCGCAGCACCTGCGAGCTGCAAGCCAGAGGCGCTGCGAGCCGGGCCGACCCCGACAGGAGAGCGGGCGCCCCGCGGCGGGAGGAAGCGGGGAGGCTGCGGGCACCCGGGCTCCGGGCAGGCGGGACCTCCGTGGCGCCCCCGCCCCCGCCCCCAGGCTCCCGGGAGACACGGAGTTTTCCCTCCCCCGATATGAACCCGGGTACCCTGGAATAGACGCTTGGACCTAAAGCCTCGGAGGGGGAAGGGCGCAGGGCCCTCCGCTCGGGGCCGCGGGGTCGGGCGCAGGGCGCGGCGTGGACCGGGAGGCTCCTCCTGGGACTTTGTTTTTCAAGGGTCTTTCCAGGTAGGCCTGCTCCGACCCCTCCTGCTCCCGGAATCTACTTCCTCTCAACGGAAAAAGATCTTTCTTAAATTTTTTATTTAAATTCAATCTAATTAGCATATGGCCTATTATTAGTTTCAGAAGTAGAATATAGCGATTCCTCAGTTGCAGACAACACCCAGTGCTCAATACAACTGCCCTCCTTAATGCCCATCACACAATGACCCCCCACAACTGCCCTCCTTAATGCCCATCACACAATTACTCCCCACCTCTCCTCCAAGCAACCCTCAATTTGTTCCCCATAGTTAAGAGTCTCTTTATCTCTCTCTTTCCGGCTTATTTTCTTTCCCTTCCCCTATGGTCATCTGGTTTGCTTCTCAAATACCTTTTTTTTTTTAAGCTCCCCTCCCATTCCCTCTGACTTGGATGAGATAGTTTTGATTAACAGCTCCTGGGCTTCAGAAAAATTCTCTCTTCTTTAGTTCATGTGCAGCGGTGTGCGCAGACTCGGTTCCCAGGCAGAAGTACTCAGCTCTCCTTTAGACGCTGCACTCGCCCGGAGGTGCCTCCCTGCAGGGCTCAGCCTGGGGAGTGAGCTGGACTGGAATGAGTTCGGGAAGCCTAGGAGTGGCCCTGGGCTACTAGGCAGAGGACCTGGCAACTTATAGTGGGGCACTTCTGACAGCATGTGCTGCGTGTCATCGCTGTCACTCTTTGAGTTTCCAGGGAATTCCTTTTGCAGAGTTCCCGTCCGTGCACCCAGTTCACTTGATTTTTTTTACAAAACTGGCTCAGCTCATAGTTTAGTCAAAACTTAATATTTGGGTTCAAAATGAAATTCAGCATATTCCATGCACTTCATGAGACTCTGAGTTGAGTCCCCGGCGGAGATAGAATCCTTAGGCTCTCTTTTCAAATTTGTGTTTTTAAAGAATGATAGCTATGTCCTTGAAATGTCAGCAGTGGTTATCTCCGTGTGCTAGGAAAATAAATAATTCTTTTTTTTTTTTTTTGGTCTTCTTCCTTATACTTTATTTTCCAAAGAACATGTGATACTTACTAATCAGGAAAAAATTTAAATATGTTAATTCCCAATGCACAATATTCTTCAGGCATCATAAAAGCTAATATATTCAATCTTTCTTCTACTTTACCCTTCGCATTTTATCAATCACTAAATCCATAACTTCTGTCTCCTGGAATAGTTTTCAGAACTGTCCTCCTCTGTGACTCAAATGCCACTGCAACACCCCTGTCATTTCTTACCGGCTTAAGCCCTAACTCCTCTGCCCCCCAGGCAGTCCCCATACTGCCTCCTCTCTTTAAGGTAATCATGCCACTGAAAACCTTAAAATCTGGGAAGCCTGGGTGGCTCAGTAGGTTGGACTCCTGGTTTCAGCTCCGGTGATGATCTCAGGTCATGGGGTCAAGCCCTGCATTGAGCTCCACGCTCAGCCTGGAGTCTGCTTGGGATTCTCTGCCTCTGCCTCTCCCTCACCCTCTCCCTCAGCCCCTCTTCCCCCTCCTGAATGAATGAATGAATGAATGAATGTCAAAAGAAAAAAAAAAGAAGCTAATGGGCACCTAGATGGCTCAGTCAGTTAAGCATCTGCCTTCTGTTCACATCATGATCTCAGCATCCTGGGATCAAGTCCCATATTGGGCTCCCTGCTCAGTGGGGAGTCTGCTTCTCTCCCTCTCCCTCTGCCCCTCCCCCTGCTCTCTCTCTCTCTCTCTCTTGCTCTCTCAAATAAATGTTTTTTTTTTTTAAGTTTAAAATCCATGAGTCCCCCAACTCTATTGTTATGAAGTTCACACCCAGCTTAGTTGGCAAGGCCCTTCCTTCGCAGCCTGACCCAGCCTTCCATGCTGGCCTTATCTCCTCCCGCCCACCCCACTTCTCCACGCGGGATGGTCCTGCCTCCCTGCAACCTTCTGTCCTTCGCACGTGTGTTTTGTGACTTGACATGTGCAGCTAAGGCTGTACAGCGTTGGAATGCTGCTCCTCTCTTCCTCCCGTACCCTTTCCCCAGCCCCCAAGCAGGTCCTACCTCTGCTTCAAGACTCATTTCAAATATCACCTTTTTAAAGAAGTCTTCAAAACTGACAGAGGCAGAGTTAGCAGCTCCTCCTCTCTGTACTTCAATAGCAAGTACTTTATTTATCCAACAACTGTTTATGCAACTCCTATTATGTGCCAGCCACAACGAAGCAAACATGCATCGTATTTACCCTGCTGAAACACACCATGAGAGAGACGAGCATTGAATTAAGTCACACAAATAAATGATTGCAAACTGAGATAAGTGTGATGAAACCACTTCGTGTGCAAAAAAAAAAAAAAAAAGCATGGTTTACTTTGAACATTCGCCAACCATAATTCTTACCACCTTGTGTTATAATCTGTTGATTGTTTGTCCAAAGTTCTATCTGTGTATTCGTATATTCATCTGTGTAACCCCATCTAGAACACAGTGCCTGGCCCATAGTACATGCTTAGTAAAACTTTTTAAATAAATGGATGAATAAGTAAGTGGGTATTTAAATCCTCATGGAACATCTTATATCATGTATTTATATGGTATTATTGTATAAGATCTAAAAGACTTTAGTTCTAAGTTTTTAAAATTCATATCATTAGGTCCTTGTCTCATCTTTATAATTTGGTTCTCCCAAAATAAATTACCTAATTTCTTCTCATTTGATGTCACATTTAGAAGCTATAGCTAATGTACTATTTATAGATTAGCTATTCTTGCCAGAAGAAATTTATTCTTTTGTTATAAAGAAAGAATTTATTTGTTATAAAGTTGGCTTTTAACATATAAAAATCCAGTTTCAAGATACAAAGCTAAAAGACCAAGCACAATCCATAAAAGAATAAATAAATTGGACTTTGTCAAAATTAAAATGAGGAAAAGAAAGACTGGGAGAAAATATTCACAAATCATATAGCTGACACGGGACTTGTAGCCAATGTATATGAAGAATTCTCAAAATTCAACAACGACAAAAGCAACCAACCAAATTTTCTAAACAGCCAAAGGATTTAAACAGACATTTTACTAAGGAAGACTTACAGATGACAAGTAACAACCAAAAAGATGTTCAATATCCTTCGTCATTAGTAAAATGCTAATTAAAACCTCAAAGACCTACTGCCATACACTCCATAGAGTGGCTGAAAACACATACACATGCAACCGATAATGCCAAATGCTGATGAGGGACACAGAGCAACGGGAACGTCCTGCACACTGCTGGTGTGAACGCCACTCTAAAAACAGTTTCAAAGTTTTTGTAAAGTTCAATATATCCTCAGCCATATGGCCAATATTCCCGCTCCTAGATATTTACCCAAGTGAAATGAAAGGCCTACGTTCATACAAAAACCTGTTACCAAATTTTTATAGTAATTTTATGATTAAAATCTTTAACAACCCCAAAGTCCCTCAACTGGAGAATAAATAAAACTGTAGTACATCGTGAGAATAGGATATGACTCAGTAATAAAAGGCACAGACTCTGGGTACAAACATCATCTAACTCAACACATCGTGTTAAGTGAAGGAAAACAGGCTCAAAAAGCACACTGGGTGGAGATGGCACAGCAGTGAAATAAAAGCACTACAGGTTTTTCATGATGACGGAGCCACACAGTTTAAGGTCTAGATGATCTACTTTTGTATGAGGCAGTCATTTACACCATCGTTATTTCACATTACTTGTCACACAGAGCTAAGCCTCATTTTCCCTAAAATAATGAGTGCAGAAGGTAATCAATTAATGAAGATTTCACTAAGTGCAGTCTTCAAACAAGAAGAAGCTGTGACTTCCTCATTCACTGAAATATCGCTGGTGCCTCACACAATGCCAGTGCACAGAGTGCGGACTCGATAAATATTAGTTAAATAAATAAACATAAGAATAAAGATAAAGTTGCAATTTTATAGGAATATAACCAAAAAAAAGGGAGTATAACAAAATTTTCCATTCAGATGAATGTTTTCCACATTCAAAGTAGCTGCTTTGGTGCATTACATTTTTCACTCCAGTGACACTGCTCCTATTTCAAATGTATTCCTTTTCTCTTTTCTGCTTATTAAAATATTGCCCTTTCTTTAAGTAAAATTGTTTTCCTTAAATAAATTATTCACTCTCTTTCTCTCAATGAACAAACAATAAATTTAACATGTTTTAACATTTTACTCATTTTTCAACATCCCAGTGTCTAATTTATCTTCTTTTCCTCTATCACAAATATCAGAAATTCATATAACAGGCACACAGTAAAAATAAAAACCCAGATTTTATGCAAAGCATGAGATATTTGGGCTCAAAAAAACCATCATATTTCCAGATGTATCACTAAAAGTAATTTTCATTTATTGGACACTGATGGTTGACATTAAGCTCTTGAAATATCATTAAAATATTTCTGCTCTAACCAGTTTGCACAGTCAAGTGACTTTTAAAAAATCATTTACAGCTAAGCTGCTGTTACGGAATTTATTATAAAGAACTCAGTTTTCTCTAGCAGTTTTTCTACTAGGAAACAGTAATCCTGGCTGCTAGCAGAGACCCCTCAGTTGCTTTAAGACATCAATCAGTTTTATACCTTGTTTCTATCAGGGAGCACTTTTTGCATAAACACGAAAAGATCCTACGAGGAATTGATGCTGTAATTTTTCACATAAATAAAGTTGTCTCCTAATGACCATCTGACAATGGGAGAGGAAGTTGGGGGAGATGGACAGATATACATAAACTAAACAAGATATTGTAAAAAATGAATCCAGAAATGTCTAAAAGTTTCATTACCTTCCTTCCCAGTTTCTGTCACTGTATCTGAGATAATCAAGTGTTGGTTCAATTTTTGCCTCTGATCTTAATTCTGTATTTGGGGCCAAGAAAAAATGAGAGCTTCTTCTCTCATCCCCATTGCTGATGCCTATAATTCCATGATCAGAGCAAATTTCCTTAGCCAGATGGCAAAGGGGGTTTATCCTGAATTGAGTGCTAATCTTGAAGTCTGGTAATAGCTACAGGAAACACTCTTGACAAGGATCATGAGGGCAATCTGATGGGTCCATTAGCAAACCTTTGGTGAAGGAGAGCAATTATAATTTCAGGTTTAGCCATGCGCAGATTGAGGGGCTACAAACATCCAGATAAGGTTAGCCTGAAGGTAGTTGGATATGCAGGCCCCAAACTCAATAGAGATATACATTTTTAAGATTTGTGTATAAAACTTAAACTCTCACCTCTGTCTACTTGTGTCCATAGCAGACATTGTGAACCAGTCATGTGCTTGCTCCTTCCGAGCCCACACATGGCCTTGGCACCCTTCTGAGTTCACCACTCCTCGTAGCTACCACCAATAGCTAGCTGTTGGAACAAGATATGAAAAAGTAATAGGATTAATCCAAGGTCAGCACTCAGTGGGCTAGTACGACAGGACAATAGCTCAGGAAGCTGTTTATGCTCACAAGTGCATTATTCAAGTGACTGGCCATGTTGTCTACGTTGGATAAAGAAAGAAAAAGTCATGGATGGACTTAAAAAAACTTCTTTTTTTCCCTTGTCAATCCCAAGAATTGAGGCCAACACAATGTCCTGTGTTTAACCAATTCTTACATCAGGCATACTTTTCTACCCCTAGGTTAAACACTGCTGAGACCAAACAAAAATAGCCTAACTTTTTGCTCTAGGGACCTCCTGCTCCTGGAAAATAAGATGGTGAGCCTATTAAACTGCTTGCATTTCAAGGCTAACTTCTCATCAAGTGAGTACTTCAAGACTCTCGCCTCACTGTGCCTTCCAAATGTAGTATGTCATAACCTCTGCCCATTCCAGCCAGTCCCTGCTTTTCAAGACTTGCCTTGAAATCCCAGCCAAGATTCTAAAAAATTCATAAATACCTTTGGAAGTAAATGAAGGTTACCCAGATGAGAACCGTGGCTGTTTATTCACAGCATGCTATAGCAAGATAGCTAAGCACTGATAGAAGGGCGGTAAAGCTTTATAGTTTAAAAAAATGGTCGGGGTGCAGGGGAGGCTTTGGGTATGCTCTGATGGGAAGCTGTTGTCATGGAGAAGCTGGGGGTGGGCCAACAAGAAGCAGGGCATCCTATGTGACTAGTTTGAAGAGCACATGTAGCTTTCCATGCTTGGTCCTGAGCCGGGGAGGTGGGGGGAGAGTTAGGGGAGCTGTCAGTCATTGACCAGTCCTGATCATTTGGGGCTGATTGCTGCAGAGGTTATGGTTTGGCTTCCTGGACTAGCTGCTGCAGAAGTGGTGAGTCAGAGTTCTATGGGTATATATGATCTAGCCATTGGCCATTCTTATGTTCAGTCTCTTCTACCAGACCCTGATTTTCCAAATTTGAGTCTCTATTAAGACTGCCCAGGAAGTGTCCATATTGCAGTAGAGCTAATAAATTTATCTTTTCTTGATCTACAGGTTTTCCTGGCAGTCTTCTGAAGAGTCAACAGGAACAGTTCATATACGTAATACTGTATGTTGGATGTCGTCATATCTATCTCCTGCTTTTTTCCCAATCTGAGATTCCTCCCAACAAGGAAGCGGGATTTTCCAATAAGATTGTAGCAACACATCTATGTCCAGTGTCCTCTGGAGAGGATCTGACTGTCCCACCTTGGGAGATTCTTGAATACCACAGGCTCCTAAGGCCTAACTTCCAGGATCCCAGCAGTCAGTCCTTCCTTTTTGGTGGAAAGGCATAAGGCACAGTCTTGCACGTCTAACACAAAAGTGATCCTTTGCTAGCAGTCTCCATGACAGGTAGATTGGGCTAAGGGAGAGGTGTCATAGGGGTGACCCTGTGAAAGTACTTAGAATAATCAAATCTGTAAATGCTAAAATTCCCTGGAATTCTTTGTTAGAAGAATAGCAGTGGGTTTTGCTGACAGAGCAAATTCACTCATTTTACTAAATATTGAACAAAAAGTGCATCCTAGAAGATGGAAAGACAATGATGAGCAAAACAAAACATAGCTGATGCCACGTTTCATTGAGCTTTCAGTCTAGTGAGAGACAAAGTCTTGATCAAATAATCTAGCACACAAATAGGCAATATGAGCGTGTTAACAGGAGAATCGAGGAGGTCTTAAATCCTGAGGTCTCAGGAATCTCAAGGGATTAAATATCAAAATGAGTTGGTCATATAATGTGCCCGAGCAGAAGGTATTCATAAGTAGACATTTAAAAACTCATCAAAAAAGCCTTCGTGGATCTCTGCTTCCAGCTAAGATGGAACCACGGGGATTGAATTTTCCATCCCACTGGAAACAACCCACAAATTGACAATATCTATATGAAACAATGATTTGCAAGATACTGAACACCTAACAACAAAGCACAGCAATCCCTGAGGGACAGGAAACATTAACCACAACATATTTACTTATTTGCCAGATTTCTCTCTATAGAGGATGGGGGTTATACATGTGGAAAGAAGGAAGAACAGAATGGACTCTGAGGCAACTGATTAGAATTTGAGGTGTTGGTAGAAACCCATTTTATTTTTTTTTATTATATAAACTCATTTTATAATTCAGATAGATATAGAGAAGGTACACATACATATGGTTGTATGTTTGTTTTTATATACAGACATAGATACAGATAAACATATCAATAGAGATGTAGACCTTGCCCCCTCCTTCTATTTGAGGGCCTAGAAGCAATCACTTGGATCACACGCAGCACACGTGTAGGGTGAGAACACTTAGCATCAGAGGTTGATTTCTAAATTCCATTCTGCACCAAAGCACCTGCGGCTCCTTAGTAAAATGACTGGTTCTCAGGCTACGGCACGGAAAGTACATGATGAACCTGGAACATCCTGCTGTGACAGAAAGTACACAGAGGCTCCAAGAATAATAGGGACATGTCAAAAGGACACAGGAGCCAGATTAAAGGGGCTGCCCCTGGCCTAATCTGCGACAATTTGAACTTTCAAATAAATAATTACAGTAAAACATTATAACCATAAAATCAAAATAAATAAGTAATAATATATAATTTATAATATTGTATATAAATAATATAATGATAAATAAAAATACGACAGTCTCAGTTCAAGCCCCAACTTTCCCACCTTGAACTTCAGCCAGCAGTTTAACTCCTCTGAGTTTTAATTCCTTCCTTAATAAAATGGTGCTGATAGCAATGCGTGCACTGCAGGATCACTGTAAGGATTAAATGAGGTAAGAGATCTGAAAAAAAAAAAAAAAGATCTGAGAAGCGCTCGAGGCCCAAAGCACCTAAGCAGGTGTTTACCCCTTCTGCCCGGGACTCCCGTCCAAGAAGGGTTCATAGTAGTGTGCAGAGAGCACCCAGCCGAGAGTGCATCGCTGCTGGAGGACCTGGCTAGCCAGCGCGTGTGCGCATGTGTGCACGTGTGGATGGTGGGACTGGGGTTGCTGTGCTCCAGGGGCAACCATAATAATGAAGAGCCCTGAAAGCTAAGAGTTATGAGTCGGTTAAGAATACACTCATTCAATAAATAAATAAATAAATAAATAAATAAATAAATAAATAAATAAATAAAAATAAAAATAAAAATAAAAATAAAAGAATATGCTCATTCAGTAAGTAACATGCAAGAGGTGCAACATGTGGCCAAGTCTATGAGCACGCCCGCGGCCGGCCGGCCAGGGGGCCAGCCTGGCCAACACATGCGGCCTCAGGCCTTCTCCTGCCGAGGCCAACACCTGCAGAGGTGACGAGTGTGCCCCTCCAGCGAATGACTTCTGTCACCGTCCTCTGTCCAATCAGTTCAGAAGGACGGCTCCTGTCCTGCAGCTGGCATCGCTTCCTTTCGCTCTAAGACACAGGACGAGTATGTACAAGCGAGAGCCTTTTCACTTATTATACTACTTGCTGGATGCTGACATTTATTTTAAAATTTAAGAAAGCAGAGACTGGACTAGGGGGAAGCTCCGTAAATGCTCCACGCAGCTTCCCTACTGGAGACCCCTGTCCGTGTTTCCCTGGAAGAGACGGTAAGGGCCCCGGCTGCGTGGGGAGGGCTGGACCCGCAGCCTGGGCGCCCCGCAGCCTGGGCGCCCGGGGTGCAGGGCTGGGAAACCTCATCGAGTGCCCCAAGCTCCACCGTGGCGGGCAGGGCACCTTCTCTCCCAGCTCCTCTCACTCTTCTCAACAATCTCCTCGCTGTCTCACGGGCCGAGCTCACTCCTTTCTCACCTTGTTCTTGCCCTTCCATCTCAAATGCCTTTTACTGCTTTTGCAATAAAACCCCTACCTCAATTTCATGGAGCTTCATAAGTTTTGATGAGATGAAGAAAAAGTGATTTGCCAGATTTCCAGGGGGACCTGCCAAGGGTTATTGCTGCTCTGTGGAAGAGTCTGTGGAAGAGAAGGACGATACCCCGTTTTCCAGAAAGTAGGCACCAGGAAGGGAGATGTGTGGGGCTTTTGCAAGTGGGACAGAGTGACAGTCAGGCACTATGACACCATCAAAGACTGGACTGTGCATCATGTCATCTCTCCCCGTGCACTTCCAAATCCCCAAGAATCCAGGTGCGACAGGCTACCTTGGCCTTGCTAACTTTGATGGCACTTGGCTTAAAGATCTTGGGTACTTGGGGCGGGGTGGGTCTTCTCTGCTACCGCCAGTTCCTGGGTTCCTACACTGCTTAATGATAGGCAGACATAACTCCAGCTATAAACATGGGGTGAATGTGGGGCTGTCCCTCTGGCCTTGTCTCACCTAGAGCCCCCACAATGTGTGATGGGGAGGGGGTGTGGAGAATGAAGAGGACCACCACATAATTAATAACTCCCAGAAAAAAATCCTAGGGCTTAGATGGTTGTATATGAAATTCCCTATTAAAGGATCAGGTAATTCTCAAGTAAGCTGGGAAAATGGGAAGTTGAAATTTCACATAATCAACTCCTCATCCTACCATATGGAAGTATTTTAAGACTTAGCCTTTTATTTTTAAAGATTTTATTTATTTATTCATGAGGGACGCAGAGAGAGAGGCAGAGACACAGGCAGAGGGAGAAGCAGGCTCCATACAGGGAGCCCGATGTGGGACTCAACCTGGATCCCAGGATCACACCCTGGGCCAAAGGCAGGCGCTCAACCCCTGAGCCACCCAGGTGTCCCAGGATTTAGCCTTTTAAATAACAGTGACCTCTGTGAATCTCTTCTTTACCTCCCTCTTTAGTACAACTCTTCCCCTGAAACTCCTGAGGAGGCGGAGGTTCAGTTCATAAAATCTTTGTTGTACCCAGCAAACACGGAGGCTTTGGCTTTCTGAGGGCAGTTTATTAAGTCTTTGGTTCAGCCACTGCAGGTTCTGCTAAAGCATAACTGTCAAATGGTTAAAAAAACAAAAACAAAACAAAACAAAAAAACCCACGAACTCTGATGCAAACATAAAATGAGTATGTGTCAAAGACCTTCTTCAACTCATTAGTTAATGAAAGTAACCAAAAGAGCACTTGAGAAGTGGGAATGTGTGTGTGTATGCGTGTGTGTACATGCACAATTTAAATATAGAAATATTAGGATAAGGAGCGCCTGGGTGGCTCAGTCAGTTAAATGTCTGCCTTTCACTCAGGTCATGATCCCAGGGTCCTGGGATGGAGCCCTGCTCTGGGCTCCCTGCTCAGCGGGGAGCCCGCTTCTCTCTTTCCTCCCACTTGTGCTATGTCAGGCACGATCTCTGTCTCTGTCTCTCAAATAAATAAATAAATAAATAAATAAATAAATAAAATCTTTTAGAAAACAAGAAATATTAGGATAAGATGGCTGGGCTCATAAAACACAAATTCAAGGGTTATTTTTTTCCACTGGACAGAAAATCATTCCTATTTCTACCAGACAAAAATCTATAAGGTAACATGGGACCTTAACCAGTAATAAATACTGAGTGTAAGTAAGTATATTTCCCAAGGTAATCTTTGGGTGGCTTTGCCCTTGTGTGGCACTGAAAGGATATGCTTGTCACACTTTGCTCTTACTCCTAAGTTTCAGCTAATTTTTGCACTATTTCTTGGGGCAAGATGTGCAGCAGTCCTGTGAGCCATAGCAATATGGGTGTTTGCATGCATTCTAGTCCTTTCACCAGAGAGAGTCGCAGCTGGCATCCTCAGCTTCTACCCAAGAAGTTATTACAACTCACCACGATGAGGCTACCTTTTCTCAGAAATAGTACATTTTTAGAACTAGGATTACATTCCGTTTGCATAAATCAGGGGGAGATAGGCCTCAAGAAATTTATGGTTGAACATGTTTTAAAAATTGTGATTCGGGAGGGACATAGGGGAAAACTGGTTACTTCACCAATTTACCTAGGTCATCCAAAGGATTAAGCAAATAAGCAAAGGCTTATTTTTATAAACCCAAATGAAAACCCTAATGATCTTAAAATGAAGCAACGTAAAGGAGAAAAAAAATAATTCACATTCTAAGGAGATACTGAAAAATATTGAAGTGCCAGATGGGTGCACAAAACATAATGAGGCCTAGATAAACCCAGAAATTAAAACATCAATTCCTGGAAAAATGGCAAGTTGACTAAACGATCTAAAAAGCTCTTCAAATAGATCATTGTACAGGGACCCAAGACTAGCTCAGACGCCAATGGAGTCACGTATCAGCTATTCCAGGTCTTTCTACAAGATCATCCATTCTATTTTTCTGAATAGATGAAATCCCTTTCTACAGGGCCTCCTGTTCCTCTCTTTTCCTTGCAAATTATGCAAAAACAAATTGAAAATAGAGCAGGGCAAAGCAGTGACAGCTTGTCCCTGGTCCTCTTGGCATCATCGGGGGCAGCTGGAAGGAGGGCTGGCAGCTGGAAACATCTGCTCGCTCACATGTCCACTGAGCGGCTGCTGGCTTCCTCACAGCGTGGTGGCTGGCTACCAAGGGGGCTGTCCCAAGGCAGAGCCAGATGGACGCCCTTGGCAACACCTTCCTTTTGGTAACTCAGCTTCAGGAGTCGTACAACATCACTTCGGCCGAAACCGTCCGGCTCAATGCGAACCACTGGATTCCACTATTTGATGGGAAGTATGTCAAAGAATTTGGGAATATGTTTTAAAACCACCACAGCAAACGATGCCTTGTTATGACCCTTTTTTCATTTAGTATACTATGGTGTGCAACAATGGTGGGACAGTGAGGGCTTAATCTGGAAACTCACGTTTTCCAGTTCGGGGAAATTTTATTGATTTGAAATTTTCTTACCCTCCTTTTCCTATCTTTTGTATGTTCTTTCTTTCCGGTATGCCTATTAGATTTGGGACCTCCTAAATCTATCGCGTAATTTTCATATCTCCTCTATCCAATTCTCCATCGTCTATGTCTCTCTTTGTTCCAGTTTCAGGGAAATTCCTTCAACGCATCTTCCAATCCTTTTTGCATATTTTAAAACTTCTGTTAACCTAGTTTTCATTTCTAAAACTCTTTACTGATTTTATGGTAGCCTGTTTTTGTTACCCAGACACAAGATCTCTCTAAGGATATTTATGAATTTAGCTTCTGATTATAAAAAATTCATGTATACACGAACTTAGAAGACTATGATGAATGCGCCCCCCCCCACACACCATGTACTCATCACCTCACTTC
Organism: Vulpes lagopus; assembly: GCF_018345385.1. Classification (NCBI taxonomy): domain Eukaryota; kingdom Metazoa; phylum Chordata; class Mammalia; order Carnivora; family Canidae; genus Vulpes; species Vulpes lagopus. Next base: position 30,793,465 of record NC_054847.1, on the reverse strand, counting down.
TCTGAAGAGCTGAAAGGTAAGCAGAAGCAACGGCTGTGGTGCTGAAGACAAGGACATGAACGTCTACACCCTGACGCTGGAGCTCACCTTTCTCCCAGCTCAGTTATCAGAAGCCTGGTAGACAGGCTACCCCCCTATTGGCTTCCTCGGGTTTCCAGAGCAGAGTAGCACAAATTGGGTGGCTTCAAACAACAGAAACATTTCTTCTCACAGCGCTACACAGTACAAGTCCAAAGTCAAGGTGGCCTTCTAGAGGGTCCCAAAGGAGAATCTGCTCTGTGCCTCTCTCCTGGCTTCTGGTCGCCTGCCCGCAATATTTTCCACTCCTTGGCTTATTGTGTCCCTCTAATCTCTGCCTACACCTGGCAACCCGCCCCTCTACCCCCCACCCCGTGTGCCTTCCATCTCCTCTGTCTTCCATAGAAGGACAGGACACCAGTCATTGGATTAAAGCCCACCCTAATCCAGTATGACTGGATTTATAAATAACTGCAAAAACCCTATTTCCAAATAAGGTCATATTCTGGGGCTCTATGGGCCAGGACTTTGACACATCTTTTTTTTTTTTTCCAGACAAAATCCAACCCATAACATTCCTTGTTGCGGGAGATCAGCTAATGGGCTTCACTGAACTCTTCCAGACCCCGTGTTTTTCCCAAGTCAAGCAGAACTGGCCCCATTCTTTTCAGCACCTCTCCCCTTAAAATCTAAGTCTTCTGGCAAACATGTTCAGCAGTACTCTATGACTACACGCACACATGTCAATACATTTCACCTGTGAGTACTCACTTAACAAAAAACACAAAACTTTAAGCATTTCCCAGTGTTCCTAATGCACACATGTCTTTAAAATCTGCCAATCAGGTTTAAGTCCATCTTACAGTGATTTAGGAAGGTAGTGACCTTCTGCTTTGTCTTTATAAATCAAAGCTGAAACCTGAAGGAAAACCTAGGGTATAGGATAACCTTTAAGTTATTTGGCAAATTATGTTTTTTGTTAAGTATTCCTCATTTTCTCACACAGGCCTATGGGCACACGTCTTCTTGTGGATCTCTTTAATTGTAGCCCTTTGTGCTCTAAGCCGGGAATCGCACATGTGTGCCTGAGCGCGTAGTGGCCTCACACAGATCCCACATCCCTTTTCCCATTTTATAATTAAATGCAGAACCACTGGGTGGGCAGGATCCTGAGCAAATAGCCTTTTGAACACGAGCCAAATTTCTACAACTATATTGTGAGCAGCCCTGTGTCTATTGGTAAGTACTGAGTGGCTAAGCTGCTTGACTATATTTCTTCTACAGATGTCACACCTTGTCACCAGCCACCCCCACCTCAGTAAGAACACCCTGCAGGCATTTGTTCCCCTTGAGTAAATGCCACTCTCCACAGAGCCCTTCTACAGGATAAAACATGCTTCTCACAAAGTCCATTCCTGAATCAATGAGGGGAGCATAAAAAGCATTCTTCTCAGAGGTAAATAGATGATCTAAAGTGTAGAGGATACAAAGTTCTGCATTTTTCCCCACTGGCTGCATCTTATCAAAGTGAAGATTCTTATTGCCAAATCATTAGCAACTGATCGTGCATTAGTTAATTTACTGGAGTGAAAAGAAAAAAAAAAGGAAGAACTAATAAGTGTTTTGGTCAAAAGACACAGGAGTCTTTCCATGCAGTGAATGTAGTAAAAAATAATAATAATAATAAATAAAGCCTAGAAAGACGTGTAATTTTCTGTATTTCTTCGTGCTTTGCCTGGGGCAACACAGCCCCTGTCTTTGAACAAGGTCGGGTGCATTGTGCATGCCCAGGGTTTGAAAAGCATTGAAAGATTCCTGGAGGGGGTGTATCCCCAGTAACAAATGGTTCTGTGGGGGAGGAAAAGGGACCCCACACAGGCTGCCCCTGCACTCCCCAAAGGGAGAGGCCTTGCAGGCTCTTAACTAGCTGGGGTGGGTTAACACCTGCTCCAAGAAAGAATGTACCCTCTCTCTGGTCACAGGTAGCTGACTTCCTGATGGGCAGGGCCGGAGGCTCTCCTCAAGGGGAGTTCTTCTCTTCACATATCACTGGAAAATGGATAGTAGACAACTGTACAATGTTTTCCATGTTGAAATGTCAGTAGGCACTAACTCTCAAAAAAAAAAAAACCCTAAAAATGTCAAATATATATGTATTTGTATATGGAATATAGCTATCCATTTTTGTATTTCAACACTACATCTGAGTATCTAAATATTTTTATTAAGCATCATAGTGTACTTGATGGAGTAATTAAGGAAATTTGAGATGGGTGGAGTAAATCAATCTGATACTGAGGCTCTGTGTGTGTGTGGCTACCAAAGAATGTATCATTTGGGGGATACTTTAATGATAAGTCATTGTCCCCGTCTTTAAGCAATTAGCCTATTATCTTGGAAAACAGGACATGCACACACAAAACGTTCCTAATAAATTAGTAAGTACCGACTTACATAACGTACCACAAGCATTAATAGAAGATGCAAATCCTCAGGCTCTGTCAAGGGGAGAAATAAATAAGAGTCAATCATGGTAGAGGATGTGGATCTTACTCCAGAGACTTGGGGTTGAAAGAAATGTCATTTATTTGCCATTTTGAAATGAATTAATTCAGACTTCTATAATGATCAAAAGGCAGGGAATTCACCTTTCTGCTCTGAACACACAGCAATGACAGATGAAATATTTAAAAGACAGGAAGAAAGAGACCCAGACAAAGAGAAAGGAAGGAATGAAACCAGGAAGACCCAATCAAGCTTTGGTACGAGACAGACTCTCCGGGCACCAGACACAAAAGGAAAATATAAGCTGTGTGTTATCTGGGCTCTGGAAGTAGGTCCGGGTGACTGGGAACTTGGTTCCTGTGGGACAAGGAGTCCTAAACGTGAATGAGACTTGGAGCAGAGCCAGGCTTCCTGTTTGATGCCAGAGGCAGACGGGCTCCTGCTCGACGGGGCCTGTGGCTTCAGATGAAGCCGTGCAGCGGGGAGACAAAGGGCAAGGCTAAGCGTTGCTGCCAGGGACCCAGCCGACCGCCTGTCACCCTCTGTAAACAGATCTGCCCCGAGGGACAGTACGTCCCAAGCTCAATGGTAAAGGCTGCCTCTGGTTTACGAGCAGGAGAGCTGGGCTGGGTAGAAACAGCCACCAAACTGTCAAGGAGGGAAAAGTTCGGAGGGGATACTTGAAATGAGCTTTCAAACCAAAATTCCAAAACACAGGAAAAAGCACTAATTGCTCAAAGGACAGCCAATAAACAAAAGACACGGAAGGAGCGATTCACTCCAACTGAAATTCATTTCAGAGAACAGTCTGAAAGGATGCCAACATCAATTTGTTGAGGTTGTTCAAAGAGGCATTTATGATCAAAGAAATACATATGGAACAGAAATAGGCAGAAACGAAACAAAAATGAAACAAATCACATCCTGAGTTCCTACTTTGGTAGAAGGGCTGGAAATCCAACCTCTGTCATAATTAGACTTCATCACCAACCTATGAAGCGGCGATACATCTTTAAGGCTTCTACAACATTACAAGACAGATGGAAGGTCTCCATCATCATTAGTCATCCTGGTCGCTGATAATACCCTCACTGTCCAGCCCCCGAGAGTTCCCCACGATACCCACCTACTTAAGTACAAGGGGAAAGAGACTGGAGCTGAGAGCCTTCTGTCTCCGGCGACCCTTCTAGCTTGCGTGCCCTCAGAAGTCATGCCACTGACTTGATTCGAACGCTGCCACAGATGAGGATACGGGACCTACCCCCTAGAACACTCCTATCACTTCAGTGTTTAAAATGTATAGGTTCTCTCAGGCTCTACCCAGAAATTTTGATTCCTTAGATTTGGCTCAGGGCTTAGAAATTACTGTTTCTAACAGCCTCCCTTGTGATTCAAATGCTCTCGGCCCAGAATCTGGTAAACCCTGATATTGTTTACAATTTTCATTTTTTCAAGAGACAAAACCAGGCAGGACCAGGGGGAATGATGCTTGCCCTGGTCATACAGGGCTGTTTTGTTAACAGAAAAAAAAACCCAGCTCTTTCTTCTGCTTAATTTGGGTTTAGTGCTCTCCTCCTTTTCTAGTTTCTTAGAAACTAAAGTCATTGATTTGAGATCTTTCTTCTTTTCTACTGTAGAGGGGTTACTGCTACAAATTTCTTCTCAAGTCCTACTTTGGTAATAATCTCACAAATTTTAATATGTTTTGTTTTCATTTTAATTCCAGATAAAATACTTTCTAATTTCCCTTTGGAATTCTTCTTTGACCCATGGGTAATGTAGAAATGTGTTATTATTTTCCAAATATTTGGAAATTGTCCAGCTATCATCCTGTTATTGATTTCTACTCTAATTCCTTTGTGGTCAGAGAACACACTGTATATGACTTGAATCCTTTTTAATTTATTGAGACTTGTTTTATAGCCCAGAATATGGTCTCTGTGCCCTTGAGAAGACTGTGTATTCTGTTGTAGATGAATGGAATGTTCTAATAAATGCCAGTCAAGTCAAGTGGATTGGGAGTGGTGTTCAAGTGTGCTTGCTGATTTTCTGCCCACTTGATCTATCAATTATTGAGAAAACGGTGGTAAAATCTGCAACCATAATTGTGGGTTTGTTTATTTCATCTTGCAGATCTGTCAGCTTTGGCTTCCTATATTTTGCAGCTCTGTTATTAGATGTATAAATGTCTACAATTGATATATTCTCTTGTTGAATTGACCCTTTTATCATTTTGAAATGGACTTTTTTTTAATCCTTGGTAATATTCTGTATTGTGATATCAACTTTGTCTAATATTAACACAGCCAATCCAGCTTTATTTTACTTCATATTAACATGCTGTATCTTTTTTCAACCTTTTACTTGTAACCTATTGTCTTTATACTTAAAATCATTTTCTTACAAATAGCATATAGTTGGGCCTTGCTTGTTTTATCCAATGTGATCATCTCTGCATTTAAAAAAAAGTGTTTAGCTTATTTTTATTCAAGGTGATGATTGATAATGCTACGTTTAAAATCTATCTTATTGTTTGTTTTCTATTGTCCTTTTTTCCTCTTTTTCTGCCTTCTTTTGGATTACTCTTTATGATCCCACTTTATTTCCCATGTTCATTTATTTATATATATGTTACATTTTTTAGGAAGTTTTTTTAGGGTTTACAGTATATGTCTTTAACTTTCAAATTCTACCTTGAATTGCTAGATTACCATTTCACATATGAGAAGCTTAAAAACAGCATAGTTTCAAATCTTCCTCTTCCAGGTTCTGTGCTCTTGCAGTTGCACATTGTGCTTCTGTATGCCTTTAAACCCCCACATTATATTATTAATACTCTGTTTAAACAATCAATTATTTAATAAAGGTATGTAAATAATTTTTTAAATGTTATATTCTTACTTATGTAGTACTCATTTCTGGTGCTCATCATTTCTTTGTGTAGATGCATATTTCTGCCCATCCTTTTCCTTCTATCAAAAAGACTTCCTATAATATTTTCTGTAGTACACAACTACTGCTGGTCTACTGTTGAGTTCTTTATACCTGCATATATCTGCCTTTATTTTTGGAAGACATTTTTGTTGTGTGCAGAATTCTAGGTGGGCAGTATTTTCTGTTAGTACTTTAAGGATATTTCTCCACTGTCTTCTCACTTGCATTGTTTCCTTTGAGAAATCTGTAGTCATCCTTATCCTTCTTCCTCTGTGTGTAATGTGTCTTTATTCCTGACTATTCTAATATTTTTACCACTGATTTTAAGCATCTTGACTATTATATGCTTTAGTTCTATTTGTTTCTTGTGATTTTGATTCTTTGAGCTCCTTGCATCTGTGGCTTTATAAGTTTTTGTGAAATTTGTAAAATTTTCAGCTATTATTCCTTCAAATATTTTTTGTCTCCTCTGTCCCTTCAGGAACTGTAATTCCACACACATTAGACTACTTAAAGTTTTCCCATAACACTCTTCATTAATTACCGAAGTTCTGTTGATTAGTTTAATTTCTTTTCTCCCTCCCCACCCCCCATATTTTATTTAGGATTGATTCTACTTCTGTCTTCAGGCTTCATTGTCCTTTTTTCTGTAATGTCTAATGTGCCATTAATCCTACCCCCATGTATTTTTTTACCTTGAACATTGTAGTTCTTCTCTAAGAGTTCAAATTGCATCCTTTTCATATCTTTCACTTCTCTACCAACAATCTTCAGTCTTTTCTCTGGCACTTGGAACATATGGAATATATTTATAATAATGTTCTTGTCTGCAAATTCTATAACGTGTGAGTCCTGGATTGGTTTTCATTATTTTTTTTTCTCATTATTCTTCTTTGCATGCCTGGTAATTTTTGATTAAGTACCAGAAGTTACAATTTTACTTTGTCTGGTGCTTGATATACATACACATGTGTGTACACACACACACATACATATATATATCATATATATGAGAATATACATATTTAAAATAAATATTCTTGGATTTTGTTCTGGGATTTTAGAAACAGTCTAATCCTATAAGGTATTGCTTTTAAGCTTTGTGAAGTAAGACCAGAGAAGTTAGCTTTACTAGTCTAGGGCTAGCTTTTCCCACTACTTAAGCAATACCTACTTGACTACCTGATGTTCAGTGAATCATGAGGTCATAGTGGTGAGAAGCACTATTCCCTGCCCTTTATGTTGCCTCTGACACTTTCAGATGGCTTTTTCCCAAGCCTCACATGTATGCACTGATCAGTATTCAGTTGAATATTGGAAGCAAATCTTCAAATCTCTTACAATTTTCTTTCTATAGCTATTTCCTGGCTTCCCTGACTCCCAGCTCTATTTTCTCAACTTAAGGAGATTTCCAGGTTCTATTGGGGCTCCCCCTCGCTGTACCACATCTGAAAACAAAGAAAGCAAACCCTACAATTTCCCTAGCTTATTGCCTAGAAAGAGTTTCCAGATCTTTTGAAGCAAGAATTTGGGGAAACTGTAGGATTCTCTTCATTTTGTTCCTCTTTCTCAGATATCACTGATCTTTGTTGCCTGATGTCCAACGTCTTGAAACAGCTTGCCTTGTATATTTTGTTCATGTATTTTGTTGTTTCAGATGAAATAAGTGCCCCCCTTTTATCCCATTTTGACCAGAAGCAGAAGTCTCCACAAAGACATTTCTAATATAAAGAATGGAATTTATGGGGTGCCTGGGTGGCTTAGTCCGTTAAGCATCTGACTCTTGGCTTTGGCTCAGATCATGATTTCAGGGTCGTGAGATGGAGCCCTGAATTGGGCTCTACACTCAGCATGGAATATGCTTGTCCCTCCTCTCCCTCTGCTCCTTCCCACACTATATATCTCTGTCTGTCTGTCTCTGTCACACACATAAATTTTTAAAATCTTTTTAAAATTTTAAAAATAAAGAATGGAATTTATATACATCAAAATATTACAAAATTATTAACCATTAAAGTAAGTAAGTAAACTGAAGTTTACAAAATACTTGTGTATGCCAAACCTTTTACTACACAAGGGAAATAATTGAGGCAAGAAGTGTAGTGAAGGTCATATACTTCCTTAGTGTGAGAAGTAAAACCAAATTCACTTTTCCTCAAGTATGTGCAGTGTTCTTGCAATATTCTGCTGGTTTGTTTGTTTGTTTGTTTGTTTGTTTGTTTTTTAAGGATTTGATTTATCTGAGCAAGAGAGAGAGAGCGTGTGTGTGCACAAGCAGGAGAAGGGGCAGAGGGACAAGCAGACTCCCTGCTGAGCACGCAGCCACTCATGGGACTCGATCCTGGGGCCCAGAGATCATGACTTAAGCTGAAGTCAGATGCTAAACTGACTGATGCATCCGGGTGCTTCTATATTTTGCTATTTCAAACTGCTCCAAACTGTCTATTAAAAAGGAGAAATACCATATTCTTATAAGATACACCTGATCAATTCATAATGCCTTTGAATTCAGAAGCCATAGAAAACAAACCACTGGTTCAATGTATTTGTATCATAAAAATTTTTTTAACCGCCTTATAGACCCTTCAGGGACAAAATTGTTCACATTCTTTCCACTGAGATAAAAATACTTTCGCAGTCCATCTGGAAAGGCAAAGGACTGTATCATGTTAAGTGATCAACTCTAACACTGGCCTAGGTCATCTCCTATTGTAAACTGTCTCTGTGAGGAGCAGGAGGACAAGTCGGTTCCCGCAGAAAGCATATATCTGACCACCAGCTGGCCATCTGGGCAGGTCCTTTAATCCATAAGCATCATAGGCACTATCTCTTGAAACCTTCAAGATTTCCAAGGGCTTGTGGAAATATTTGAGATGTGGAAAAAGAAATTGCTTTCAAATATAAAAAAAAAATCACAAAATTAAAACTAATGCTTTTATTTCTAAAAATGTAACATTGGAACCTGTGACTACAACTCAACTCTGTATTTCTGTCTGCATTTAATTAAATGTAGGGGGTCAGTTCATTTTAATATGTCTGATACAAGGTGAGTGGGAAATCCACAAGAGTGCTTGGGCCCAAAAGGGCTAAAAGTCTTTAAAATGCCCCAAATTCAGCTACTGAAATTCCAGAGAAGTATTCAGTGTTGCTAGTTACCTGTGCTTAGACATAGTGATAAATTCTACTACTACAAGTTTAGTTGGGGGTTTTCATTTTTCATTTCACCAAATGGGAATGTGGCTTAGTTAATTCCTAATTGGTTTGCATTTCTGTTAACGTTGTCTGTTAAGCTAGTTCTCAAACAGGATCAGAGAAATCCACATCCCAGCAGAAGTAGGTCTTTTTAAAATGATTTGCTGTTGAAGACTTGTAACAGATCTGAATTGCCCCCATGGCTTCTGATATGCAATAGCATTTATATTTCCTAATTTTTCTAGATAAAATTAAATTTTCCTTCACTACAGTTCATGAGAAGTTTGGTCACCAAGGCTTCAACACCACTCTTAGATCTGAGAAGTATTCTGGGCTTAAGTCATGCACAAATATGGAAGACAACCCAGTTGGGATGAAGGCATTCCCTTATTTCACAGGCCTTTACAGATACACAAAAAAACCAACAAACAAAAACTAGTACTGCTTATGGTCTCTCACACAAGCCTTCACGCCTTCACCAGGCTCAGCTAAGGGAACCTATGTTGGGCTCTCCCCTGCCCCACATCTATCCTGCTTGCCTCCTAGTTCCATAGGTACTGAGCCTTTCCCCTCTGAGTCTCTGCCATTTCCAGAACATTGCATTGCAGACACCTCATCCCTTCACCCAGTTTCAGGGAAGCCAACCACACCCAGGGTCAGGCTTCTTTCTTCTTCTACACACAGAGCACCAAGTCCCCATCTTGTTCTCTTTTATACAATACTGCCCATTCTATCAATGGACGCAGAGCAGTTTCTTGTAATGGGATCCAAAGAACACTGGTCGTGCCAGATAGCCCATCAAATAATCTGCATGTGCTTTAATAGTTTCAGATGAAAAAAGCATGTTCCCTTCCAGTTCACAAATTGGAAATGTGAGATCAATTATGATTTCTCCAGAAATACCATTAGGCCCTTTATAATAAACCCAAGTCTACCAAGAAGCTCCCAATAGCACTAGTACCAAAGAGGATACAAAGGGACATAAACTAAGAAAAGACTAGTATAAAAAGTAAGTCCTTGGTGGTCTGGTTGGTAGCGTTGAACATTAACTAATGAGCACTCTTCCAAAAAGCTAGAACGGCCTCCTAAAGTCACGTCACTCAGACTGCCATCTTTGTTTTCTTCGGTTTCCCCACTAACTAGAGTGAAAAACAGCTGAAGGTGACTCCTTGTTACTCACGTGGAAATGTTAACACACCTCAGGGCTTTGAGCCTGTGAGATAAAGAGCCCAGCTTTATGCAACTTAACATAGTCACACCGTTGATGGTAAATAACATCAAGTAATGGAGTCTACTCTTTAAAAAAGCCCCCTGTCATGAGTCATCGTGAATATAGTTAGACATCTTGGGAAAAGCTAGGAAAACTTCTAAGAGAAAGAAATGAGTTTACTAAGTGGGACAAAAGCTTAAAATCTGGTAGATGCTTGAATTAGCACCTTTTTTCCCACGGTAAACCTTCCCAGGAACACTCAAACTCAGCCTAACGCATTACAGATATATCGGTACATTCTTTATCGTCCAGATTTTAGAGTAACTAATAGGATATGACATCAAGAACCATGAACTCTCTCCAAGCAAAGCAGTACAACCAAGAACAGGATTGTTTAGGTGCTGCCAAAGAGCTGCGTCTTCAGTAGCTCTTAACAAAGTGGGTGCATGGTTGTCTCTGTGTTTTGCCCTTTTATTCTATACTATGCAATTAACACCTCATTCTACCCAACTCTGTTCTCTAGACTTGATTCTTTTACACTTTATTTTGTCAGCATAAAATACAGTTAATTATCACACTGTCTTCTCACTAATTACTATTTGAGATTATTTTGCTTCCACAACTAAATGTTAAACTTCTTGCAAACAAAAACTATTGAAACTTTTTGGCATCCCATCATAAGTAAAATAAACCGAACTACCTAACAGTTACACAATTACACAATCAATCATTAGTTGACTCTTAGTTTTAAAGCACGCATAAAAAAAAAAAAAAAAACTAACGACAGAACCAAAACTGGCTTATTTCCCACCTCACCCCCAAATTAGATATAGCCTCACAGGTACTGCAAGATAACAGATTATTTCTTATAAAATCTTTTTCTTTTTTCTTTTAAAAGTTCCTTTTGGAAAACACTGGTCAGGAAGTACAATAACCCAGACAGATGGTGACTTCATAGGAGACTGAAGCTAAAATGGACTTTCTCACAGGAATGAAATTGTCTTCATGCTAATCTGAGTTCTTCAGTTGGACTGATGAGGTTCAGAAGAACAGAACCATTTCTCAGGCCTGTTTGGGAGAGTTAAATTTGGGGCAGGTGGGAGACTACAGATACAAATGACATGACCCTGGTCACAGGTCCTCCTAAGACAGAAGCTTCATCACTCAGCCTGATGGAACCCTTCGTGTCTGTCACTACCTTCAAAGTCCCTGGTCCTATCTGCTCTGTTTCAGAGACAAGATCGCTGAATTGCAGATGACCCCAGTCGCCGAGTGAGTCTGTCGGGCTTGCTTCTCTTTGTCTTAGTGTCCTTTTGTGAACAACCTGTTTCCTTCCCTTCCCGTCCTGTCTGGCTTGCATCACTGACAAATTCCACTTTTCCTCTTTTGAGAAAGACATTCTTCCTCAGCCCTACCCATGTGCAAGAGCACATTCCACTTCAAGATGAGCTGGAATGCAGCCTTCATCATAAAACAATTGTAAGTGGTTGAGATAAAGCACCCAATAAAGCAGCTGGAAGTAGAAAAAGGCAGAAAGAATGTGTGCCTTCTTACGGAGCAATACTCCCCATCCATCAGCTGAAAAGGAAAATCTGGGACATGGCTTAAAGTTTTCATTAAAATGCAGTAGGGCGTCAGGAAGTCGGATTTGGACCAACAACAATGAGATATTTTTCTTACAGTTCCTTTCCTCTGAACAGCCTTCCTGTGGGCTTCAAAGTTCTCTCTCTGACCAAATTCAGTGAGGTTGCTTTTTCCTCTTCTCTTTGATTGAACCTGAGCTTTGGGAAGGGCAGTGAAGTAAGCCAAAATGAAATTGCCAAACTTATGGTTCTCCAGTAAATGAGATTTTCTCTAATGCTTACCAACTGTCACCAGGTCAGATGGATTTTTCCACTTGAGGTCCCTTGATGCATTAATTTCTCTGCTGTCTTACAGTATCCCTCTGAAAGCAACCCAGCAGCCATAAAAGCATAAAAAGAAAATGCATAGCATAACTGGTAGACAAAAGGACTGTAAGAAAGAAAAAGTGAGGAGAGGGAGCTAAGAAAGATCTTTAGAGAAGCCTGTCATTTGCTTGGTTTCCAATTCAGGGGGCAATTCACGCATCACTCCACTCACACCTACCACAAATGGCATCGCGTGCTAGGTCTCAGCCGGTAGAACTAGAAATCCTAAATGGTAGCTGCATATTCTCTTTTCTCGATTCATCTAATGTGGTGATTTAAAACATAAACAGACAAATAAACAAAACCTTTGTAAGGTAGTGAAACCACAATACGTAAAGCAGCTGACAGTGAAGTTGCACTGGCTGAGTTAGGGGTCTCGTCCATAGGGCTTCCTCTCTCCACCAGTAGCAGCTAGGACAAGTAAGTGTCCAAGCAGGTACAGGGCTGGACACATAGAAGTCACCACGCTAAAGGGTCTTAGTGGTCTGGCAAGTGGCAACACGGGATTTAATTTCTCTGGATACAGATGGCTAGCATCTGAGTCAGAGGCCAGGAAGACACTCTCTCTAATGTATTTATGTATGGCTTCTTACTCATTCTGGTTTCTTGGGCTAAAAAATTAGTGTCATTTTTAATAGATACCACGAGTCACCTACCATCTCACTGCCTTCATCGTCCTTCCTTCAGAAAACACGTCAACCGATGTGTATTGCATGCCCCTCACGTCCAAGACACAGTCCGATCATTAAAAATATATAAATAAGGGACACCTGGGTGGCTCAGTTGTTGAGTGTCTGCCTTCAGCCCAGGGTGTGATCCTGGAGTCCTGGAATCAAGTCCCGCATCAACCTTCCTGTATGGAGCCTGCTTCTCCCTCTGCCTATGTTTCTGCCTCTTTTTCTGTGTGTGTGTGTGTGTTTCTCATGAATAAACAAATAAAATCTTAAAATATATATATATATACAGATAGATATAAATAAGAAATAAGGAGGTAGTAGTAGCAGTAATAGCAAACACTTATATCTGGTTTACTAAGTGCCAGGCACTGCCCTAAGCTCTTTATATGTAGTAATATGTCATTCATTCATCTACACAACATCCTAGGAAAGATATGATCATTATTTTCATTATATATGAAGAAACTGAGGCACACAGAGGTTGAGTGATTCTCCCAAAGTCACATTATCCAGCAAATGGAAGAGCTGGGACTTGAACCCAGGCAGTCAGGCTCCTGCATTGGTGCTTTGGGCACGTTTGCTTTATGTGCAGTGTCTTTATAGATAATTAGGTGAACAGAAGTATACACATTCATCTTAATATCTGTGTTGAGAAAGAGATGTTTCTGCTCCCAGAGCTTCAAAGGTCTCCTTCTTTTTGGGACTTGATAAAGGAGTGTGGACAGTGTGAGAAGACTGTATCTTTCCCTCCCAAATCACTCACTGCGTACCTTTTCTTTGTTAGGTATTTTACATCATCCATGTCATTAATACAACTTTCTGAGTAGATTTTCTTTTCTTGAAGACAATTCCTTTAGATCAGTTTCAGGTTCACAGGAAACCTGAGGGGAAAGCACAGACATTTCCTATATACCCCCTACCTCACACAAGCAAAGCCTCTGGAGTACGCATTTTCAATTCAATGAAAGAACAGAGGGTTAGAGTAATTAATTAGTTGCTCACTGCTCTATAACTAGTAGGATCAGTTGTGACTCACACCCATCTCACTACCAAGACCATGTTCTAACACTTCCCCTGTGCCGCCAGTCTTGCTTGGGGGGTGGGCAAAGCAGCTCATTAATACCTCTGATTAGCGTTATTAATGCCATGAATCCCTTTATCCAACTTCCTTGTCTTGTACTGTTTATGTCCCCAGGTAATCCTTTTACACCCATGTGTGTATTTTGCAAAGCACGTCTATGGCCTTTCACTTAGGGACCATCGGTCATCGAAAGCCTGAAATGTAAAAGAAGGGCAGATGCTTCTCTCCCTGCATCACACGTCATGAGAAAGGTACGTGCAAGGTTGGAGACTGCGCACTCCAAGTCCCGCTGCTTGGTCCTAACCCCTGAGGCCTGGCCTGCGTGGAAGCATCCAAACATCTGAATATTTATGATCTCCTTCACTCCACAAAATGCACCACAGAGCTTTGGGGACTTGACTGAAGCCAACAGGAAATGACAAAGCCAGGTCACACCAGAAGGGCCGAGCCGGTTTTGAAACTGGGCAAGAATAATGAAGCTGCCTCAGTTTAAGCTGGTTTTCACTTCTTTCCCCTCAAAACAGCAAGCAAGAAGTGTAAATAACATACATGTGATTAAAAAACGAAGTGGGTGGTTCTTTCCATGATAGTCAGCAGTCGGGCTGGAATTGGCCACGCTCCAGGACCTGGCCCCACAGGCTGCGGTAACACAGCAGCTCCCTGTGCAGGGCTAATCCACGTGTACCTGCCATCCTGCTGCCATCTAAGAAACCTCTTGCAGCCCCAGTCCTACCTCTGAGTTCTCTCTCGCTGTGTCACTGGGCCCGTAGCAGGCCTGGGCATGGCTTACTGTGCCAACAAATAAAATCACCAAGTTACCTGTGTAGGCTTAAAAAGTCCCTTCCAGATGTCACTGGGTGTCTTTTCTGGGTTGGATGTGAGACCGTGGATAGACCATCAGGCTAAACAGCACTTCTCCCTAAAACTCTGGGTTCTAACTAACTGACTTTTCTGGACATAAAGCCACCTATTGGTTGATGTTGAATATGTTCAGTGACTTTCTTAATTACCTGAGAACTTGAAGATGTTTAAAACAGGTGCCCACTAATTTCCCTTGACTTTCAGGGGACCCTGGAGACTCATGTCAAAGAACTCGAATCCTATGTGCAATAGGCCTGAGACATCACAGACCCGTTGGGTGGGCTAAGCATCTTCAAAAAGGAAGAAAGCAACAGTAAATGAAAATCAAACCTTTGGGGAAAAATCCCCTTGAGGCAAGAAGTCGAGTGTGGCCAACTGAGCGAGAAGGGCTGACCCTTTGGTTCTGAGTGGGGGTTAACATCCTCATGGGCCCATCCAGCTAGAAGCCATCATGACCCCAGAAGGTCTGAGATCTTTGTGAAAGAGAGCGATGTAGAATGGAGAACTTGTCCCCAGGAGCCCCACAGCCCCGCCGTAGGGAGCCCTACTGGGAGATCCAGTCAGGCAAGGTCTTCCCTGGGGAGTGGCAGGGAAGAGAAGCCATGGTGTGGGTGAGTTAGACGGGTCCAGGCCGTGTGAACATGACCTGTGGGCAGCGGGAAAGCCAGCGGTGTCTGGAGCAGATGCGGCCTGGTCAGCAGGCAGGCCCGGCTCCTGTGGCTCATCCATGCGGTCAGCCCAGAGGGGAACTGGCAGCAGTGCCTGCGATGTCCAGGGGGCCAAGTGACTGCAGAAAGCTGGTGGGGTCCAAGCGGAAGTCGAGGGACTACAAGGCTGCAAGCGGTGGCCCTGGTGGCCTGTGGGACAAATCGCAGCCTCGACTCCTGCAGGAGGAGTGACTGTGTTCTGTGCCCTTAAACCGTAAGGAAGGAGTAAAGACCCAGCCAGGGACACTCAGGCGACACCTGTAGCATACTTAGAGGCCCCTACCCGGGGGCCCAGCAGGTCAAGGAGAAGGTCAGATGTCCTGCAGTGTGAGGCCAGGGACCTCGGGCACAGAGCTTCCAGCTAGTCCTGCAAATGAAACACACGCATCGTCATCGCTGAGCGAAGCCTGGACCCGGGGCTCAGGAGGCGGCCCTGGAAGGTGGGTCTGAGGGTTCCCGGCCTCTGTGTGTCTGTACGGCCGCCCGGGGCCTGGGCCTTGGCGCTCTGCCCGGTTCAGGACACAGAGCCGCGGTGCCCGGCGGCCTCAACCCCCCTCCCCTCCTCCTCACCCCCCCATTAGCGGGCAGCCCGCAGTGAGCTGGAGCGGGGCGTTGGGGGCCCGCGGCCCAGCAGGTGGCCGCCAGGGGCTGCCCGGGGCTTCAGGGCCTTCCCCTGCCCGCGGCCGTGCAAGCGCACAGATGGGGGTGCGCTCCGGGTGGGCGGGCTGGGCCGGGGCTGGGCCGCGCTGCGAGGTCCCTGGGCGGCGGCGCTTAGTCCCTGAGCCAAGGTGCGAGGTCCCTGGGCCAAGGTGCAAGGTCCCTGGGCCAAGGTGCGAGGTCCCTGAGCCGCGGCGCTTAGTCCCTGGGCCACAGCGCGACGCCCGGCTGGTTCCAGGCCCAGAAGCGACGGCACCGGCCCCAGGGCCGCAGCTGCCCCTCCCCTTCCCACCCAGACACCTGCCACGCCCGCCCCAATGCACCTTGTCACCTTTTTGGGCACCCGTGGGTCCCTCGGCCTCAAGAGCAACAGCCCCAGCGCGGAGTGTGAGGAGAGGAGAGCACCAGGGCCCAGCGCGTCCCAGATCCCCCCCCCCCCAGGCTCCCGGGCCATGGTGGGCCCTGCCCATGGGGAGCACGGTCACCCACCCGCTGATGGCGCTGCGGCCCCTGACTTTGGCTTCCCGGCCACCTCCTCAGGATCCCTGCGAATCTCACACAATTCATGGCTTTAGATTTCAGGCCCTGCTTCTCATGGAAATACAGAATAAAGCTTTCAGGTGACTTGCTTGAGAGGCAGCAGAATTACTGAGAGGCCCCGGAGTCACTCTCAGCTGGGAAGGCCCAGGAGGAAGCAGTATCCCCTCTCAGTGTAGGGTTGCACATGAGTCATGGGCGGTGGCTGACCCACAGCTACAAATGCTCATGGGCAGCCGGGTGGCTCAGAGGTTCAGCGCCTGCCTTGGGCCCAGGGCATGATCCTGGAGTCCAGGGATCGAGTCCCGCGTCGGGCTCCCTGCATGGAGCCTGCTTCTCCCTCTGCCTGTGTCTCCGCCTCTCTCTCTTTCTGTGTCTCTCATGAATAAATAAAATCTTAAAAAAAAAATACTCGTGATTCCTCACTTCATCTTTCCTATAAACAAGCACTGACTGAACCTGGGATCATGAGCCAGGTGAGAGGGACCGCAAGCCCAGGGAATAGCAGGTGTCCAGGCATTGCGCATTCCTTCTCCGACTCTGGCCTCCGTGCTCTCCGACACCAGGAGGATCAAATGGAAGAGAAGACAGTTCTTTGCTGTGGAGCATAGGGCCTTTAGCATGATAGGATGCTGTTGCTGGTGGACAAAAAGGATACAAAGAGACTAAAACTGAAATGAGCAGTTTAAAGAATAACCATGATTCTAACTCTAGGTTTCTTCTTATATTAAATACTGTTGAGGCTACCATTTGTTGAGTGATCTGTTCTCACAGCTAAATCCATCCCTGACAAACGCACAGGAGTCACAGAAAGCCCACACCTCTCATTTCTCAATTAGAGTCAGTGCGTTTTTTAAAAGATAATAGCATAGGCTCATATAATGGGCCAGTCCTTCTTTTTCCCAGAATGATCTTGACATGTTTCTTCATAGAAACTAATGTTGTTGCCTCAACGACACACGTTTGGCAGGAACAGTAAGTCCACTTCCAGCTTGGAGCCCAGGGTCATCATTAGAATCAGCTTTGAGAAGACCTTCTCCCTCCTAATCCCTACTCCCACTCTCAGACTCAACTGGCAAAACCCCAACACTCTAGAAACCCAACTATCCCCCTCTCGCTGGGGGCCACCCAGCTGCCCAATCCCGTAGAGTTGCCTTACATTAAGTTCATGGTTGGAAACCTCAAATGGGCCCTCAGCTCTGCCCAAAACCCTAACATTTCTTTAGGGCTTACTTTTCTACTCTCCGAGATGGTTTTCATGCCCTCTGCTCTCATCTCAAATGTCCTTTTCAACCTCTCCCTCCCTCTCATAATTTCCTCAGAAACTAGGACCTGTCACAGAGCAGTCCAGGTAGGCCTCCCTCCTGCCACACCTGAAGAAATAGCTTTTTTGTTTTTGGGGCTTTGGAGATTTTTTTTTTTGCCTTTTTTTTTTTTTTTCAGTTAAATGCAGATCCCCTTTTGCTCCACCCTTGCTACTCACAGTGGTATTTGGGCCAGCGGCAGCAGCAGCACCTGGGAAACTGTTAGAAATGCAGAGTCTCAGGCCCAGGCCTGCTGAACCAGACTCTCCCATTTGACAAACACCGCCCTCCCCCGCCCCCCAGGAGGTTTACGTGAATAAGGACACTAATATTTGAAAAGCACCACTCTCGACTTCTTAAGAACTCTGTTCCCTTTGTCGTTCTCATTCTCCCGGGTCTGCATTTGTTTTTCCCTACTGTACCCTACTGTACGAGAATAAGGACGACTGCCTATCAGAACAAACACGGCCTAGGACTTCCTATCTGAGAAAACCAAAACACCCTAAGGCCGGCATTCCTTCGCGATGACGGCTCCCTTTCCCTGCCCCCTTTACTGTGTTCCCAGGTTAGTACCCCCACCCCCCCCAGTGCTGTCTCCACTCCCATTCACTCACTGATCCACTCTGATCGGTCTCCTCTATTCCACCGAAATGGCTGTGGCTGAGGTCATCCATCACCTCCATGAGGCAAAACCCAGTGCCCACTTTTCTGACTGCTTTTCCCAGATCTCCCACAGCTGAGCACTCCTGCAGGGATTCTCACACTGGCCTTTTCCATCCTGCATTCTTCAGCTTTTCCTCCTTTCCTCTTCAGTGGCTTCTCCATAGTTGTGTTTTGGCCAACTCCTCTTCCTTCACCTCACCACTAAATATTGGGATTCCTAAGGCTTCATCCTGGGCCCCTTCTTGGCCATGTCCTCTGCTGATCTCATCCCATTGCATGGCTTTGAATGTCACCAAAATGCTGACGTTTCCCAAGTGTATATCTGTATACCTGGATTGCCGTGTGGCTCGTTCACCTGCTTATGTGATATCTATGTGGGGCTATCTTATGAGTATCTCAGAGCTGTCACATTTAAAACTGACCCCCTCCTCTCATCTTCTCCACCTCCTTCTTCTCCATCCAGTGGTGTAAGTCAGAGTCTTAGGAGTCATTCTCGATGCCTCTTTCCCTCATTCCCTATAATCAATAAAACTTACTCCTTTGGCTCCAAAATATATCTCAAATCAGTCTCCATCTCTACCTGTCTTAGCCCAAGCCACCATCATCGTCCACTTGAACCACCACAAAATCCTCTCAACTAATTTCCATTTGGCAGAAACCACACTCGTCTTCTAAAAGTATGAATCTGATGAAGTACCTGACCTGTGTAGAACTCTCAGATGGCTTCTCATAGCATTTAGGATAAAACTCAAGTATCTATAAAATGTCCACATGATGTGATTCCTGCCTACCTTTCTGCCGTTCTTCCTTTCTCCCTCTACACTCAGCTTCCCTTCACTTCCTTGAAAATGTTGTCTTTTGCACATCAGGGAACATACTGTTTTCTCTTCCTGGCTGCTTCTCATCCTTCAACGACCAGCTCCCACGTCTCTTCTTCAGAAGCCCTTCCTTGACCATCATATTTAAATACTCCCCTGCACACAGGCCCTTTACTGTCTCTTCATTGCACCCTGTTTATTTCATAGCACCCATGTGTGCATGTTGACTTACCTGCCTACCGACTATAAGCTCGACTATGAGCACAGAGATGGTACTAGCTTTATTTCCCAACATGAATCTGATACCTCACATGGTACCAGGTACAGAGCAGGTGCATAATAAACAAGCTCACCTGTCAAACTCTCTCTATCCTTCCAACAAAAAGGGACTTCTTAACATGTGTTTTCCCACCACTAACAATTTAAGCATAGCAAAATACAGTGACCTAGCAAAGACTTCTGAAATTGGAATAGACAGAAGTTTTAAAAGTTGCAAGAAATGTGCTGTTTCTCAAGGCGTAGAAGAGTGTTTTAATCTTTAGGGAAAGCAGTTTCCTTGATTTGAGAGAACTGTTAGAAGTGAGCCCTCTGCTTTAAAAAAACAAAACAAAACAAGTGCCAACCAAGTTTTCTTTGAGTAAACTTTGAAGTGATCATTTAGCTAAAGGCAGATGTTTTAGTCTGCATACCAAGCACTCCATGTGATCTGAACAATTGACTATAATCACAGGAGAACGTGTATTTATATTTTGCTCCCCCCTCTTGGGAAGGGTCGGAACCTGTGTTACCATGTAGACCCTATTTTGCACTTTCCCTTCTATTACCTCTTGTTCTTTGGAAGGCATGGTATATTTTTATATGTAAAAGCTCACTGGGACGTGAAGACTGTAGGAGTTAAAACAGCAGCAGCTGCTATTATCAAGAACTTACTACAAGTGAGTCAGGCACTGGGCTAAGAGCCTGATGTATACGGTCTCGGTTTATCTTTCTTTGTCTCCATTTTACATTTGAAGAAAATGACGCTCAGAGTGATTAAGTCATTTTTGAAATGTGATACAGCTACTAAGCAGCAGGGTTAGAATTTGAACTTAATTGTAGGCAGGGTTAAGGGGATGTGTCTTAACTAGGCTGCATTAAGGCTATGGCACATGTGAAGCAGTGATCTTCACCTCTTGCTGGGAGGAAAGCACTAGGGGAAGCAATTCCCAGGACTGGACTGGTGCCCTCCCACGTAAGGGGTCACTGTAGGCTGAAAGCACTGGGGTTGGTTAATGTGCTGAGTCATTAACCTGCTGGAGCCAGTGGGTAACGCCACACTCTTGTGGGTGAGGCAGGCTTTCCCTACATGGAGAGGGCATTTTCACTGTCAAGTATCTAGAAAATAGGTTGCTTCTGGAACAGGAACCAAGATTTGAGAGGTTTCTTAGATTAAAGAAACTAGAAAGTGCAATGCTCCCCTGGGCCTTGGCTCTGCGGGCTGGAGATGCGTGGAGAACTTGGAGTGGCCTGGCCTCTCCACATCGGGGCCGGTGAGCTGTAGGGACACCCACTCTAAATACAGCTGTTGAGTTATGCTCTGCTCACAGTTGTGGTGTCCAAATCATGAGAAGAAATTTCTCTCAGTTTGAGAAGAAATTTGTTAAAAAAAAAAAAAAAAAGAGTCAACAGGCCCCAAGTGAAGCGCTAAGCCATACATCAATAAAGCAAGACTTACTATCCAACCTAACTGCAGTCTCAGCCTCTCCCAGAAACGTAGCCTGGTCTCGAATTGCCTGGTCAGCACCCACCCAAGAGACGCCTTGTGTCCCCCAGAGGAAGGAGACTTGCCCTGAAACAGTCTGCTCTTTCCTTGCCCCTCCTCTGTTTCTACCTATGAAAGTTTTCCATGGCCCAGCTCCTTGAGGCTCCTCTCTATCTGCTAGGTGGGACGCTGCCAAATTCATGAATCATTGAATAAAGTAATTAGATCTTCAAATGTATTCAGTTGAATTTTTTTTTTTTAACACATGATAAAGAGAAGAGCAACTACCCGCCCCACCTCATAAGGCCAGATGGATGTTTCATTCAGTGACCCGAGGGAGACAGAGCCCTGGTGCTTTTAAAAAAAAAAGTGTCCAAAGCAGTGGTGTGACAGCAGGAGAAAGAACAGAGAATGCTAGGGGCCTCTTTGAGGGACCCATTTCTGAGCACTGGTAAGAGAACACCGCAGGACCCAATATAACAGCACATTGCGTCTTCACCTCCTGGATGACAAGAAGCCAGCCCCTCTCATCCATAATTTATTATTTAATATATGTGAAATTATATTTCTAGTCATAGGCTGGTCAGACCTTTTCTTGTTTAAGGTGGCATTCCTTGACTTATGACTGGCATTTTGTGTTTATATTTCAGCCAGAAATCATTCAGGTGTTGTGACAGGAGCTGTACTCCAACTACCTTAAGCAGAAAGGGAACTTACTGGCCCCTGTATCTGCAAAGAGGTGCCTAGGAGCCTGGAGCTCAGACATGTCTTAAGGACTCCATACAATCCTCTCCTGGCTTTGCTTTCCTCTCTGCTGGCTTCATTCTTAGGTAACCCTCCCCCCCTACCCCCCAGGTTGTAGCAAAGACAGTCCTTGCCAGTCCTACGTTTTACTCTCCTTACAGCTAGCAATCTCAAAGGGAGTATAAGAAAGGGCTGCTTTTCCAAAAGTTCTCAAAAAAATCCTAGAGAGGACTAATATTGGCTTGGCTTGGGTCACATGCCCACACCTGAATCAGTCAGGATTCAGGCTAAAGGGCTGGGATATTTGGGGCAGCTAGAGCTGGGTACCAGAGGAGATGAGGCCTTGGGGTTGAACAGCCCCAACACATAAGAGGAGGGCAGCTAGCTCCTGAGGAAAAGATACTAAACCGAAAAAAGTAATTTGTGTCCCTTTCAGTGAAAAACACACAATCACCTAATAATGTAACCAAAGGCCTTCACCAGTGGGAAATGGAGATGATACATAGATGGGCAGGCACAGGGAATATAACCAAATGACCAGGAACAAAGGAAAAATCCTAGGGGTAAAAAGAAGGAAAGGGATGACCAAAAAAAAAAAAAAAGGTGAAAATGTGTTGATTTCAAGGAGCCAAGCATGCAGTTGAAAATACACCATAAACAATATAGGTACCCGTGGTTTCCTGAAGGTACAGAAATGATTCCCAGAGGTGAGGCCCTGGAATATACAAACCAAGACAATCTCATCCCCTTCAGTCCTAAGGGAGAAATTAAGGCCATTCACAGACTGGAATTTGAGATACAAGAGGGAAGGTGGCCCTAAGAAATTCACAGGTTTTAGATTTGTCCTCTGTTATTTCCTGTAAATTAAATTTCTCTGCAGGGGACCCATATTTTAAAATAATCACAGAGTTCTGGCAAAGGGAAATAGGCCAACAGTGGCCCCTTTCTCTGAAGTAGGCCAACAATAGGATCCATATACGATCAAACTGATACGGTGTTTTGCATGAAATACCCAGCATGGCTAAGGACAAGACAAGTCAATCTGTATGTCGGACATGATCTTGAAACAGTCTGGAGAAAGCTACCAAAAGTTTTTGATCAGGTCCAACTGCTCCCTCTGCAAGTCTCTGGAATGACAGCCTGGCTATGAAATCCTGTTACACAGAAAAATATCTGGAATCAAGGCGGATTTCATAAACTGTAAACCATCTAGTGGCAAGTATATAAGTGTCTTTACTTCTGAATCCCTTTAAAATAGGAACAGGCACACAATACAGATAGTCAGGGGCCGTACAGAGAACAAGAGAAAGATTTCAGAATATATTATAACTGGGGGCACTGGGGTGGCTCAGTCGGTTAAGCGTCTGCCTTCAGCTCAGGTCATGATCTCAGGGTTCTGGGGTCCAGCCCCAAGTGGGGCTCCCTGCTCAGCGGGGAGTCTGCTTCTCCCTCTCTCTTTGCCCCTCCCCCTGTCCCTGCTCTCTCTCTCTCTAATAAATTAAAACCTTCAAAAAGAAGAATATGGTACAACGGACATCTTATTTTCACAAAGAAACGTGCACAACATCACATGGCAACATGTGCTGAATTCCCTAAGGCACGTGGTAGCCATGAGATTGTGTTGCACATGATCACTTGACAAAAGGCGGATCACATGGCTTTAGCTGAAGGAGCAACAGAAAGATGTATCTTATTTTCAAAATTTCCACTCGCCTCTTTTCCCTCACAATCCCCAGTACCTCGTCTACAGCCATCTTCATCTACACCATCCACAGCGCTGGGATGTTTCCCCGGCTGGCAGGTCTTCCAGCTGACGTGACATCTAGCCATGTGAAAAAGAGCAAAAGTCTAGAACAGGTGAGGAGCATCCATGGAGCTATGTGGGTGATGGAACAGAGAACATCAGTTGTTCTCCTGAGGGACAGGTGTCTTCCTGTCAATTGGCCTCTCAAGGAACTGATCAGTTCTATTACAAATCAGCAAAACAATTATTTCACTGAAACTTAAACACCAGCCATCATCCCTGTTACTTCCTTTTCTAGGCGCCACTCATCTTTCAACTTCCAGAGCTAGGATGCTATATCCCTTGGTTCTGAAAATAAAATACTAATAAATACCACACCTTGTAGATTCATTTTAATCAGCCCTGTCTTAAAATAGCTGTTTACTAATTTTGCATAATATAATTATATGCCCAAGCACTATATTTAAGAAACATTAAAGGTATTACTTATCTTGATGGGAGTTGGGAAATTCCAAATTTAGAAGGTCTACAACCCCTAGTGTTGTGAAAATAAGATTCTCCATGAGGACAGCAAATTGGACTGGGAATTAGATAACACAGCCCCCCTTCTAGTAAATACTATGATACATGAAGAACACAAAAGGCAGGCGCTCAGGAAGGCTTAGAATCTGGTTCCACGTTTCCTCTCTTGGTGAATCCAGCCCACAGAGACTGAATTTAGTATTAGGTTTCCGAAGCTCCTAGCTACGGGGGTTTGCAGAAAAAGCTTGCATGGGAAAGCAGGTTAATTACTTATCCACTTTCCAGTCTACTCCTTCTCCATCCTTCATTGTCTCCCACTCCTCCTGACTCCAGGTAGGAAATCTTGAGGTCACACTTGATTTTTCCCTCTCGTCTAGTGCACAGACTTGACAGGCTTGTGTCCGACCACTCGTATCCATTCCACGCAGCGTTTGCCCTAGTGAGATTCCATGTCCTGTCATACCTTTTCTGGCATATTACAAGGATCCTTTGTTTGGCCTTCCTCCCTCCAGTATGATTTTACTCCAGTCTTTGCTACTCATTGCTATCTAAATGGCTCCTAAAATGATGTGTGCTGTATTCCCACTACTCAAATCCCACCAATATACCTCATGCTCTTGTTACACGAATTCACATTTCCAGGCCATGTTCCTACTATGTCTTGAATGCCTCTTGAATCAAATACTCTATTTCAATGAAACCAATCTACTTCTCCCTTAATAGAGTAGATAAAGAACCTAACACAGAACTTGGCACATATGAGGGAGGATAGGAAATATTAGTTTAACCTATTTAGAATAAAATAAAGCTACTCTATTCCTTTAGACTTTTGCCCATGTCATCCCCCTATTTAATGATTTCCCTTTTCTTTGCCGTTTGTCAAAATCTGATCTTTCCTTTAGGAGGTCAAGTTCCAATCTCTTCCTTGAAGCCTTTTCTGTCCATCCCACTTTGGTCATTCCCTCCCTAAACTTCTACAGTAGTTGCCTGTCGGAAGCAATACTTGTCTTCTGTGGGAGAGAAAGCTGGAGTATTTATCCATCAACTCCCATCCATCATGGCTTGAGATCTGTCTCTAGGAGCATTGACTCTAGCATTTTGGCTTGCCCCATGCATGGACCAAGAATGTTTTCACCAAGGAAAACTCTCAGTAAAAACTAGCAGGTCTTGCAGTAGAAAGCTGCAGGATTGTAAGGGAATGTTGAATGCCTGGGGTTATGACAAGGAACGTCCTTTCATTGAGTCACAGTGCAGGACAGCAAGTAAGGGCTTCCCCAGTGAATCTCTTGTATTTCAGATACACTTCTCCCTGCCTTCTTGTTATAGCAGTAAACCCATCCTCTCAAGATGTGAGCATCAATAACTCTACTAACTCCTTTCTCTAAGGTTGGACTATTGGCGTGACTGGTATCATACCAGAATTGACCATTAATTCATGCAAATGATAGATACCATTACTAGAAATAAGGGTTTTGAGAGTCTCTGACTATATGTTGCTAAACGATGGAAGAGTTACCTATGTTGGAACCAGAGAACACTGAAAAGATATGGGGCTGAGAGCTCAAAATGTGAAACGAGGATGGTGCAAGCCTAGATCCTCACTTGGCAGGAGTAATGGTGGTCACCTCTTGACCAGGCTGGATAAAGCTTACTGACTGTGGATGTCCTGTACATGGTTAAGACTGAATACCTCAGACTCTGGAGAAAATACTATGGGTTCTGATATTTTTTTGGGTGAAGATAAAAAGCCAGGATCAGGGTTTTCCCTTGGGAAGAATAGACCATTTCTACTCTCAGTGGTTCTGGGAAGAGTCAGCTTTAGGACAAGATAAAGACTAAAGAGACAGGTTTTCAAGGAGCTAAAACTTTGAAAAGGAGATAAGAATATAAATAAACAATTATTAAAATAAACAATTATAAGTAAGAACAAGAGAACTGGGTTATCGTTATTTTCATTACAAGTTTAGTTGCCCAAACAGGTTTAGCCTGAAATCCTATGAATCAGTTTCACAAATGGGAAACAACCCATATCAAGGATCCACACAACAAGGAAGCAACCACTTTGTCCTGCAAAATAATTTCCAAAGTGATGGAAACCATGCCAGGAAGAAATGGACTAAGGCCTAGGAAACAAGAATGAGTAAAAGAACTCAAAACAGAAGCAGTGGTTGTATTGGGTTTATTCTTCTCAAAATCTTTGATAAGATCAACTCTAATCTACTGTCACATATTTATACTGATGCTGCTGGAGGCTTCCTAAAGTACTAAACAGTAAGTTACTACCTGACTAGCCTGGGCACTTTGGAGGGACATGTCTATGACTGGTGTCCCCTCAGTCATAACCTTCTTCTGCTTATGAGATCCAGTGGGAACCTCTATAGTCCCATCCCCAGAATGGTAAGTTTTCTCTCCACACCTCTTGAGGAACTTTATTTTGCAACATATTTTGATTTGCTGTATCCCAGGCCCATTGGTTTCCAAGGCAAATACATCTATGAAAGCTAGTTAGAAAACCCAACACTTCACCCCTAACCTACAGAGCATATGCTCTTAGGCCCAAAAGACACTCTTATTATTTTACTCCCACTAGACAGATCCTAACTATTGTCAAATCTGTTATTATAAAAAAAAAAGTATGTATATTGGTCTAATCCTTGTACCACATAAAAAGATACTAAACATCACACCTGAGAATTTGGTACCTTCTTTTTGCAAATGTGTCTCTTTTTCCCTTTGCTCACAATGCTGCTAAATGTTATCCTTTAGTCTGAAGTTAATGGATAAAGCCTCTACTTCATCTGCTCTCAGCAGCTGTGGCCATCATCTAAATGAATATATGAATTAAATTAATGTGCAATGAGTGCCTATGGTGTCCCAAACTATATTAAAAATGAGGAGTGATGGCCCCAAGGAATAAGGTCCTATTTTCTTTGAAGCTCAGAATCTGTGTAAGGAATAGATTAAAACCACCAAGTACATAGTTCACATATCAACTGTGAACCAGAAAGATGGATAACTCATAAGGGTACTTTACTTTAGTTCTGGGATTTATTTCTGTACGAACCTGCACAGGTGTGTATGAAATTCTGAGAATTTGTAAAACTTCAATCAAACTAACAAAACCACAAAACCGGGGGGGAAGCTCTGACTCTGCCAAGAAGGTGTTCAATTTCCTCTTGGCAGTCCATTCAAGACTCAAGACCACTGTAGCAGTCGGGGGCTCATGGAAAAGAGAAGGCACGCTCTGGGCAGATCCTGGAGAGTCTATAGTGAAAGGACTCTTTACAGATGCTTGGGTGTGATTAAGGAAACCTACAGGCAAAGTTGCGGATCCAAGGACAGCACCAGGGGAGGTCACTACCATCCTGAGACCTGATAGGAGGAGGGAGGGAACATGGTATTGGAGCCTGGGTTAGCTGAAAGAATGGAAGTGGGTCCACAGGGGAGAAGCAATCATCAGGGAGGGATGTAGCCCCAACAGAACCGCAGTGCAAAGTAGAGGGAGTGAGGAAGAAACACTCTAACCTCCCCCTCCTCCTGCCTTTTGATCTCTTGCATTGCTTCACGTTGGCCAAATCCAACCAGAAACCAGAGGTCAATGGAGCCCAGATGGTGTCACCTATAGGGGGTTAGGATAGAGGAGGATGGGAAATGGATTTAGGGAAGGACAAAAAGTGAATGATCAGCATAGTCACCATCTAGCTCCAGACCAAAAACTCTTCCTGGTCTAAGACAGTATGTCCCCAAATGTAGTCCAGATGGGGGCCGTATGTTGGGGGAGGGGTAGTCTGTGCGTAAATTCATTTGGGAAACACTGAATTAACACATTTAAAGAGGCTTCATTACTCCAGGAATTTTCAGAGCTGCAATATACTAAGGTCCATCATGTTTTTCAATAAATAATTATTGAGAGCTATGATGGGCCATGTACCAGGCTGGGTTTGGGGATACAGTGATGAACAGGACAGACATCTACCCTTGGGTTGCCTACAATCAAGTGGAGAGCAGACAATAAACAACAAATGAAAAGCTAACTAAGTGCAAAGTGTTTATAATGAAGTTCCCAAATGAGGATAAAATGTGCTACGTGTCACAAACAAAAGTATTTAGCTTCAGGAATCTTTGTTTCTAGAAATTTTTTAGGGAGTGAAAAGGCTTTCTTAGAGTCCACTCTAAATTCTTCTTGAATGTCACGTATTTTGATCTGAAATTTACATAATTAAATGCCTAATACCTAGTTTTTGATGACAGCTTTCACCCTGCTGGCCCTGGACAGTCAATCAGAGAATAAATCTGATATTTATGGAAAATGGGTAATGGGAAGATAACATGAAAAAGGAGAAGCAATATTTTAGTTGTCAAAACCATTGAACTCAACTTAGTATTTTTCTTGCAGGGTAGACTTTTCTTGGAATCTACCCTATAAGGTGAGATGGAACTAAAATGGCCATGGGTAGATGTTTTTGAGAGAGAAAAAAAACATACCAGGTTTTAAGGCGAAGTCTATAGTGGTTTGACAAACATGAGACAAAAAGCAGAAAGTCACTTTCAGGAAGAATTTATTCAAGAGACATTTACTTGACTTTCTGTTAGAGAAAAGAAGCTTTTCATTAAGAAAATGTGTGGCCCATTGTCATAGACACTGTTTGGTGCCCCCCTCGAAGGCTTCACTGAGTTGATACACGCCACCACAGCTGCCTTATGTGTTTGTTGCCTACTAAGGGCTTCTGGGTGTCCCTTTTCACAACTTCGCAAGCTCCTCCACCATGGGGTAATGGTTTACACCAGAGACATGAGGCCAAGGCTCAACTCTACCAGAGACCATATTCTGCCTGACTTTCCTCTCTTCACTTTCTTCCCAGTAAATTTATTTGAAGAGTACCTCCCTAGCTCTGACCCCCGGCCTCACTGTGACCCCCTGTCTTCATCAACCTTCAAAGGCGACTGAGAATCAGAAGGAATTTAGAAGAAATCACACAGCAAGAAAGACATCAGAAGTCTCTCTGCTATTCTCAAGTCACAATCTGAACGAAACGCAGCCACGTGATATTAACTACTGAACATTTGCGTTGCACAGAATGGTTTATAGTACACTATCATAAAATATTGTACTCATCTTCACAGTAACCCTGTGACCTGAGGAAAATATTGTGATCCCTGTTTTATAAATGAAGATACTGAAGTTCGGGGATATTTAGGGACTTGCTCAATGTCTAATAGTTATTAAGTTGCATGGTGAAGATTTGACAGAGTTGGGTTTTATTATTAT
Organism: Vulpes lagopus; assembly: GCF_018345385.1. Taxonomy (NCBI): domain Eukaryota; kingdom Metazoa; phylum Chordata; class Mammalia; order Carnivora; family Canidae; genus Vulpes; species Vulpes lagopus. Next base: position 30,764,332 of record NC_054847.1, on the reverse strand, counting down.
TATTAATATTATTAGCACATTTGGAGCTCTTCTAGTTTATTGCCTGTTTTATCCACTTTATCATGTTTTGTCATTTCCTGAATTATTAGAGTTAATACCATGAGTTTATGGTTTAGTCATCATAAAATTATGTGATAAAATTTGTGTTTTAGAACACAGGACCTTCTAGGATCTCTACAAGGTACCAAACAAAACAGCCTGCATAATTAAACATTATCCAATTTCTATGAAGTTGATACATCAAGATTTTTATGTCTCTCCGCTTGTTCTAAATTTAACTTGTGGTTCTGCAAAATTAATGTCCATTGATTTCTCAGAAAACTGTGTATTTGCTACACAAAGGGTTTGGTTTTTGGAAAAACCCAACAGTACATCATTATTGATTATGTATTGTCTTTCCTTAAGAGCTGTTGAGAATGTGAATACTCTTCTAAATGGGTACTCAGACATAACACTTTATTTAACTCATTTCCCAAACCTAGCCTGTCTCCCAGCCAACTACAGAATAGTTTACTTTAGAAATATCAATATGTTTTTCTCAGCCAAAAAAAAAAAAATGTCAAACAAGAAAACATTGCCCTGAGGCTTAGCTTTTCTACTTGGAGCAAATATATGGTTTCAGCTTAGTGGGAGAGAATAGAAAGCATCTCTTCTCTGTGGCTTAAAAGAATATACCTTTCATTTGCCTTATCTCCTTGAGTTTGTGCAGTTAGAAGTGACAATAGGAATATTGATGAGCCAGAGAGGGAACACAGAGCTATTGACGGGCTCAGGCATATCTTGGAAATTATCATTCCAAATGCCTTATGCATTTATTTCTAACTCTTGTCATGCATGAAAGAGTCAAGCAAATTTCATGTAATTGCCATACTCTAAGGGTTCCGGGGGGAAATTACTGGTCCCGATTATTTACTTAAACACAAATAGGAAACTCAAGCAATCTCAGGGTCACTCTGAAGCAGCTCCAGACTTGGGTTACAACTTTTAAATTAATGAGAAAGAGCGAGCAGTAAGACCATCAGGGTGCACTGAGCAGTCTCCCCACAATTAAAGGTCCACTTGCAGCCAAATGACATTACCCCCTGCTCTGGGAAGGGAGACGGGTTAGCCATTCCAGCAAAACTCTAAACATCAAGGGGTTGCATGTTCTCCCCACACAGTTCCACGCCTACAAGAAGGCAGGGTTCCTTCAGTGTTGTCAATGAACTGGTTGTCACGGGCTGTCGTTTTAATTACTTTTTAATCCTCAATAATCATGTTATCAAAGGATTTAAATAATATCCCATGTCTGGCATGGGGCTGCAGGCACCACACACACGAGGTATCGATGCACAATTAGCTCTAATGAGCATAGAGAGCTTAACTCTGCAAGCTTCAAACAAACATAATTTGCAAGTCAATCAAAAGTCACTCAGAGTTGAAGATCTAACTGTTAGATTGTTGAAAGGTACAATCTCTTTGGAAGGTTATTACAATAACAAGATGAAGAAAGATTTGGAACAGAACAAGAAACACACATGGAGCCCCAGACGATGAAGCTTTACTACTGCCAATTGGACACAGGCAGCCAAGCAATGACTTAGCCTGCGGATGGACTGAGACCAGAGTCATTGTGCAGGCATTTCATGATGGCTGGGTTTGGGTCACTGTGTTGGCCACGTCTCTCCCCAGAGATGGGTCTTCAACACAGGAAACAGCTCTGCTTGGCAGCCTCCATAAAACTACTCTAGCTACTGACCCTTGCAAGATAGACACTCCGTGGAGCTGGTTTTTGTGAAAATCATACAAAAGTAAATAAAGAAGAGAATGGACTCAATATAGCAATAGTGGAGAAATAGTGGAGGAAAGTGAAAGAAAACAACAAAACCTTTTTGATATTTCCTTTCACGATATCTGATGAAATTAACTGGCCAAAATGAGGAGTGGGATTTTTTGCTTGTGTTACTTGTTTTGATTTTTTTTTAGCCTATCTGCATAATTGCTTCTGATTCCATCTGCCAGGTCTTGGTGGTGACAGACCAGACATCTGGGTCCCTTCTCAGGGTCCAGAGGGATCTCATTACAACCCAAGGCTGACATAGCAGCAGTTAGCTTGACCATAACCAAAGCCACACATCCCTCAGCTACTCTGGCTTACAGGGAGGGACAGCACCCTAGAAAGCCATACTAACAGGACATCTCCCACATGACATTTGAAAAGTGTAACTGCTCTGAGAAGTTGGACGATGTGGAAACTGAGGCAGAGCTGAAGAATTACTTGCCCCAAATCAGAGAACTGGATGGCACATCTTTGTCAGCAGAAGTGTTGGGATCAGCTACTCACAAAGATGCTCACTGTGTAAGCAAAGGGATTCTCACCGAACACCTGAAAAGGGCACCCGACGTGTGCGAGTCTCTCTCGAACTTACCAGCGCCTTCCTTTGTCATGGATTTCTATTTCAGACTTTGTATGAATACATTATCACACTGATTTAAAATGCTTAGAGAATTCTGGATAGGATACCGGGAAGATTTGCATTTTTAAAGTTTATCATTCTCAAGCATGAATGTTAAATCTATCTTCCCAGTACAACTCAGTCAGACTAACAGATAACACTAGGAGCCAAATACCCATATTGTTGGCAGACAACAGAAACATTTGTTTTTTCCGATATAACAAAATATTTTACATTCTCGCTCTCCAGTTATCCGGCATCATATTAGTTTTTTTTAATTTAAGAAATATTTAAAGTCTGTTCAAGTAAACTGTTAACTATGCAACGCTTGCCTACTTGCTGTAGGAGCACGCTCTTACGGCATCACCTCGGTCGGTTAAGCCATGTGTACTCGAGACCGTGCATGACATCCGTTCACGGTAAATTGCCTCAAGCTTGGTGTCTGTAACCACCTCCCTAGACAATAGGATCAGATGCCTCTAATTCCTTTCAAAATCTGAGGCTCTTTAAATCAAAGCTTTAAAGACTATACGAATTAAGCTACATGCAGAGAGAGGCATTTAAAGAAGTTGAAGATCTACCCTAATATTAGTTCACCTTTCCCGTTCTAAAGAAATCCATCATTTCCTTTTGTAGTTAAAAAAGAAAGAAAGAAAGAAAGAAAGAAAGAAAGAAAGAAAGAAAGAAAGAAAGAAATTACTCATTTCAGAAAAGTAAAGTTAGATGGTTTGTATTTGTCTTCGTGTTCTCAATGACTGATCGGCAGGTTGGTCGGTTTGTCCTCCTGAATGCCCCCTTTTGTTTTTTGAAATCAATTCATCTGTTCGAAATGCAATGCTTTATTTTCAATTATTCCAAGACCCAAGAGCATTAATTATCCCAGCAGCAAGTCAAACTAAAACACTGGTTACAGACATTTAAACTCTGACCCTAAGTAGTGGTTGCCCTTCAAGATGATTCATTTTATTTTTTCCCTCTAGAGGTCTAATCTTTCAACCCTTCCCAGACAACCTATAATTCTGCTCCTTTGCCCTCTCTACAATTACCCAAGTGCTGTCTGCCTTCAAGGGAGATTTACTGCTCCAATGGCAGAAGCAGTGAAGGTCAGCTGAAAACTTCGGGTCTATCTGCCCGGGGGACAGGGGATTCCTCAATAATTTCAGCCATCCCCGAAAATAATGACTGGTTTCGGGAACCTGATGACAGGCGAAACTACCACCGCATGGTAGCAGGGAAGTTTGTTTCTTCAATGAGAAGAAGGCGTCTGCGGGGTTCCTGTCCATCATGATAAGGAACCGGAGGCGGTGTAGACATGGCTGTGTAAGGGCATAAACCAGCCATTAGGAGCAATGACAACTGTGGGGTTTGCGGGGGCAGCGACATGTCATTGGGACCCCTGAGGGGGGCACAGCATTCGATTCTCACTCCCCATCTTTCGGGGGCTTTTCTCAGGGGCAGCAGTGCAGGCACCTGTGTTTTATCGCTCATGAAACCTCTTCAGACCTGGCTTCCTAACGTAGCTTAAAAGATTTATGAGATGATTTCAGTTAAGTTCTTTGGAGCTTTGGGCTCAAGCTAAGTTAATATCCATAAACTTTGTGAACCGAAATTGCCTCTGATTGTGAAAGTCGATCCTCCGTTGGCTGAGAGGGGCTTCCCTGGGCCTGCCCCCTACTTCCCACCTGCCTGTGGGTCAGCCGGGCAAAGGCCAGGAGACCAGAGCAGTCGGTGCGTGTGCCTGGGCCAAGGCAGCCACTGACAGCCATTCAGTCAATAGTCACTAGGTCCATTTACGATGAACTCCTTAGTATTTTCCAGATCTCTTCCCCTACTGAGCACACATTTAAATTCTCAAAATAAAACCTGCTGCAGATAGGACAGTGTACCTGTGGACAAATCCGCAGGCATTTCACTGCACAGTGCTCCTCTTAATCAATTTTCAGTCTCAAGTGGACAAAAAGTAGAAAGCAAAAACAAATCAATAGCATGGGGCAAGGTTCTGGAATATGAGAGTTGGGTTCCTCAGACTTGGCTTGATTTTTGCAGCCGGCATCATAAAAAGCATTATTTTAAACAGAGAACTGGAACTGCTTCAAATCCATACCATCTCCTTTCAGGTTTCAATTTCTGTAATTAGGATCTTTCAAAAAGCACCAAATGAGTACCCCAAACGCAGCACTGATGCATATTAAAGAGACATGGTTTCTACTCTCAAGGAACACGTAATTGGCCAATTTTCTATAAAGCAGTCTTCAGAAATCATTCTCCTCCATTCCTCAGCCCTCATTTGCCATTCTCAAAGGGTGATCTTGGCTTCCTCCCTCAATCTGTATGAAGTCAGAGATTCTCATCTCAGTCTTAAAATGTCTTCAAAGAATTGCTCCCTCTAAAATCTCTACAGTCTGCAGTGTTCCCTTTTATGGGTTTGTTCTTTAGTTTTCCACAAACTTCCATAGTCTTTTAATATTGTTCCTTTCTTCTTTTCTCTCAAACTGGATTCATGAGCAAATTAAATGATACAAACTATATATATATATAAGCTATATATATATATTCATAAGCTATATATATATTATAAGCTATATATATATTCTAAGCTATATATATATTCATAAGCTATATATATATTATAAGCTATATATATATTATAAGCTATATATATATATATGTGTGTGTGTATATATATATATATATTCATAAGCTATTTGGCCCTTGTCCTCATTTAAAGGTAAAATTCATTCAGTTTTAACAGCTAACTATTTTGTATCGTAGTGCTGGTATGTCTACACCCAGAAAACACCCAGGAAAAAAAGTTATTGGTTTTCTAAATACTAGGCCATTACCTCACTAATTGCTATTCTTGTTTGGAGCTACTTATGCAGGCTTGAAGGACATAATTTAGTCTAGCTTCCTTAAATACATTTCTGCCTCATTTTTCTTCCTTTATTCAAACTTGCTTTGTCCCTTTTCATCCTTCAGTTTGATTATTAATCACTTGTCCTTGTTTTCTACCAAACTTAGATTAAATTTCTTAATAAAAATCTCCCAAATACTAAATCAGCATTTCCTCTGCTGCAAAAGACACAATTATTCACATTGTGCTGAGGACTTGCCATCTATCCACAATAACATCTGTCTCCAAAAACAAAGGCGGACATATTACTTTGGTTGATTTTGATATTTTAGTTTTTGGCTTCCTCAGAGGCTCTGGATTTATTGCTCCATTACTGTGATTTGGTTCCTTCCTCATCTTTGTGTTGTTGACCCTTCCATGGACTCCGTGATACAATTACTTTCCTTCAGAAATGGAAATAAATCTGCTCAAACTTGGGATGGAATTATAATTTATTCCTTTGGCTGACTTCCTTGATTAGTTTCTCACTCTTCTTTAAGAGAAGAGGATGACTTTACACACTATCACTTTGTCCTTGCTTGTCTGCTAGAGTCAACACCCTAGGGCAATTGGGTAAGGGTCAAGAAGCACTGGTTACATATTTTTCCAACTCCCAATAAATTCTGCACCACTTCTCTGAGGTTGAATCAGTCTAGTCCTTGGCTAAGCAAATGGGCCTACCCTGAAGTATTTCAAGGAAGGAAACTAACATTTCCTGAGTGCCTTTCACGCAGCTGTCGTTATTACCACATTAACTTTGAGTGTTGCAAACAGTCTCATGAATTATGTACTATTATCCCTATTTTGCAATTAAGAAATCAATCATCTCACAGGTGAAGTGACTTTGCCCAAACTACATAGCTGCTAAACAGCAGAAGTGAAACTAATGCCCAAGCCAGCCTGACTTCAAAATAGCTCTTTTGTCTACAACACACCATCTCATTCTGTCTCTGAACAAATTCTACCTTTTCAAGAAAGAGAACATGACCTACCAACTCACTTTCTCTGCCAGTCAGAATAATAAAATAAAATTCACATTTTTTGTTAATGTCCTACCATATTTTATTCCCAGGCAAGTGGGGGCAAGCAAATCAATCCATGAGGGTTCGTGATAGACTTCATAAAATCATTTTCTTCATAAAAATCATTTTATATCTTTAATTCCTGAAGTTTATTTATGCCTCTATCCAAACCACCCCCTTATAATCTAGTATCACTCCTAACTAGCTCCCAAATCTAGTCAAAACAGATTTGACCACTTCTTGACCGCTGTTGACTTTGAGCGTACATTGCATGTTTCTGTCTACAAAATAGTCAGTAACCATAAGAATACAAAAAAAAAAAAAAACTTTTTACAATTTAAATGTATGGCTCTTCTAACATTAAATAATTGAACATGTATTTGAGAACATCTGGATTTTCAACTCCATGTCTCCATTTTTCTCCCAGCTGTTTAACATTGTGACCATGAATGCTGTCTGTCATCGTCTCTCATTTGTTCTTCCTTCAAAGAGTTCCTTGGTTTTGCCTCTGTCTATTCTCATAAACCTAGTCCACGGCTTTTCATTTTTTTGTTGCTCTAAAACCTTTCTAAATGCACCTTCTCTGTCTCCAATTCATCCGACACACCCTAACAGCCAGACTAATCTTTTTTAAAGCTTTGCTTTCATCCTTTAACCCCCTTGCACAAGCATTGCTGATAGTTCTATTCCATCAGATGTAAAATTCCTCAGTCTAACTGCCAGTTGTTCTGAAACTGAGCCCGGCTTCCATCAAAGACCTTTCTCACTATTCTCTAGCAAAAACCACCAAAGAAGGTCACTTCTTTCTTTGGTCTCTGCTGGAGCCTGTGCTGCCGAGCTGTGCCCACCTCTGGGTCCCACCTCCATGCTATGGTTATGGGGCTGCTGGGGCCTAGAGCCTTCTCCTGTCCCACTCACTTTTCATAACTGAATGTGTGGGTGATGGGATAGCCTGTTGATGGACACCCTGAACCTCAGGGCCAGATACCCAGTGACCTGAAGAAGGCCCAAGAAAAACCACGGGATAGGTGATGCCATAGGAACGGACAAGCCCAGGAGGGATGAGGAGTGGAAAGGGGGTGCGGGGGAGGAAGAGAAGGAACTGATGCAAAAGAGGTAAACCAATATTAGAATTGTTGGGACAAGGGTGAGAGAGAGAGAGACTAGAGCCTGGGGGAAATAAAGCATAAGCCTATTTCTGGGACTTTGAGAAGTAACTGGAGGTCATCAGAAGTCACTGAACCAACTGGAGAGATTTCTGTTCTCCTCACGTGAAAGTAGACTTCCAGTTGCTGAAGAGTGGCCTACCGATACCTGTGGGTGAAGTAACTCAGGCTGCAAAATTCAGAAAATGATACTATCACGACACTAAATAGAGCATCACAGCACCAAAGCTCCCAGGGTGGTTCGGCAGCTTTCAAGAAGACCAGACCATGAAACTAGCTCCTCTTGTCACAGTGGGCACATCTGCTCAATCTCACCATGCCCAGCATCTTTTTGTAACTTCAGGAGCTGTTTCTAGGCTTACATGCAACTCACCTCTACTTATGTGTATGTGTGCCAGGGGTAGTAATGGTGGGATCTTACCTAAAGGTAGCACAGCCAGGCTGGAACCATGTGTTGGGAATTTTTTACTCCTTTTTTCTTGAAACTCATGCATCTTTTCATTCAACTTGATGTGAGTCTAGAGATCTATGGGTGGAGATTAATCTTCCTATGGGCTGCAAAGTGCCAAGAGGATTTTCCTTTAGGAGTAGTTGGATGGTAGCAAGGCAATCCTAAAGTTGCTATTCATGTGATTATACAACATACCCTATGGTAGGGGAAGTTGGGGGTCAGAAGTTTGTCAGCAAATGCTAAATCTCAAGCAATAACTTTAACCTCTCTAGGTCTGGCCACATTCTTTTTTTTTTTTTTTTAATAAATCTATTTTTTATTGGTGTTCAATTTGCCAACATACAGAGTAACACCCAGTGCTCATCCCATCAAGTGCCCACCTCAGTGGCCGTCACCCAGTCACCCCCCGCCTCCCCCGGTCTGGCCACATTCCGGGGGCCAGGAGGTTTGAAGAGCCTCTTGACTTTGTGATCAGCATTGGGAATTCAGCACAAGTTTATTTTCAATGTGATGCTCCTGAGGAAACATATGGGCATAGCCAAATTATTTAAGCTTTAAGTTGCTCAATTCTAAAATGCATGTACTTACAGTCACGGTCTGCCTTATAATATTCTTGTGAGGATTAAATAAGATAATTCATGCAAAGTCCTAAGCATATTGCTTGGCATCCAGTGACTGCTTTAATATTAGCAGCTATATATGGTTAACATATATAATAACTCCCTTTTTGGCAGCATTGTTTGGAAATGACAGTGTATTTTGCAAGTAACTGAAGCCTAATTCTGTATTAAAACTTTAAATTTTTTATTGTTTTTTTTTTATATTTTTTTAATTTTTTATTTATTTATGATAGTCACAGAGAGAGTGAGAGAGGCAGAGACACAGGCGGAGGAAGAAGCAGCCTCCATGCACCGGGAGCCCGATGTGGGATTCGATCCCGGGTCTCCAGGATCGCGCCCTGGGCCAAAGGCAGGCGCCAAACCTCTGCGCCACCCAGGGATCCCTTTTTTATTGTTTTTATTATAAATATTTTAAAAATGTACTCCATACATGTCTGTCTTCTTAATTCCCTAAAATGAGTTAAGTTTTGATCTAGGATAGAAGGGATGGACATTGTACTTGCACTTGAAGCTCTGGAATTTCAGTTGCTGTATGTTTTAGAAATTAGATCCCAAAAGGACTCTGATAAGAACTAAGCATCTAAAAATTAATATGATGTTTGTTTCAGTCTGAATCTTTGTTTTCATAGTCCTAAAATACCTTGCAAGCCCTGGAGGGAAGGAATTAATTTGTCCATTTAACAAATATCTACTGGGTGTCTACTATGGTCCAGAATTTCTTTAGATGCTGAATAAATAGCAGGACACAAAACAGACAAAATTCCTGTTCTTATAAAGTTCACATTCTGGTTTGAGCTAAATTCAGGCAATAAACAAACAAAATGACCTGTACATAAGATATTAAAAGGTGATTAGTGCTCGGGGAGATTATACTTTCAAGTATATAGTCAGGTGAGCTCTCACTGGTAAGGTGCCTTTGGATCAAAGACATGAAGGCACTGGTAGAAACCATGTAGAATTATTGGGAAAGAGCATTTGGGGCAGATGGAATAGCAGGTAGGCTGTGAGGTAGGGCGTTGGCGCCTCACCTGCCAACAAGGAAAAGCAGTAGGACCGGGACGATGTTGATGAGTAAGAGCAGAAGGGAGTGGTAGGAAATGAGACCACAAAGGGTTTGGAGGACAGGAAGGTTATTTTTAGGAAGGTACCTTATCTTCTGCACAAAGGGAAAGCCCTTAGGGTGTTTTGAGCAGATGAGTGATTTGACCTAAGTCTTCAAAATTTCTTAAAACTCCAACTCTTTGAACATAGACTCTAGGGGCCAAGGGTGGAAGCAGAGATCAGTATTGTCATGATGGTAGACACAGAAGTGGTCAGATTCTGGATGTATTTTGGAAGTAGACTTGCACACTTTGGAAGTGTTAAGTTGTGAGACAGAGTATCCATAATGACTCCAAGGTTTTTGGCCTACACGATTAAAAGAATGAAGTTATAATAAACTGAAATGGGGAAAGCTTATGTAGAACAGGTTTGAAGGGAATTCAATTTGGGGATATGTTGAGCTTGACATGTCTATTAGACAACAGATGGCAGTGTCAAGTAAGGCATTTGAATATCTGAGTTTAGAGTTCTGGAGAAAGATCTCAGAAACAGCTCCTCACATTAACAGTCAATTCTTACAAAGGCACCAAGATAACTCAATAGAGAAATTAAAATCTTTTCAATAAATGCTCCTGGAAGTAGCTTTCCATGTGGAAAAAAGTAAACCTGTATATCCCTATTACCATTCCTATACATTAATCTGAGATGCATCACACAACTAATTGTAAAAATTAAAACTAAAACCTTTCAGAAGAAACACAGCAGAATATCTACACCACCTTGAAGTAGGTAAAGATTTAGACTAGACATACATACAAAACAAAACAAAACAAGTTTGTTTTTACAAACAAAACACCTACGGCGGTGAAAAGAGACTGATCATTTAATCTTCATCAAAGTTTTAAAGTTCTGCTCCTAAAATAACCATTAAGAAAATTTAAAACAAGTCTCAGAATGGAAGAAAATACTTGTAATTGATAGTAGAGTGATAACCAATTGTTAAAAAGATTTTATTTATTTGAGAGAGAGAGAGAGATAGTGAGAGATAGTTGAGAGAGATAGAGAGAGAACACAAGTGGGGGCACAGGGAGAGGGAAAAGCAGATTCCCCACTGAGCAGGGAGCCTGATGCAGGGCAAACCTGATACAGGGTTCGATCCCAGGACCCCCAGATCATGACCTGAGCCAAAGGCAGGCACTTAACTGACTGAGCCAGCCAGGCACTGCCTCCTACCCCACACTGCCAATTTTTAAAATAGACCAAAGTCTTGAAGGATCACTTCATTAAAGACATGGAAATAACCAGTAAGCTCCTGAAAATGTCGTTAACATTATTAATCATCAGGAAAGTGCAATAAGACCCATGAGACACTACGTAGAATCCATTGGAATGGTTAAAATTAAATTAAATTTGATGATACCAAATACTGGGGAGGATGTGCAATAACATGAACTCGCACACATTCCCACCGAGAAATGAAGATGGTTCAACCACTATGAGAAATCATGATGGCAGTTTATTAATAATACATCTTCCTTCTGACCTAGAAATTCCATTCTCAGATATTTGCTCAAAAGAAATTAAAAATATATGTCCACAAAAAGACACGTGTAAAGATACCCATAGCAACCTGATTAACAATAGCCAAAATTTAGGAGCAACTCAAAATTGCACTAATGTGTGAATGGCTAAAATAATGGTGGTATATCCATACACCAAAATACTACTCAGTGATATAGAGGAACAAGTTGAACCTACAACCACCCAGATGCATATCAGAAACATTTTGCGAACTGAGAGAAGCTAGACTGCCCTCCCAAAAAGTACATACTATGACTACCCTTAAATGAATTATAAAAATTGCCAAAATTACTCTATGATGTTAGAGAATCAAAAGAATAGTTGCCTCTCTAGTGAGGTGGAGTTCACTGTGTATGATGAGGAAATTCTCTGAGGTGACAGAAATGTTCTATATCCTTTGGGGGTTGGTACGTGGCTACACCTGTTTGTCAAAACCCATCAAATTCTTCGCTTAAGATCTGTATGTTTCCCGGAACGAAAAATACCTTTTTATTTTAAAATAGAACTATAAAATTAGCCAGGGTGAGCCTCTTCCTCTTCCACAGGAGAAGAAAGTTCCCTATTCTCTCAGCACTGTCACAAGATTATCCTCAGAGCAATCAAAAAGTACGAAAGCTGAGTGTGAACTCCCCAAGCCCTTAATTGGGTGCTGCTACTTGTTCTTAGACTTTGCACCAGTCGGGGGAGAGGAGGGAAGAATTTTTAGAAACAGTAGAATGAGTTGTTATGGACACGGCATGGCTGAGTTATTTCTTCTAGGACTCCAGCTGTACTGATTGTACCCAAGGCTAAAATCACCTGGTTTAGGTAATTATAATTAATTATAATCTGTACAAAATTTGAATGTTCACACAAATAGTTTCCAAAGGGAAAAACACAGACTTGCCAAATCATTGATTCAAGCAATTTGTGAACTGATTTAAATATCAATTCCAGTTTATTTCTTTATATTTTGCACAGATCGTAAGTAGGGACTGAGCTCCATTACATAACATGCAGCTAGCAGAGCAGGATCTGAGTTTTCTCCATACTTCACCATGACCCAGTTCAGTCCAAGAGCCTGGCTCTGAGTCTATGAATATGTGAATATTTATTTCTTATAACTTGAGTTCTTTATGATTATCAATCACTTAGTGAAAGTCTCATAGGTTATTGAGATCTTGAAAGAATTTTGACTTAAGTCAAATAACTTTGAGTAGGTTTTCAAGCCAACTTTGCAGTGTTTTCTACCTCCCACCTCTGGTCAGGCTGATCACAGTCATTTCTTACCGTGCCTGTGCTTCCTTTGAGAGCTTTGAGGTTGCGCCTTATAATTTGCTAAGGGCCAGGAAACTAGAAACCGAGTCCAGTATTGCATGATTAATTAAAGTTCATACCCAATAATAATCAAAACTAATAGAATACTGATACAAAAATGTAGCAATGAAACATCACAGAAATCACTGAAGAAATGTGTAAGTATCAGAAATTAGGCTATTTCAAGTAAAAGAAAAGGGGTGAATTTTCACCAGATGGGTAGGTTAAAAGACTAAAAATTTGGGGAAAATGAGGAAGTCTCCCTATTCCACACCAAACACCAAAAGTAATTCCATTCAATTAAAGTTTTAAAAGTACAAAAAAGACACTATAAAAATAAGAGAAGAAATAGATGTAGGTATCAATATATTCTTGGAATGGGGGGGTACTTGCCTCATACTCAAGGCAGAAATCATAAAGAAAGAGAGTGATTTTACTACATAAAATGATGACAATTTTATATGTAAAGAACAAATAAAATTATAAAGCAATCAACAGAAAAATAGCTCTATATTTATGACAGCCAAAGGATTGATAGGCTTAGTATGTAAAGAGATCCTGCAAGGCAATTTAAAAATCACAAAAATGAAAAATGGACAAAGAACCTGCAAAAAAATTCATAAAGGGAATGTGTCTGCCAAGAGTAAAGTATTAGAGGGACTCTCCTAAAGGAGACATCCTGGACATAGACTTTCTGACTGCTACTTGAGTCATTTTATGGTCTTCCCAGCTTCCCTTCTTGCTTCTTGAATGGCTGACTTTGCCAGCTATATGCTCATGAATATAGAAGGATTTTCACTGATGGAGCCACATTTTCAGTGGGCTTCCATTAAGCCAAGACTACATTTACAAAACAAATAGCTTGGGCTAAGAATGCAGACTTATGCACATAGGATGGATCAAAGCTTCTTGGCTTTGGCCACCTGGAAACTGGTTTGGTATTCATTTACATAAATGTTCTAAGTTCCTGAGGTAAGCAGCCTCAGATATCAGGCACTGGCTCCCATCTCTCTGGTACAGGGATCACGTGTGGGTGCAGAGGTGGTTCATTGAAGTGGTCAAGAGGAGGACCTAGCCTATTCTGGAGTTACGGCTACCTCATTGGAAATCCTGGCTCCCAATTTACAATCTGAGTTCATAATTTCTCTGAGCCTTACTCTCCCAACTGTAAGACAGGGATAACAATAGTACCTGCCTTATAAAGCTGCTATGAATATTTAATGAGAGTATACCCATAAGAGCACTTAGTATGCGACTGATACTTAGGAACCGCTCAGTAATTGTTGGCTATTATCTCCATTATGGGCAAAAGACCCTAATTCCCTTCCCTCTAGATAAAAATGTGCAATGGCATTGAAGGATGACTTAGGTTTCCTTTATGTGGACATTCGTGTGGTACATTGGGAAAAGTATAGCGCTTGGCACTAGAGGATCTGGTCTGAGTCCCAACTCCACCCCTAACTAACATTAGAAACCACATGCACCCTCTGGGCCTATTTGTCCATCTGTTAAATAAAGTAGGTGAACTACTTATTGCTATAGCCCCTTCTGTCCAACACTCTGCCCTAGAGAAATGCAAAACAACAGATAATCAAGGTCTTTAAATATAGCTATAATCTACAGTAGGTAAACATGAAGGTCTTTGAGCTAGTAAGTCTTAGTTTATAAAGCCCAAAAGAAAGTATAGATTAATCTGCTAAGCAGCTGGACTCATATCAGTCTACTATAGCACTGATTATGTCAACATTAATCAGAAGCCCCAATTGGCAGTTAAGCATGTTTAATTTTTTTTAAAACTACTGAGTAAAAGGAGTTCATTTAGTGTACGACAAAGCATGGAGAGCTCCTTAATGATGAAGAGTTTGTGAACCACTAGCCTGGGTGCTTACTATCAATGAAGATATCCCAACTATTTACGGTTTCCTAGGAAAGCCAAAGTCAATGTTAATTTACTCTCCAGAGCAGACAGTGGTAATAATAACCAAGATATCCAATAGTGTTGGGCATTGGTAGTGAGCCACGAACTGTCCAAATCTTCTTATGTGGATTATCTCCTTTAGTCCTCACAACGATCCATTTACTTTGATTTTACAAGTAAGAGAACTGAAGCTTAAGAATGAGACCTATTGTCATCTGGAAGGATCAATCTGCAGAACCATGGCGTTCCAAGAACAAAGGAGTCTACAGAGATTAGTTTGAGAACGTTTGAAATTAAGCTTCTCCTTTTTTTCAGGCAAAGCACTGACAATGTGCAAGCCGTACGTATGAAGCATTTCCTTCCACTGAAGTTTCACCAAACATTTTGGAGGGGCAGCACTTGGTAAAACACATAGGTAACATAAGCTGGCATTTAGAAAAATTCACTGGATTACCCACTTAAGAATTACCACTGGAACATTTTTAGTTTACACTTGATGCCTCTTGCTATTTAGCACCCTCTAGGCTTGTAAATTCACATAATTAGTGTGAAAGCACACACACACACACACACACACACACACACACATACACACAAAACCATGAATTTTAGTATTAACTCAAGCAAAAGGTAATTATGGAAGTAAATCTACAACAGAAAAAAAATCATATAATGCTTTGCAATGTCCAAGAAAATGGCTTTTAGATTATCTGCTATTAGGAATTGGACCCTCAGCTGAGGCAAAGCATGAAAAACTGTGAGGCTGAATTGTTATTGAGCAATTATTTTCATCATTGACTTCAGGGTCTCCTTCCAGAGCCGTCCTTTGATCCTCATGTACAGCTGCAGAAAGTGAAAAAAAAGGACAAAAGTTAACATCGGCCACACTTAGGGCTTTGTCTTCTGGTCAGAGAGCCCAAGGTGGATTTCACAACCAGATGCCAGTTGTCCATCAGAGTCTCACCCCCATGGGTGTTGTCCTACTAATCTCCCCCCAAACACAGGGGTCACTTTGAAAGTACCTCAGACAAACTCCAAATTGCCCGAAATACTTGCTGTTTCTATGAAAATGACTTTCGAGTGAAAATGCTTCAGAAACATAAAAGTGAATCACCCCCTATCATGGCTTGCATCTAGCAGCAGGGCGAAGAGGAAATGAAATTCTTCTTCATTCTTTCTTACGAAATGAATTAGGACCTCACTCAATCTTCTCCACATTTTATGTAGAAATAGAGCACAACCCACTGCTTCTCTCCCTCTCTCAAAAAGGAAAAGGTAAAACACGAACTGGTCTAAAACTCAAAAGCTGGAGAGCAATTCAGAGACAGCTACATCCTGCCACAGGTATATTGTGAAGGTCTAGAAATTCAAGTTCCTAAGAGATCGGGTCTCTAGCAAATAAGATGTAACTTACTGCATATCCCACACGAACCATTGAGGCCTTCATAGTAACTGATGTTACCCTCCCTATGTCATTATCAATGTTCATCCAATCTTTTATGTTCATTTTTAATGAGGATGCCCAACCCCAAATGTCCCTCCTATTTCAAACTTTTTCACAGGCTGGCCTGAGAGTAACATGGAAGCCTCGTGTTTGACTAACTCCCGGGTGCTCAGCTTGAGCTCTATGAATAAATTATGACTCTGATCATTAAAATGTAATAAATGCTAGTACTTTGAAACCTTAACCTAAACAAGCCTGCTCTCTGATCTCGGGGGCAGACTTCAGCTGTTCTCCCAGCAGGGCCCCCTCTGCCAAAAGCCCAGGCCTCATAGAAACCCCGGGAACCTGCTAATGTGAAACATGCATAGCTAAACACACAGCCAGAGCCATTCCCCAGTGGGGAGCTCCAGGGGGCTCTCCATGCTGTCATCTGCAGGCTGCCAGAGCCATCCTACTCCCTCTCCTCCCCCCACGGAAAACAGTGTGAGAGGCAGGAGTCAGGCTTAGGTTGTAAAGAGGTTAAGTTTGCAGATGACTTTCCCTCAATTAAGTTTGACTCTTCAAAAACCTCCTTGCAGGAGAACAGAACAAGGTGGGTGCTCACACAGAGCATTCTTTAAGGGAAGGCTGTGCACCCAGAGCCCTGTCTGAAGCAGACAAGTAGAGGAGAAATAGTCCAAAGCAGAAGAAAACGAGAAGAAACCCATTGGCTTTCCTCTTCCCCAGCCAGTGTCTCCTATGAGCGAAACCTAGACAGAAGCCAACTGATTTGGGAACCTGGAAAGGTGCAGAGGGAAGGGAGGGGGAACCAGAGCCAAGCAGACCCAGGAGGGCAAGGTCTATCTGGGGAAGATGATACCTCTTCTCTGTTTCCTAGTGTTGCTGTGAAGCTCAAAAAAAAAAATTAAGACTAAAAAAATATATAGGCAAATACATGTCATAAGCTGTAAGATGTGGTTTAAAAAAAAAAAAAAAGGTATTTAGTGTAATTCCCACTTACATTCTTCGGTTTGTGTTGCCCTCGATTGTTTTTACATCACTTCTCCAAGTCAACCTGTCGTTTAGTAGTTCTATTAACTTAAGCGGCTTAGCACACAGCAAAGAATATAATAAACAACACCAATCCCATGCGAGTCATCTCCCAGCCTTTATTAATGTGCGCACAACCCTGTCCTGGAATCGGCTCTTGCGTACCACCTTATGTTCTGCTTTTTTCCTTAACATCAGACCCCATTCTCAGGCACTGACATGCCGTGTAAAATAGCTCGGCGACTGCGAACCACTAACACACTGTCGTTTGCAGCATCATTCCTAAACAGGCCCTGGCCTCACGATACTGACCGAGAAACAGAAGCCTCTAATGAACGGATGTGCCGGATGGGGCCTTATACAGGAGGGGCAGTTGACTCCGACGGACCCGGGAACAGAGGCCGGGTGGACACACTCGGGGGAGAGAATTCTGAGGCCAGACCCCGAGGAAGACAGGAATGCTGACTGTGGGCAATGGCAGTCCCGCAGAGAGAGACCTAAATGGTGCCCAGTTACTAACAGAGGAGCAAGGCTAAATTTATCACAGGAGAAAAGCTGAAAGAGTCGAGTAGGGAACTCAGAGTAGGAGACGGCACACAGAGTGGCTCACAATCTCAGCAGCGGTCTCTGAAACGTGGATCCGAGTTCTGATCCTGCCACCAGCTAGCGCCATTCACTTATCCTTGGGAAGGATGCTTAGCCGCCACAGGCCTCCCTTGTCCCATCCATAAGAGGAGATGACAGTAGGGTCTAACTCATAAGGTTGCTTGAGAAATCAAATGAGATAATACACATAGAGCACCTAGCAAGTGCTCGAAAATCACACCTCCAGCGTTAAATTCAAGAGTATGCTTCTGTACTTTAAACACACACCATGGTAAAGCTAAATGATGTCTCGGTGGGGGGCTCAAGGCACAGCAGCCGTGTGAGAGGCGGGCATCAGGGACTGGGGAGTGGGCACGTCAATTTTTTTGAAGGACATTGACTGTTTCTAAGGAGTCACATGTCGGTGGCCTTCAGTCAGTAGCAAGACGGCACCCGCACCTCCTACTCCAAACCCTGACTGACTCCTGGGTGCAAGGGAAAGTCGGTACTCCATCCAAAAGCCGACCTTCTAGCATTAGTAAAGCAGTAGAGTGGCCGTCCCTATTTCAAGTCTCAGGTGCTTGAAATTCATGTCTAATTAAATAGCAGGATCTGTTAGCGGTGGAAAATACTGAAGTCGACTTCCAGACATTACAAATTCTAGACAAATGGAAAATATTTCTGAAGCTGCTAATGAGCCGTAGGTTTATTCAAGTGTGAAAGCAAATCTTGTGGTCTGAGGAAGGCCAGTGGCATGAAAACAGCAGGAGCCCCACTGTCGCTAAATTCTAAGAGTGTGAAACTCCTCAACAGGCCTCACACCCGGCCGCTTCAAACTACGGGTTCCTCTTCTTGGCATTGACCCAAGAGCCACAGGTGGCTCCTTGTTTTATTGGGCAGAAAACTTACTTTCCAACAGAGAAACATCGAGGAGTCAATGGCAGGAAGGAAGCTTATGCAATTTTTCTGTTTCTCCAAAATTTGAATTTTACAGGCATAATTTGTGCCCCAGCAATTTAAACCCTAGGCGTATACTCAATGCAGTTATCCAGGTGTGCACCCAAAGCACGTACAAGATAGTAAGAGTAGTTTCATTTGTAAGAGCCTTTATGGAAACCTAAAAGTCCATAATTGAAATGGAAAAGTAATTTGTGGTATATTCATATAAAGGAATAATCATCAGCAATGAAAATGATTGAACTACCTCTGCACACAATATGAATGACTCTCACAAACAGAGTAAGTCAAGAAGCCAGATACCAAGGAATATATACATTATGATTGCTCTCATCACAAGCTCAAAAACTGACAAGCCTAATCCGTGATGATATTGGATATTATGAGAGTGATCACCTTGGTAGGGGACGGAGGGGGCAGTAATTGGAAAAGTGCCCAGTTGGGAAGGTTCTGTTTCTTGACCTGGGAGGTAGTTATATGAATGGGTTAACTTTGTGCGAATACATCAAACTGTCACTTTGATGTGTGCATTTTTCTATGTGCATATTGTACTTCAATTAAAAGATGTATTAAAAGTAGATTTTTACCAAATTGACGAATATGAAAAATGGAGAAAGACTGGATCAGGTTAATGGACAATTCAACCTATATTTCTTATAACAAAGTTAGGAGATAAGGGTTTGACTCACTAACTATGGTGTCATCAGTAAGTTATTAAACTTCCTCCTATTGTCCCAATAACCTGTTCTGAAGCTCTAATATAATGACCTTGTATTACGTCTTAAAGTTACATTATTTTTGTATGTCTGATTTAATAAGCTTCATTATTACTATGGACGACATTTCCTTCTATGTATTAAATGATGTCTTTTAAGCTTCAAATGGTATCCCATATATCCCTGTAAACTAAAATTTGGTCAATTATGTTCATTTTCATATTTCATAGCTCCATCAGTGTGTTTGGTATAGTCTCTCCACATTCATATTTTCAGAGTCAACAGTTCTAAGGTTTTCGTCTCTGTTGGTAGAAACTCGTATTTGGAGTGGCTTTTTACATGTGTCCTTCTGGCTTCCTGAGCATTTTAGTTGCACTCTTTGGCCCCGTTCAGCATTTATCATGTCTTCCCTAAGCTTTCAGTGCATAGTGGTTCAACAGGAGGTGGGTGCGTGAGCATCCTCTGCTCTATTATGCCCAGATTCCTGGGCCTTTTTAGCAGCTTTAAGGAATAAAACAACTGCCAACCTGACCGGCCTGTTAGCTCACCTTCCATAGGTGTTGTTGAGAAATGTATTATTTGTGTTTGCCACATTGAAGCTCGTCTACCTCATTTTGGAACACTTACAGAGCCTTCCATTAGCTTTCTAAAATAAATATGACTAGAGATTCTTGGAGTTTCTTGACTTTCCTTGCAAAGTTGACAACATCAGTGTGTATCCCTGCCTTCCAAATCATTACAAAATTCTTAAAAATGCTCAGGCCTGGCATTGACTTCTCCATGACCCCACATTTGGCCCTGCTGATCCGGCGATGTACTTCTATAATTCTTAGTTTACATTTCCTGGCATTAGTCTGGTTTCTTCTCCTTGATAACATAATTTCCAAAGTCCATAATAATGTATTTCTTAAAGATTTTGACGTGAAACTTAGTCTACGACCTTTGAAAATCCAATACACATATCCGATAGTTGACATTTATCCAAATGACAACAATGATAACCAACATTGGGAGCTTACTACATACCAAGGACCCTGTTAGGTGATCACATGCTTAGGTCTCATTCAATCCTTTGAAATATCCCAGAGGTACTAACACCATTCCAAGTTACACAACTTGGCTGAGGTCACCTGCCTCTCCCATGGCAGGAATTCGATATGCATTCCATTCAGGTGTGCTTGAGACTGTCCACACTCTGAACATATTACTACCCAACGTTAGCTTATTTAATTTCCTTAAATAATTAATCTAGATTCACCATGTTGTGTGAAATATGTATCTTAATTATCTTAAATTAAAATTAAAGCACCAAAGTGCATGTCAAAGCTAAATTTAACTTATTTTTCAATTGGGGGCCACCTTTACATTAATCTTCCACCATTATTATTGGTAATCAAGGTCTGAATGTAACAGTAGAAATTTAAAGAGAAGTTGGAAAATACACTTGGTTCAAAGTTTTGGTGCAAAGAAAAGAACAGAAAAGAATTCCCTTTTGTTTGACTTCACTGTTGCAAGGTAGCGTGATCCTGTTGCTCCGATGTTACTGCTTGTAAACAAATATGCAGGCAGACATATTAGGTATCATCAATTATGTTTTTATTTTTTCCTATTATCCTCTATTCTCAAGTAAGAGGGTAACAGGATTAGTGCGCCAGCCACATTTTTTTAATGTTAATAGTATCAACTATGCTTTAATTTTAAAGGACTATGATAAATACCCAGATAGATAGGACTCTGCAGCAATCTCAAGAAAGCAGTACTTAGAAAAAGTTAAGGGCCAAGGAGTCACTGAGAACATCATTCTAATGTATATGAGTACATATAAACAGAGTCTTCTGAATGGGAAACTTTGAACTTAACAGGTAGGGTAAGTCCAGGTCACGACGAAAGTGGCTTTGAAACAGGCTCAAATGAGGACAAGGAGATTCTAAAGGGCTTCATTTGAAGCGAGCTGCAAGAAGTCTGAAAGTGAAGAACTACTGTACAGAAGTGAACTGGCATGAATTTCATTTTAGAAGAAATATTTTGATCCTCAACATATTAGCTCTGTGACTGAATCGAGGAGAACCACTTGAAAATTAGTTACACATATATTCAAAAATGGAGATGAGCCAATACACACAGGCCAGGAAAAGGCTTGTTAGTGGAGTATGTTAATGCAAAAGCACTGAGGTCATGTAATACTCTGAAAACTTCACTCACCTTTGGGAATTGGGCAATGAAGAAAGAGGGCTGAAGGGACCTGAAAGACGTTCATTCATTTGGGGTATATGCCAATTTCCACCAAGGATGAACTATCCCATTGGAAGTGATAATAAAATATTCAGTAGAAATGAGCTTTTCCATGGAAGAAAAGAAAAAAATAATCCTAGATCTCCTTACTCAGTCTGCCTTGTTTGTCCTAACTGCAAAGGAAGAGGGAAGGTGGGGAGAGAGGGAGGGTGACAGCTCTTCCTTCTTTGCCCAAAAGACATTGTGATGTCTAGGATGAGGCCAAGAGTATGGTGTCTAACATACACCCACCACCGTCACAATTTGTCCTTTTACCCCACTATATTTTTCTTCACAGTGCCATCACTAGTAGAAACTGGCATATATCATATCTATTTGCTGGTTGTCATGTATCTTCTCCACTGTGACGTAAGCTCCACGCAGGCAGGGCTGTCGTCTTACTGCAGCTATACCTCCAGCTCCTAAAATGGTGCCTAGAACACTAGGCACTCAGTGTACATTTGTGGAATGACAAATGGGTAAATTGGTTGGTTCAATAATTAATTAGCTAGCTGGGGTATCGAGATATCTTGCTTTTTCAAAATGCTAATATCTGGGTTTTCTTTGCCACATCAGACATATCGCCATGGAGGTGGGGTGATGCTGACATTACTTCCCCGTGCCTACGCCCAATTTAGGACCACTGTCTTACACACACATACACACACACACACACATACACACACACACAATTTTGCTTATGCAAAGAAATTCAAGCTAAAAAGGGAAAATATATTCTGATAGCAAGTGAGAAGATCGGAACAGGCAATCAGAAGGAAAGATAACAAATAGCAAACATATACTCTCTGTGGTGATTAAAGAGATAAACCTAAAATAGTTCTGGGATAGCATTTTTTTTAAATCTTTGCCACTTGGATGTGAAGAGGCGATCCCCATCTTGGGGAGCACGCGGTGAAGTGAGCAGCTTACGTGCTGCTAGTGCGAGTCTCAAGTGCTCCCCGTTCCCTTCACTCCGTCTCCAGGCGGGAGCGGACAGCCCCTCTGCCACAGAGGCAGGGCCAAGGTGACCACAGCCCCCAGCAAAAGGTCGGAGATGGATTTGTTACCTGCTGCCCATCACTACAGATATTTAAGACGCTGAACTCATTCTGAGCAATCAGAGCCCTAGGAGCGACCCAT
Source organism: Vulpes lagopus (assembly GCF_018345385.1). Lineage (NCBI taxonomy): Eukaryota > Metazoa > Chordata > Mammalia > Carnivora > Canidae > Vulpes > Vulpes lagopus. The sequence continues at coordinate 30,741,767 of NC_054847.1, read as the reverse complement.
CACAGCACTCTCCGGCCAACTGCAAGTGCAGCATCCTCTGTGGACTTCTGGAGAAGGAGAAACAAGGAGAACAGGGTCCTCCTTAAGAAGCAATCTAAGAAGGACGCAAAATAGAGTGGCCTGCAAGGAACCCAGGCTCACCAGCCAAAACTCCACGGAATCGCACCACCATCCAATGCAACGGAAGGGAGAGAGGTAGATGGGCATGGCCTGCACAACTACTGCCGGCCACAGCGCCAGAGACACTCCTCCGAGGGCCTCCTCCCCACATTTCTCCCTGGAAATCAGTAGCTTTGCTTTAAGGGTTATAATAGATGTTTACCTACACATATATTGGAGAAGAGCTGAACAGCTTGGTGTTTGGTATCAACACTAACACAATTTTTATACAGGTTTTTTTTTTTTACATTTTTAAATGGGCTGTGTGGGCACAGGTTAGTTAGACAATGAGTCAGTTTTCAACCCAAGCCGTATGGAATTGTGACTCAGTCGTTGTTTTCCTAAAGTGATTTTAAGTAAGTGAATGGAGATCTATTCTCTTTTCTTATGGTTTACAATGAATCAAGAGTAGTTTTCAGAGTTTCTCAACAAATATCTTCCTCTGAAATAGTGCACAAGGAATGTCATGTCAGTAAAGCAAATGATAAATTCTGTATATAGCTGTTTTGGTGATGCCAAAGTCAAATTACTGAGTCCCCAGATCGCATTTGGGGCATTTGGGGCAGGGGTGATGGTGGCTCAGTCATGTGAGAACCTTTGTCCTAGACATACTTCTCCTAATCTCCAGTGATCCCAAGAGGGGCCCACCAAAGGAGGGCGAGAGAAACAGTTCCTCCTTTTCAATTTCCATGGGACTGTTCTCTACCATTCTGTTCAATCGAACATAATTTCCAAAATTTCTGAGTGAGAATGGAGAAAATAATACTATATGTAACTCAGAAATCTTGTTCAAAATGATTCAAAATCTTTTTCGTGGAAAGGCTTCATCCTGTTCCTCCTTTCCTCCATATTCTCCTCTGCAAGTAACAGAATGTTTTTCTAATTGTCTTAAGTGAGAAAAACAAGCCTTCACTTCTACTGTCAAATCCAGAGGCACTGGAGTTCCGGCACAAGCTGTGGTTCTGGATCTGATTCTCTGAATCTGTCTTGGCTCTCATCCTCACAGTCATAAAATGCCTGCCTCACCTCCAAGCTTCACATCCTCACTCTATATCGCCGGAGGCAAGAGGAAAGTATAGCAGTGATTTCTCTCAGATTCAAAGATAGGCCATATAATTTATCACTTGAATTAGAATTTTTTTAAGTGAAAAAGGACCTATTAACAATTTTTCTAGGACCATATACACACTCCAGAAAAACTGAGATGTATGCTGGTCCTACTTAGTTAGAAACCAAAGCATTTCCTAGAAGTCCCAGCAGTTTGGAAGGGGCTCCCCTTTCCTGAGCACATTGCCACCACATAGACTTTCATTGTGTGAGCAAGGAAGAAGGCGGGTTAGCTGTTTTGTTTTTGTTTTTGTTTTATTATTTATTTATGATAGTCACACAGAGAGAGGCAGAGACATAGGCAGAGGGAGAAGCAGGCCCCATGTACCGGGAGCCTGATGTGGGACCCGATCCCGGGTCTCCAGGATTGCGCCCTGGGCCAAAGGCAGGCGCCAAACCGCTGCGCCACCCAGGGATCCCGGGTGACCTGTTGAGTAAGCAACAAAGTATACCTGCCATCAATGCGGGTATACGCCAATAAAACTGAATTTCTTCTTCATGTCTTGGAAATGAAGACGGTGGCCTGCTTTTCTGAGAACGCAGCTACAGGAGAAGGCAGAGCTGTGTTGGTGGTTACCATTCATCCTCCAGACTCACATCTTCACAAATCCCATTATGAGACACAAAACTCTCTGCTGTCCCACTAGAGTTAGTATTCCCAACTGGCACGGAGCAGTGACCCATACTTGGCACAAGGACTGAATTAGTTTTCAGTGAGTGGGCATTTCTTAGTCCAAAGCATAGGGACCCACATGCAGGTGAGGATCCTCACACCAAGACACATATTTCAGCCTAGTGTCAGGTTGACTGGCATTTATATTCTGAATATTGAGAATTCCAGAATAAATACCTTGACACTTTATTCCAGTTTCATCCTCCAAGTCATAACAATGAGATATTGCCTCTTATATAATCTCTAACCATTCCATTTTTTAAAAATCAGTTGATGTGCCTTTTACCAAAATGCCTCAAAGTCCTGAAAGGTTATTCAGAAGTTTGGCAAGCAGTCAAATAAATGCGCAATTAAAATCTTTGTCATCTTTTTTGATGGCGCCTGAAACATCTAAAAACAAAGTCAACATTCTGTTCCAAGACTTTTGTTTTTCATGGTGGGAACACATATGAAACCTGCCCTAAAAATTCTAAATGCTAGGGGCACTGACCTAGTTCAAGTTCAATATGTTCACAACTGAAAGAGAAATACTCACTGTCAGATTTTGACAATGATGGCTAAGGTCCAAAAACCAAAGCTTTGACATTCAGAATGAAAAAATTCTTTAAACTCTTATTACATTCCTTTATTAAATCTTCATTTCTATCTGAAATAATTGACAATGAGAAGTATGGATGAAGAGATATATTTTAGAGTTGCCTAAGTCTGATGGCTAGCTGAAGTCAGGAAGTTGAGCCCACAAAGACCAGTTGCTGGGGCAAATGGTCTGGTGGAGAATGGAGTAGGATGTGTGGGCTGCACATGCATGTGTCGGTGGGGGGAGGATGGTGGTCACTCAGGGAGAATTAGACCCAATCTCCATACCTCTGGGAGCATCCTTTCCCAAATCCCCCAGGATAGGAAATTAATCTATATGTCAACTGCTGAGCCCCTCTCCTTGCGAAATATTGAAAACCTCTAATTAAGTAGGAGGCAATGGAAATGAGACAAGAGTCTTGGGTTTTGGCATTATCCCGTTATTCTAAAGTGATGAGTTAGAGAGGTAACTCCCTTTCCATGGGTGTATAACATGCCCAGGAAAAGAGGGACCTAGCTGGTTTTAGACTTTGACTCCTGTGACCATTTATCCAGGGGGATTAGTCCTCTCATAAATCTGCTTCCCAAATGATAGTGTATATACTCTAATTAATCTAGTCTATTTAACCAAAGCTTTACTATTTCATTATTATTTTGGTCCATATTGCATTGCTCAGAAACAACAAAAAATCAACTCAACAGTTAAAAGCCATCCTATTCCTCATGATATGAAGAAAAAGGCAGCTGTACTTTTATAGTGATCCTCCTCATGGCTGATTGTTTTCCATGAGACCAAAAAAAAAAATTATCATAGGAAAAGATAGTAATTTGGAAAGTGCTTTCCAGGAAAAGTGATTTCTGGACTTAAATCATCGCCGACAAGGGGAAAAAAAAAAAAAAAAAAAACTGTGTACCTGCCAGACAAAGGGAGCTTCATTCTGTACATTACTGAGTAAACTCCTTACAGTCTCTTGCTAAGGCCTCAGAGAGAACCCTGTTATCACCTTCACCTGGGAAACCCTCACCAATTTCTGCTCTTTGCAGTTCCTCATGCTAAGATTGCACATCAAATGTGTCATCGCCGGAAAGGCACAGAAGTAAAAAGCCATCTCAGGATCCTGTCCAAACTTACTAAGGCGTTGACAGTCAAACAGATTTGCAGGTGAAATCTTTCCTCTTCTTCAGTAAAGGTCTCAAAAAGCCACAGGAACATGCCCCGTTTATCCAGCCTAATATTCTGCATTGCTTGGCAAACAGGCACATTACTTTAGCCCGAGGACAAATTTCATCAGACGATGGATGATTTGCTCAAGCTTCCCAGGCTGCAGTTAGCTCTACAGGGTTCTCGGTAAAGGCATGCCTGACTCAGGAAGGCAAAGGAGGAGGAAAGGATTAGAAGACAAAGCAATTCCAAGAAAGAGCTTTTTGTTCCCAAGCTGCCTCCACACCCTCATATCAAAAACTAAAATCCCTAAATAAGTTGTTCTCAGTACTCTGGTTCACTCTGCCCTCTCCTTAATCAAGTCTCTCCTACAAGATTAAAGACCAGACATTGATTGGGGTGTCTTGAGGGAACAATGCCACAATTTAAGAGCTTCATAGCTGAGGTGCCCTTCAAATGCAGAGTTCCTCTACTGCTGTGTGACTCTTCAATTCTAGAACTTGAGTTCTTCTTTTGCCTGTCCATTACATAGTGACATTAAAAAAAAAAAAAGTAGGGTTTTTAAAAATTAAATGAAAAATATGATACATACAAATAACATCATAAGACAAGAATAGCTATTCTTGGCTGTAGAACTCTAGGTAGCATTTACACTTTCTCTTATTTTTCAAATATTCTTAGAGTTCTTCAATAAGCATATTATTTGCATTAAAATGCACAGAAAACTAGGACACCTGGGTAGCTCAGTCGGTTGAGTGTCCAACTCTTGATTTTGGCTGAGGTCATGATCTCAGGGTCATGAGATTGAGTCCCACCATGGGCTCTGTGCTCAGTGGGGAGTCTGTTTGGGATTCTCTCCCTCTCTTTCAAATATATAAATAAATCTTTAAAAAAAATACACAGAAAACTAATAGTCACAATAATTATATTGTTGATATATTGCCTAAAATAAAGCTTCTAGAGTTTTCTTAATGCAAATTTTATGTAGTTCCCTTCAGGAGGTTAATTTTCTACTCAACTTCTTACTTCATTTTATTTCTTTAGATTTTCCAAATTAATTTTAAGTTGGGAAGAGTCATCTCCTTGGACCTCTTTAACAGAACTCTTAGACATTAGTTGAATACAGATCAATTATATATACAGTGTTGTGACATAAAGACATCTTCCAAGTATCTGTGTATTACTCCTTTACAGAGAAATGTCTTGAGAGTAAGAGAATTATTTGTCTACGCATTGTGTGCAGCTATAACCATGAGGGTTTAGGTGGAAAAATAATACAGGACCTATTCTCTTACCCGAAAGTTTTATTTATTCATTGTCTGTTCAAATGTTCCAAAACCTAATCATCTAAAGCCCCACAGTCCTGAATGATACAGCTTGGAAGAGATGTTCTAGATCTGCGAGATTCTGAGGGCAGAGTTTATCAACATTCTGCCTCTTCCAAAATATAACTTTAATAGTGTTCCCATAGAATTCTTGATTTCTGAGGAAGGCTGCATACCAATGAGCCTGCCAGGTCAGTTAGCTACAAAATGTACTTCCAGGTAAATCATTTAACCATGCCTCTCAGTGCATTCCAAGAGCCTCCTTTAAATACAATTTCCACACTGAATTGAGATTATTTACATATGTCTATCCCTTGGGACATGAGGGCTCCATGAGGGCAGAGCACTTGCTTCTTCCCATCCAGTCCTTATCAGAGTGCTTAGCACACAGTTGATATTTCTTAAATATTTGCTCAATGAGTCACTTCACAGTGTATTGATTATTTGAATTTCGAGATGAACAAAGCTATAACAAGAAAAGCCTTTTTTAAAAAGAACTGTTTGGCTCAGCGGTTTAGCACCTGCCTTTGGCCCAGGGCATGACCCCAGGATCCTGGGATCGAGTCCCACGTCAGGCTCCCTGCATACAGCCTGCTTCTCCCTCTGCCTGTGTCTCTGCCTCTCTCTCTCTCTCATGCATAAATAAATTTTAAAAATCTAAAAATAATAATAAATAAATAAATAAATAAATAAATAAATAAATAATAAAAAGAACTGTTTGATAGATACAGGTTAGCTATGGCATGACACTTCAATATCTCCCTCTACTCCAATCCTGCTCCCCAGCCTTCCTTTCACAGGTGTTGAACCCAAATTAATATCATGTACCCCAAAGCCTGTTTCAACATCTGCTCCTAGAAAATTCAACGCATGACTGCCTGGAACTAAAATATAAGACAAAGCAGACTTCAAGGCCAAACACTTTAATGGTTTCTGCAGACATGTCACATCTCCAAAAGGCCTTTTGTTGTCAGCCTCCTCCCTAAAGTAGGTTCCCTCAATCACTCACACCTACTCCACCCCTCTTCCTTCCCCTTAGGTGGCTTTAGTTTTCTTCCTCACAATTTCTCTTCCTGGATTGTTCACTTGCTTATTGTCTCTCCACACTAGAAGATAAATTCCATAAAGCAAAGACTATGACTTGTTCATTGCAGTACGCCCAGCACCTGAGAACATGCCTGGAATATAGTAGGCATTCAATAAATATTTATTGAATGAATAAACCATTGCTAGATTTATTATCTTAGAAACATAAAGGGAAAACCTAAAAGCCAGTTTCCATATATTGAAATTTTAATAAGAATTTCTTTCTATGGTTAAATTAAAAAAAAAATCATTGAATGTTCCAAATAGTCTCAGCAGTTAATTGGATTTAACAGTTATGACTATAAGCTTTTGTGCAATCATGGAAATAATTACTAATTCATAAATCCTGAACAAATAAAAATCTGAGGCAGACCTGAGAGGATCATCATCCACCTTCCCTTCTGTATTTTGGTTTAGTTTCTATGTAAACCCTATTGTGCTTTGTTTTGTTTTTAGAGAAAACTCCAAGAGTTTTTGTTTCAGGAAGGTCTCATTCTATTATAGGCTGGAAAGAGAGATCACGATAAAGAAGCAAAGCAATGGCCAAGAAGAGAAGGGTCGAACATTATTCATTGTAGACTCAGCCTCTTCATTAACTCACTTAAAAAGTATGTATTTAAAAGAATATGTTGGGGGGGTTCCTATGATCTGAGCATAATGCTGGACTCCTTACCTCATATGGAGTATATGCTAGTCAGGGAGACAGATAACAGACTGGCTAACAGGCCAGCAAGGCAAATTGTTAGCGATTGTGAAAAACCCTTTGAAGAAAAGAATTAGGGTACTACCTTTGATAAAGAATAAATGGGGGCAAGGTGGACCTAGTGTTAAAACAGGATGACCACTTTCCCTAAGGAAGTGTCATTTTAGACCAAGACCCAGAGAACAGAAAGGAACCATACATGCAATGGGTTGGTAGAGCAGATTCCATCTAGAAGGGAAAGAATAAGCAAAGATCATGAAGCCAGAATGAACCTGGTGGTTTGAGCAGAGCAGGGACCATTGTGAGACACTCACTTAGGTTACAGAATTAAAGGGGGATACCAAAAACCTCAGTAACCAAAATAAATAATATTTTAATGCAGTATTTTCAAAATCAAAATTAATGCAAAAAAAAAAACACCCCATGATGAACAAAATATCAGTATGTGAAATAAAGACAGGTTCAGTATTACTGACTTCTCCCTTTGCCTCAAGCTCCAATAGAGCTTGGCATAACACTGGTACTTACCCTATCTTTAAATTTTTGATATTCTGAAGAGTCATTCACCTCACACTAGTCCCAGGCCTGAGCGTGAGAAATGAAAGCAAGGCAGTGTGGCTAGAGTTTAGTGAGTGAGAAGGGAGGGAAGCAGGGGCCACAAGCTCCAGGCCCTTGCAGATGTATGGACTTTACTCTTGGAGGCAGGGGAAGTCAATGAAGTGGTTGAAGCAAAGGCACGTCGAGCTTCTGTTGGCATTTTAAAAGATCAGCTGCACTGTGGGTATAAGCGCAGCAGTGGAGTGACTCAGGAGGGGCTTCTAGCTAGGTGTGGTGGGAGTATATATTTAGAGACAGATACAAGGCTTCTTGGCAGAGCAGATTGGGGAGAACGAGGAACAAGACAGAGTCCATAATAATTCCCTCTCTCTGGCTCAAGCTGCGGAGATGGTGGCGGCACCATATACTGAGGTAGATAAGACTGAGGAAAGAGCAAAAGGAAGTGAATCAAGAATTCCAATTGGGTTCGTTCACATTTGAGGTGACACTGAGCCAAATACCTTGTCAGGTACACAACTGGAAGTGCAAGTTTAGATTTCAGAGGACAGAGCCACGCAGAGTTAGAAGTCTGAGACTTACACAACATGGCAATGACTGTTAGAGCTTTGGAAACAGACCAAACCATGGCGGAGAGTGTTTAGAAAAGCACTTTCAGTCTCAACCGCCCATTGGAGTTAATATCGTACCATTCCATGTCTCAGCTGTGATACTTCCCGCCTGACACTTCCCATCTCCCTCTCACGTGTGTAGAACTTTCTATCAGTATGATCCTGCTTGCCTGGCCCCACATCTAGTCATTGTGCATCCATCTTTCACTTCTTCATTCTTCATAAACTCTACCTTAAAATGCTATTATCTTTGCTTTGAAGAGTCAAATGTCCTTTAAGAAAATTAGAGGAGAAAATCGTATTCTTTTATATGTACACATTTATCATTTTGCATGCTTCTCATCTCTTTCCATACACCTGTTTCCAAATGGTTCCATTTCTCTTCAACCAGAAGCATTTAGTTGTACAATTGTACAGTTTACTGGCTACATATTCTCTCAGCTTTCATTTACCTGAGAATGTCTTCATTCCAGCCACATTTTTTTAAAGAAATATATTCACTAGATATAAGATACGGGATAAAAAAGTTTGGGTTGTGGGATGCTTGGATGGCTCAGTCAGTTGAGCATCCAACTCTTGGTTTCAGTTCAAGTCAGAATCTCAGAGTTCTGGGATTGAGTCCCATGTCAGACTCCACACTCAGTGGGGAGTCTGCTTCTTGCTCCCTCTTCCTCTGCCTCTCCCCCTGCTCACTCTCTCTCTCTCTCTCTCTCTCTCTCTCTGTATCTAAAATATATAAACAAATCCCTAAAAAAAAGAGAGAGAGAGAAGTTTGAGTTCTTCCTTTCCCCTCACCTTCAGAACTTTCAAGATGGCATTTCATAGTGTGTTGGTCTGCATTGTTTTTGATAGAGACCAAATGTCATTTATCTCATTTTCCTCTGGAATGTGACAGTTCTCACTGGCTGCTTTCAAGATTATCTCTTAATCTTTGGGTTTCAGCAGTTTGATCATGATATGGCTAAGTGTGGTTTTCTTTTATTTATCTGCTTAGAGATCATGGAGTTTCTTGAATATCTAAGTTGACGTTTTTCATCAAATTTGAGAGATTTAGACCATCATTTAAAAAATTCTTTCTGGGGATCTCTGGGTGGTTCAGTGGTTTAGTGCCCACCTTTGGCCCAGGATGCGATCCTGGAGTCCCGGGATCGAGTCCCACATCGGGCTCCCAGCATGGAGCCTGCTTCTCCCTCCTCCTGTGTCTCTGCCTCTCTCTCTCTTTCTCTCTCTCTATGTCTATCATAAATAAATAAATAAATCTTTAAAAAAAATTTTAAAAAATTCTTTCCTACCACATACTCTTCTCATTTTTGGACTCCAATTACACATATATTAGACCATTTGCTGTGCTCTATGGAGCCCCAAGGCTGTGTTCATTTGCTTCCATCTTTTTTCTGTGTTCTCCAGATTACCTGTCTTTAATCTCACTCTCTATTCTGCTATCTTCAATCTGATATTAATTCTACCCAATGATTTTTATTTAAGTTATTGTAATTCTTTAGTTCTAGATTTTCAGAAATTATATGATATAGAAGGAGAGATGGAAGGTGCAGAAGAGAAGGGAAATGGGATCTAGTAAAAAAGAGGTAAGATTTACTTTAGTATTTCCATAATGAAATAGAGTAAGAAGACAAGACAGGTGCAGATGAAGATTGACTTAGATTCAGAACTCCGTTCAATAGCTTCTGATTTCTCAGTGAAATACGAAGCATGTTGTCAATTGGAAAGGAAGGCAGAAGCTTGAGATAGAAGATAGTAATGAATTCCTATCTTCAAAAGTAAAAAGTTTTCTTTATTAGGCACATGAGCACAGCTTGCTATATGAAGATCATTTTCATGATTTTTTCACAATATTGAGCTACACAAATGGAGAGAATTGAAAGTTTTGCAGTCAGGTGTGATGGAGCTAGAGTGTGGCAACAAGCTTAAGTGCACTGGATACCCACATTAGGGATAAATTAATAAATGGATAGAAAGCAAAGTGAAGACACAAAAGAACTGATCGCTTGTGAGAAAGTGTTAGGATCACTGAAGTGAAAATCATGATGGGTTTAAAAACCAGTGGCAGTGAGGGTAGAGGTGCCAGGAAGGCATGGGAGCCATCAAAGGATGGGGTGTTTAAAACTGAGAATTTTAATTTGGTAGTTTCTAAGTGAATAGACATTTACGTTATGAACATGAGAGGAGTTTGTGATGGAATAAGTCAGGGAACTGAGATGTTAGGGTGTCAAGTGAATAACAGGGCTCGGGGAGGTGAGAAATTCTATGAGGCAAAAGGTAAATCAGGTATATGGAAAGGACGCTAGAGGGAGGAGAGAACCTGGATATACCAAGCAGTATGTAGAAGAGTCCAGGTGATGATGGATACTTGGAAAAGAAAAATGGGACTTCTGGAAAAATCTAATATAAATAGAGACAAAACATGATGGGACAGGTTTTGAAGGTCCCTGAGAAGCTGAGAACCCACTTCTAGAATTATGGACCTAAATATTTAGTTCCTTTCAGATAGAAAGCATTCTGGCAGCAAAATGATCTGTGAAAACTATGAGCAATTCTTCCCAAGGTCTCTGACACAGACCTGGGTAAGCCGATGATAAACTCTACTTCAATAGTGACATCTAATCTACCAATCTACTTTTTAAATTCATATCACCTATCTAACTTTGAGGTTCCCCAACTATCCCTAAACCAGGTCAACATAATAAATTTAAAAATGTATAGATGGAGATTTGTTTTTCAATTTAAAGGAGAACTTAGTCTTAGAACTATTTTTTATCAATTAACACGCACCTGGGTTTGTTCAGGAACAAAGCAGCAGCATGGACACAGAAGCCCTATCACTCAAGTATAGTCTGGAGAAACTTACTGTACTCTTCATATTTTGGATCAGTGAAGTGATATTGAAGAGGAATGTATATGTTAGAACTTGAATTCATATGTACTATGCAGCTCCTTAAGAAAGCAGCCCAGCCTCCTTCACACTTGCATGCTAAACAAGCAAACTACAATATGGATTTTTTAAAATCTCTTTATGATACAAAGGAAGAGCAATAAACTGATCATCTCATATACCTCTACCCAGAAGGATGCTTTAAAAGTGAAGCCAGTCACATTTATGATAAAACAGTTACTCATTCCATGTACTCCAAGTTTTTGACAATTTGTATTTTGATATCTTTATTTACCTATTTATTTTTTTGGTCTCCCCTGCCACTCTTTGAGCAGAATCTGTTGTTATAAAGACCAATAAAACCTTGTTTATGTCTTCAGTGCCTGACATATAGCATGTATTTAAAAAAGATTTATTGAGTGAATGGATGTAGGCAAGCAAAGAAGACAACTAATATCTGGTAAGGAAATTAAAGCTGTAACCTCTTAAATCCAAGATCTCTGATAGAATAATAGCTCGTCTCCTCCATCTGTTTGTCACAAAAAGTAAGAGTTAAAATAATGCCATGAGTAAGAAAAATGGTCAGATCCACTCTTAACACTAAGTTTTGAAGAGCACTGCCCTGAAAAAGAGTCTTAATGCTTCCAGGACAAAGAAAGTAAAGAGAATTTACTGACTCCTAAAAATATGCCAAGGAGTTGACTAGATCCAAATGTTATAAGAGTTTTTCCAGGACTTGTAGAAATATGGAGGCATTTGATAGTTGGTCTCTGTCTTGGCTTGGGCTGCTAGAACAAAATGCCACAGACTAGGTGGCTTATAAACCACAGACATTTATTTCTCACAGTTCTGGAGGTCACATTCTGGTAATGGCCCTCCAGACTGAAGCCTACCATTGTATCTTCATTGTACCCTCACATGGCAGAAAGAGTGTGAGAGAGTTTTCTGGGGCCCCTTTATAACTAATAACTAACATATCACCAATCCTCTTAGTTTATAACTAATTCTAACTAGTTAATTATAACTAGTCCCATTCATGAGGATTCCACCCTCATGACCAATCACCTCCCAAAGGCTCCACCTCCAAATACCATCACATCGGCCATTATGATTTCAACATATGAATCTGTGGGGGGGGGGTACGAGGTGGGGACATGTTCAGTCCATAACCGTCTCTAGTGACATTACACGGAGCATAGCATGACTTGGCGTATCAGAGATTCACTCTAGGGTGACAAAACAGAGTGTCGCAGTTGACACTAGCCGCACGATTGGGAGTTTCTGGTCCAGTCCTCTCCTCAGGGCTGCTAATTCATACGGGTGTGTGTACAAATGGCTTTTCCAGTTACTTTGATGGAAATCAGAAAGGAACAAATTGTATTTCAGTTCAAGGGGAAGGAGGAAGTTGGTATATGAACATTCACTGTTAAAGGAAAAAATGTTGTGAGTTGGCAATATATTCAACATACAGGAATCATTGTATCAGAGACAGTAAAGGACAAAATCCAGATTTTGCCTCCACGAGTGATCCAGCTAGGCTGCCCAAACGGTAGCAGTGGCAACATAACTCTTGTGCTCCCCCCCCCACACACACACACATACACGTCTGCGATCACCAAGTTCTTCCCTGCACAGGCCTCTGCAGCCCCAGCACTTTGCACTGATTTGTCTATTCCCTTTGTGGCCATAACAGTGTTTTCATACACATGAGTCCTGTTTTTCTCATTATCATAAAGATTTACAAAAGGAGGAGATGTACTTCCTCCTTTTCTTCTCTTTCCTCTGTGCCTCTGCCGTTCCTTTGACTTTCCAGGCTTCTTTCCAACTTTCTATGTAGTTTCCAAAGGGCTGGTCTTAATTCCTCAGTCTCTATTTACTACCATATCCTCCTCCTCACCCTGAACTTCCTGCTCCTCTCAGAATCAGAAGACTTTATTGGGTAAAGGGAAAAGCATTCCGCACAGAAGGAACAGCAAGAATGATCTTGGAGGAGGGTACGAGTTTACTTAACCCTATCTCTTCTTCAGTGTCTCCCTGTGAGAAAATGGTGGTTTTGTTTTAAAATGCTCTTCACCCTGGGGCAGAAAAAGTGCCAGGCCTTGGACTGAAAAGCAAAGCATCACACCTGATCTCAAGGAGGTGGGAAAAGAAGGGCTCATTCTAGATGTTACATGAAGCCAAGACTAGAAATCCCTTGAACCCATCTACCTGCCATGGCACCGTAGCAATGCCTGGGGAAACATGTCCTTAGAACCCCAAAGGGCTGGCAACTTTTGGAGCCCTGTTCTGGAGAGGCTTGGAACGACTTTAAATGAGCAAAACAATTGAAAGTAAAGACTTCAGATAGAGACGCAATAGAAGATGAAGATGAATAGATGATTGGTGGCCCCGGGTCACCAAAACTCTCTTCTTTAGCGGACAATTATCACCCCAGGGTGCCAGGTGCTGTGCATGTCTCCACATCACCGCAGTTTCGAGCAATGGCTGGCATGGCCCCAGGAGGCCTGATCATCCGTGGCCAACAGGGTAAAGGCAGCAACAACTGCCCCCAGACAGAAAGGGCTCTTAGCGTACTGAGCGGCCTTCCTGGACGTCTGTCAAAGAGAAGATTATATATGTAAGATGATCAAATCAGGCCTCAACCTGGGGCAGAGTGAATACTGCTGGCGTTCTTGGAGAGATCCCGGGAAGGAGAACCCGTGAGAGAGAAGAATGATGGTATTTGTGATAGACGGAATGAGACTCCACGGCATTTCGTATGGACTTTGAAAGTGATCAGCTGCCATTCCATGCCCTGAGCCGAAGCTGTGGCTGCCCTGTCCATAGCCTCTGGCCGGACCTAGATGTCACCTGCAGACAGTTCCTGCACCCAGCAGAGCTCTGGGCAGCTCTCTCTGGAAGGAGAAGGAGCATGTTCAGTCGGTGTGCAGGGCAGCCCAGAAGGCCTGGAGTTCACACCCACGAGTGACCTCAGCCAACAGTGTGAGAATTGCTGGAAAAATGCCTCCAGGTCGTCACTCCTCAAGGAGACCATCCCGAGGTGTGACCCACACCGCTTGTCATAAGTCCCAGGGACATTGCCTCCCAATTGCCCAAAAGGTCACCTGCTTATTCATGTTCTCCTGGATAGATCTGCCCTCTTCCCTGTCCTGCTTCCCCACTCCTTTCAGTGCTTCCTGAGACTAGTTCTTCTCTGGCAAGGGAAGGGCACCCACGCAAGTTCCTTTTTCAGGGTTTGCTTTTGGGAAAACAATTAAAACTTGGGGAAACAAAATTTGAAACAGTGTAAACTGTGAAGAGGGATCTATCTGTTTAATCTCTGTGTAGACCTGGCTCTCCACTAGACTCTGCTCTTTGGGGAAAGGAACTGTGTATTTCTGGCACCTTCCACATCCTCATACTTGTCAGGATCTTAAACATTTGCTGAATAAATGAATGAGATACTGGAAAATACCCATTTAAACTTGCACAAATTCAGGTTCTGATTCAAGAAGGTGATGTTGGGGGATCCCTGGGTGGCTCAGCGGATTAGTGCCGCCTTCAGCCCAGGGCCTGATCCTGGAGACCCGGGATCGAGTCCCACATCAGGCTCCCTGCATGGAGCCTGCTTCTCCCTCTGCCTGGGTCTCTGACTCTCTCTCTGTCTCTCTCTGTGTGTCTCATGAATAAATGAATAAAAAATCTTAAAAAAAAAAAACAAAAAAACAAGAAGGTGATGTTGGAAGCCTGACTCCATTCCTCCCACAGACACACACTGTGAGTCGATACCTACAGACGGAGGTTTCCTCTGGGAAAACAAAAAAACAAACAAAAAAAAAAACAACCAACCACTGAGAAGGGAGAAGAGGCTGGGATGCAATCCTGGTATGAACCCCGCTCCTGGCCCAGCACCTTGCAGTTGGAAGGGAACCCAAAACCGAGAGGTTCTCTTTGAGGAGCCAAGGGTTGCAGCCCCGGATGGGGCACCCCGGCCTTTAAGACTTGCATCAGAGCCACGAACCCGCGAGCCGTCCAGCTCTGAGGACCAGCAGGGCTCTCATCCGCAAAATCCACCCACCCGCAAGGCCCAGGAGGCCGCAGCCATCCGGGCAGCAGCTCCTACAGGGCCTGTGCGGGACGCGGCTGCCCCGGCCCGGCTCCGACCGGCCAGGCAGCCTGACTTAGGCCGGCAGAGGCTCCCCGGCTTATCCTAACGCGAGGCCCGAAAGGCAGACAGCTAGTCTCACTCACATACAGCAGCTGCCGGAACCCTCTGGAATCAGACACGGGCCGGCACCATCTTTCTCTCTTTATTCTTCTTTTTCTTTTTTTGTTTCTCTCCTTTTCTTTCCTCTCCTTTGAGTAGGTGCCACCTTCACCTTGTCCCTCTGCCAAGCTCCGGGACACCAGTATCTCCCAGGGAAGGAGCTTGCACACACCCGCGCCCCACGGGTGCAGCTGCGGCCGGGGGCAGCCCTAGGTCATCGGCTGTGGAGGCTGTGGAGGGGGCCTTCCCGGGTCCTGTGGGACGGTACCGACTGGCATCACCCACCAGGAAGCCTCACCCTTGTCTGGCACCGGGACCCTCGCACCTCGGCCTGGCTTGGCTCCCGAGGCCCGGGGCTCCCTTCCGGCTCCCACGGGACTCTCAGCGGTGGGGGCGGCAGGCGGCCAGGGCCGTGGCCTTCCCGGGAGCTGGTGCTCAGGGCTCGGGCCTGCACCCGTGGGCCGGGCCTCTCGCTGACCCGTGTCTAAGGGCCGACGGCCGTCCTTCCCGGAGATCTCGGGGTGGGGGGGGCTAGCTGCAGGCCCTCGGGCACGGCCCCCTCGTCGCCCTCCAGAGTGCCCGGATCTCATGGAGCGGAGCTCTTATATGCATCTGGTGCCCTGTTTTCTGCAGCAGCCACCTGGGGACAACCCTTTCTGGCCACTCTCCGGGGGCCAGCAGGTGACTTGGCTTCTGGGTCCCGAGAGGCTGCACCAGTCACCGCCTGTTCCTGGCAGCCTATCACCCCCAAGGCCCTGGGCGAAGACAGGAGAGTGAAACGCGCCTCCTGACTCTCTGTGAAAGAGGCCCACCTGCTTGTCCAGGGCCTTGGGCCTCGAGCGTGGCTCACATCTAAGGGCCTAATTCGCTGCTCTTTGGGAACTGAGGCCAGTGGACGTCACCTTTGCACGATCCTCTGCCTTGCTGCAGCTCACCACTATCTCCAAAAGAGAAGTTTACGCTCTCCTCCACGGCCCCGATTTCTGTGACCGCCACGCAAGGGGACACCTCCAGATCACCTGGCTCTGGCAGCCAAAGGGACGGATGCCTGCAGGCCCACAGGATTGTATACGTTTGCCTACTTTAAAAGCTGCTTCCTGAGGATCCGGCTTCTAACTAGCCTGAGTCTAGATGTTGAGATCCTCCCCTCCGGGACTGACGGGTCTCAGCAGGTCCTCAACGACTGGGAATGTGCTATTAAAAACAAAGTGGGCTGCCTGGACAATCACAAAAATCCAAGAGACAACCGAGAGCTGTGACAGGTACAACAGGAGACCATCCCTTCAAGACTTCAAGACTGGGAGACGTGGTTGTTCTCATCTACTGTGTGGAAACCAATGAAGAGCCAAGCAAAATGGAAAAAAAAAAAAAAAGGTTCCAAATGAAAAAACAAGATAAAACCTCAGGAAGAAAACTCAGTGAAACAAAGATAAGTAGTTTACCCGATAAAGAGTTCAAAGTAACGGTCCTAAAGATTCAGAACTTGGGAGAAGAAAGGGTAACCTATCATGCTTTCCTTCTGATACGCCCAATGCTCAGTTTATTGGGTAAAAAAGCAAACTGGTGGGATCCCTGGGTGGTGCAGCGGTTTGGCACCTGCCTTTGGCCCAGGGCGCGATCCTGGAGACCCGGGATCAAATCCCACATCGGGCTCCCGGTGCCTGGAGCTGCTTCTCCCTCTGCCTGTGTCTCTGCCTCTCTCTCTCTCTCTCTCTCTCTCTGTGTGACTATCATAAATCAAAAAAAAAAAAAAATTAAAAAAAAAAGTAAACTGGTGATAATTATTGTAGCCAATGAAAAGTGGTAGCTACTTTGACAAAAAGACATCCACGTAGTTTTTTGAGAAGCAAAGATGACCTCCGAGCCTAAGCCTACTGGGGTTCACCGAGGGGTTGTTCAACACACACGCGACCTCCTGGTGTCATACAAGGCAACACCAAAACCATGCATGCAGTGAAGGCATACACCATGGCTTAGGCAAACCGCCTTTTCATTTCAGACAAAAACATTCAGCAAAGCCCATGCTGGCTGGTGGAAGACACTCAGAGAGCACGCACTAGCTGGTAATACCTGGCAGCCGTCAGAGCGGAGACATGTCTCAGACCCCATGCTGAAAGCATAAATAGCTCCGAAGATAATTTCTATTGCTTCCTGCTCTCATAATATTTGCATCTTTCTCTTTGTACCACCCCTCCCCCCGCCATGAACATTTGTAATAGGTCAAAGAATGTACTGACATCAGTACACTCTTGGTTTTTCAGTCTTTACTATGTCTTATATAATTATTTTTAAATTATTTTTGAGGTCAATGGACCATAATCTGCCACAGGAGGTGGGGAGTCTCTTGAATGCAGTAGGCATGGAGGCCTGGGAAACAGACTATAAACCAAAGAGAAGAAAAGGAAGACTCCTTCTTTTCTCTGTGCCAGGTTCAAAGGGGTCCTCAAATAATTAAAGCATGAATACGCCCAGGGGAGTTCTGGAGGTTGAGATGTTGTGGGCCAGGTAGAGAATGGGAACTGGTCCATGAGCTGGCTGCTGGCACGGTGAAGCAAGCCAGGCGCGTGTCAGGACCCTGTGGTGTGACCCTGTGCAGCCACTTTGAGTATCAGTGGTCAGTTATCCTGTGTTGTACCTCTTCCCCGAGAACATCTTTCAATGAAGTTTTGCTCAAACCTGCCAGTATGGTCGTCACTCTGGAGGATGAAAGGAGAGGACTCATATAGGGGGGCCACGCCCTGCTCTCCAAGTCCTGAGGGGTATTGAGGGGATTGGTCAGTAGAGCAGGCTGCCTTGGGGGTGTGAGGGACAAAGGGGAGATAGAGAAGAACTTAGGGAACCAGTTCCTACAGAAAAGCACTTTGGGAGAATTTTTGGAAATAGCTAAAATCACTTTCATTGTTGGTCCCCAAGTCCCTCCAAGTGGGTGTGCTGGGCCTTTCACGGGTGTCTTTGGTTATATGCAGTCGCAGCTATTTGCTTTGATTGGTGATGTGCACACGCTACTCCTCAAGAGAAACCTCCAGTAGCAGGCCAGCTAGAGGTGACTGCTCCCTCTCTTGAGTGTCCATTGCAAATGTTGTCTAGACACTTCTCCTCTCCTATTTGGTGGGAAAGAACAAATATCATGTATTGATTATGGTGCTGGTTCATTACAATCACCAAGGTTAATGATTTGTCGATTTAAACTAGTATGTTGTGTTTGTGTTAATCATTATGGTCTAGGAGCAAATATTAAGGAATTTGAACTTTCAAACATCTACTTGAATTTCTCCTTGACCTTGGCATTTGAAAATGTAATTCATCAATCTATAAATTCTTTACTGCCATTTGGACCTCAACTAATGGGACTTTTGCCTTTTATTTAAATCTGTTAGGGTTAATCAGTGGGTGATAAATCCTAATTTTCTTGATCAATCTCTAGAGCCTCTTTTCTCTACCCCAACCAAAACAAAACCTACACATAGATTTTTGAAATGCATTGAAATTTGAATACTGAATGAGACAGCTTTTCTGAAATTTTGATCTTGGAATGCTTTTCTGAGAAAGCTCTTACACACTGATAGTCCAAATCTCTTAACCTTCAGAGAGCAAGAGAGACAACCCCTTAGCCAGCCATTGGCCTAATTCAGTTGAGTCCCAGGGCTGACATTATTTATTGAAACATAAGCAGTTGGTTGGATGAATGCCCAGGGGCCTTGGCGTGTAGGTACTTAAATAAATCAAATGATCCAGAAAACTGGTATTATATGAGACCTCCACTTGAACTGCCACTCCCCCCATACCCACTGGTAAATCCAAAAGACAGGGAGGACCCTCATCCATTATAAGGGACAGCAAGGCCAAGCAGAATGAGGGGAGAGGGCCAGCCAGGCATGTCCAGTGGTAAGTGACATGGAGACCTTGTAATAACATCATGGTAGGAGGAGAAGGAGGCCCTCCCACTGAAATGAGAAATGCTACTTAGGTTATTTCTGGTGCAAACTGAACTTCTAGAATGCAGGCTGCTCCTCAGCACCTTGCCCTGAAGCTTTACCGAAGCACACACCACAGGGTCAGGCCAAGGCAAGAACTTATGTTTCTAATCAGGTTTTGGTTTTCATGATTTCTATCATTTTTCTAAACACCCTTATCCCCTGTGGTTTGGTTTTCAAAAATCTGGTTATCTTGCAGCCAGATATTTCTCAGAAATTTTCTCCTAGGAGAACTAAATCCTACTTGAGTATAATAAAGAAATGCAACCCCACCATCTAAAAATTCAGGATACAGACAAAAAAGGCCTAGCTGAATATTGACCAAACAAAGCTGTCTTGTGTATTCCTTGCTTTAATATTCTTTCTTAAAGCAAACCTTATCAGTTTCGTTTTTGTTCTCTGTTAGTAAGACGCACCAGCAAGATCAACAGGAGATTGGAAATGCTGCATTACGATATTTGGATCATAAGTCTCCAAAAGTGGAACCACATCTCTCTCCCAATTTAGCATGGATACTTGGGGAGACCAATGGATTTTATAATCAATTATCACAATAGCAACGCCAGCAAACAGGCAGTGAGTTACAGCTTGAATACACTCAAGGTGGACTTTACCTCCATGAGATTTAATTAAATGCTTTACGTATAAATAAACTCACACGTTCTAATTCCCTATGGCAGTCAGAGTAACCCTGGGCTTGCAGCCTCCTGCTCTGCTGCATGACTAGGTGTTGATTTGAAAACTGAGAGCAACTAATAGAAGCATCTTTTAAAAAGGCCCAAAGGAAAAGCAAGCATTCTGGGCTGTCCCCTCCATCGTCTCCTTGTGTCTCTGTGGATTTTATCCTCCTATAAACACAGCCCCCACGGTGCAGAACTTCAGGACACAGACCGTTTCCCACACCACGTCAAAAATTTTAAGCCACTGAAAATTTGATAGCTGGCACGTCCTGGTCCTCTTCATTGAAATTCAATTATTGGTGGAATAAATTGGATGGTGGGAAATGTTGGGAGGTAAGAAGAGAGACCAAGAGAGAAAGAGGTCTCTGTATTGTCATGTTTAGCTTTAAAAAGAGCCTCCAAGGTGTGTCCTGGCATGTTATTGAGGGTCCTGACCAATCAGAGTACCTGGCCTACCCATCACCATGTACAAGGGCAACTGCCCTGCCTCGCCGCCTCACAGAGAGAGAGCACCAGGGAGCCGGCTCTCGCCCCTGTGAGCCACACTCCCCCAGCCTACCCTTGGGCCGCAGTTCCCTGGACTGGGGTAGCAAACCTCCAAAGGCCGAGGGCCTGTGTGGGAGCCTGGTGCAGAAATGACTTCCAAAGCACAGAAGTGCTAAGCAACTCAGATTGTGCAGCAGGTGTAAACGCGGAAAGGTCGTAAGGTTGAAAAGCGTTAACTCCAGAGAGCCAGAGTCATGAAGGATTCAAATGTCTGCGTAAGCAGAAGCTACACAACAGACAGGGTCAGAGAGCCAGTCCTTAGGAGGAGGGACAGAATGAGAAGACACGAGAAAGTGGCATAATTGCAAAGTCACATTGAAGGCAGCACAGAGGATCCACAGTCTCCTGCTTTCCAAGGGTCTTGAATCCTAGTGGGCCTCTAGTTCCTCAAAGAGACCTGGTCCAATCAGGTCTGTTAGGCCGGGAGGATTGTTCCCAACACCTTAGAGCTTTCATGTGAGCCCTTTCCCCACATAAAAGCTAAGATGCAGGTAAGTTAAGCTAATGCCCTTCTGGTGGGCATAGTAAGTCTCCTTATGTGACAGGCAGCAAGGGCAGCATAGGAACCCTTGAGATGAATTTACTTTTAACTGTCAAGTGCAATAGAACTGTTACCCATCAGCATCGTGAGATGGGGGGTGGGGATAATTAAAACCAGCTTTTCAAGTAAGCATCATTGCAAAGGTTACAAAACACTGCAGTACTGCCAAACTTGGTGAAATCAATTTCCATTTTGTTGCAGCCTGTGTCACGCAGAGATTGCTGAAACCAGCAAAATGAGGAGCATTAATAATTGGTATTAATAGTATAAATTAATTTGCTTATTTGCCCAAAAGAAAATTAGCCAAACAATTAATTATACGGAAGCCCCACACATTGCATAATATACAGCATACACTTCTATCGTTTTCGAAAATGAAAACAAGCACTTGAGGTTTGAGGAAATCCAACCAGTCAAGGAAAACTGAGAATCTCTTTGTCAATAAAATGGAACCAGTTTGATGGGGGCACAGAAAGCACATCTTAGAGACTTCACAACCACAGAGGATATAAAGAGATTATATAATTATATTATATATAGAATATAATTGAATGGCTTAAAATACAATGGAGATAACTCAGTCCATATTTGTTTGCAGCCCCTGCTGACTGCCAACACTTAAGAGCCGTAACTCAATCCCTCTGCAATGCCGAGGAGGAGGAGGAGGAGGAGGAGGAGGAGGAGGAAGTAATAAGCAAAATTGGAAAGCAAATGCCGGTAACTTGGAGTACTTTGTGAAAATTATCTCATGGATTCATTTCAATAGGTATTTATTGTTGGGCCAAGCCATGGTTTGCCTGCCACTGGCCCTATTACAGGAGTCAACGCTGGGTATGGTGGGAGGGGCAGGGAGTTGAGGACCTTCTCTGCTCATTTTTTGGGTCCTATCTCTTGCCACATGCCAGGCCACTCTGTTCCTGAAGGGCTAGTTAAAGCTCTGAGGACGGTTGGGCTCTAGGCTCCTTTCCCTATTCCTCCTCCCTTCTTGCCTGTTCATTTTTATTAAGGATTCTACGAGAGGTTGGTTTCTACCTGCTTCCAACAGAGGACAAATATATCGCAAGCTGGATACGATATCAGAGTCTTAGAAATTTATCATAAAAATCGAGCAGGACTTCAGTCTCTCCTGGAGCAATACCGGGGTGAGAGGAAGCGGATTCTCCAGCGGGGGCCGCAACAGCAGGGCCACTACCTACTCCTGCCTCATAAAGAGTTCACCTTCGTGCCTACTGACCGACCACCCAGCATCATCCACTCATCCTCAGTCACAGGGAAGCACAGGGGACTCATTCAACCGTCTGGTCCCCAGTGTGTGTAGGATGTTAGGGCCCCAGGGATCCAGGCCCTGACCGCTCCTCGAGCTAGATTCTGCAGACAGCTGCATGGCCACAGCTCCTCAGGTGTACGTCACCCATCAGGTGGGCCGTGACCGCCGCACGCAAGGTCCCCCCGAAGCCCAGTACACATTCCCAGAGCAAGTACGGAGAAGCTCCTCTGCACGTGGGGTTTTCTGTGCAAGACTCAGGTTGCGTTTCCCTTAGGGGCCGCAGGCTGCTCTCAGTGAAAGAGGTAGATGCTTATCGGGATTCTGCACGTGCGCCCCGAGAGCTGCACCCCACATTCCTCAGTGCCGTCCTTGCATCATTAGCATATGCGGGCCTCCACGCCTGACAAGGGACCCTAAACCACTTCAGGTAATTGCAGTTCTGGACCAATTGATGCTGAAATGGAGAAGGCGTGGCCTTGCCCCTTGCCTGCTCCAAAAGTAGATAAAATCTAGCGTTCTTGCTTTAAAAAAAAAAAAAAAAAATCAGTCAAGAAAGATCTGCCTCAAACTATTTGACTGTTTTCTCCCTAACCATGAACTCTTAGGTTTTTCCCAGGTTCTTTTGTTTGCAATGCGAGCTTCATTATCTTATTTAATCATGGATTATCTTTCCACTTAATTAAACCCACTTTTCACTTTGAAACTTTGTATTAAAAAGAAAAATACAGATGTCATGTAGAATTATTTTACTAATCTATTATATCAATCAAATAATTGCTCCCTGCCCCCAGGTAGTTAAAGAGGAGACTTTGTTGATCAAAACTTCTCGTGTCTTCCTCCAAATTCCAGGATTTTGAGAGCCAAGTAGGTATAAAAGACCCAGATCGTGAACGCTGCTGAAAAATCCCTTTCCAAAATCAGTGTCAGGCATTCGGATTTTTGATTAATTATGAGAAGACCCAGCAAAAGAAATGCGGGCTTACGTAAGGGAGGCGGGATGCTGCGCTCTCCCTTCACCTTTCCACTCAGGTGGAGCTCCCCGGCCCTGCTTGGGTCCCGCGTGGAAAGGCTTTCCTTGAGGTCCGATCACACCCCTGACAAAAAGGCCTCTTTGGTCCACCGGTTCCAGTTTAATTAGTTAAAATGGAGATAATTAATATTCAAGAGCATCTCTAACTCAAGATTGATGTCATCATGGCTCTTAAAATATTTATTTATTTATTTTGACTCTTAAAATATTTAGAAGTAACAAACGACTGCAGATCATTCTTCAGAGGGGACGTGACTCCCAGGAAACACCGTCTCCGTGATTGATTTCCACTTGGGTCCCAAGGGGTGGGGGCCCCCAGACCTGGCGAGGGTGCCCGAGTGGGACTGAGTCCGCCCGGCACCGACTGCCTCAAGCAACCTAAGAGCAGCATCAAAGAAAAACACACTCGAAGCTTCCCCCGCTGGGGGGTTCTCACCTCGGGCCTCCGCTCACCCCAGGAGCCGCGAGTCCCATCTGCTCAGGGCCGAGCCCCAGGCTTGGAGAACCGCGTGTTTCTGGAGGGTTCGGGGCTCCGGTGCTGGGAGCACAGTCCTCAGGTCCCGGGTGGTCCACGCACCTCAGGAGTCGGCGGCGGGCCCACTCCCCCACCATGTCCCTCCCTCCCCCGGGTGGGCAGAGCCTGTTCCGCGCCCCGACGCGGGGGAGGGAAGCGGGTCTCCTGGAAAGCGCAGCAGGTGTGCAAGCCCCCGCCCCCCCCCCGCGGATGCGCAGTGCACAGCAAGCGGCCTGGGGGGCAGGGGGGCAGGGGGCGCCCGGCTAGGTCCTGCAAGCCCTGGGGGGGTGTCCTGAGCCCCCCGGCGGCTCCAGACACAGGCGGCCCCGGAAGCCTCCCCCAACCTGTGGGCGGCCCCCCCCACGGCCCAACGGGGAGGGGCTGGGGGGAGGGGGGGACAGCAGGGGGGGCCGCTTCTCTGCGGGGGGCCTAGGGGGGCCGCCTTCTTTGCTGGGGAGTAGGGGGGCTAGCGGGGGGCCTTCTCTGCAGGGGGCTAGTGGGGGCCGCGCCTGCGCCCACAGCTGTGGGGGGTCCTCGAGGTGATGGTAAATGGGGCAGCCGCGGCCCAGCCAGCCCCTCGCCCCCCCCCCGGCCCCTCGGCCCCCCAGCACCCCCTTGCACCCTGGCCCCCCGCCCCCCCCTGCTCCGGCCCCCTTGGCCCCCTCGGCTCCTCCGGCCCCTTTAGCCCCTTTGGCCCTCTTGGCCCGTCCCCCCCCCCCCCCCCCCCCGGCCCTCTCGGGCCCCCCCCCCCCCCCCCCCCCGCCCTCCGTAGGAAGCCGCTGTCCCTCTGGGTGGATTAATCCCCCTTTCTCTTTTATAACAAACCTACATCCTCTTTCCTGCCGCTACTACTCCAGTTCCCATTGGAGATACATATATATCTTAGATTTTATTTATTCATGAGACACACAGAGGCAGAGGCAGAGGGAGAAGCAGGCTCCATGCAGGGAGCCTAATGTGGGACTCGATCCCAGGACCCCAGGGTCACGCCCTGACCTAAAGGCAGATGCTCAACCACTGAGCCACCAAGGTGCCCCTCACTGGATATTTTCTGTTTTAAAGATTTTTTTTTTCTTTCTTTCTTTTTTTTTATGAGAGAGAGAGAGAAATGAACAGCAGGAGGGGCAAAGATCTCAAGCAAACTCCTCACTGAGCAGGGAGCCCTACTCAGGGAGCCCTACTCAGGCTCTCATGACCCTGACAACAGGACCTGAGCTGAAATCAGGAGTTGGTGCTTAACCAACTGAGCCACCCAGGTGCCCCCTCATTGGATATTTTGATACCAAAGTATTTTTCATCTTCTTGCTCACTAGCAGCAAATCAGTCTGAGGTCTGGGACACTTGGCCACCATTCCAGAGCCCTGCAATGGACTAAAACATTCGTGTAATGGACTAATGCTGGGACTGATTTCTAGGATTCTAGTTTTTAAATTACATTGGAGACACCAGAGTCAATTTATAATGCATAGGGCTTTCATGTTAGAACTCAAAAGTGAGGTGTTAGCATCTGGGCTTTCTGATCACCAGTGTCACTCCCATCTCTGTTCTCTAGTTTAGTAATTCCCAAAGTGGCTGTGTATCAGAATCACACCGGAGTTTGTTAAAAAAAATAGATTTTCTCGGGGATCCCTTGGTGGCTCAGTGGTTTAGTGCCACCTTCAGCCCAGGGCGTGATCCTGGAGACCTGGGATCAAGTCCCTCGTTGGGCTTCCTGCATGGAGCCTGCTTCTCCCTCTGCCTGTGTCTCTGCCTCTCTGTCTCGCATGATTTTAAAAAAAAAAAAAAAAAAAAATTTCTCACTCAACTCTAACATAAAGAAAGTGACTTTCTTTCTTTCTTTCTTTCTTTCTTTCTTTCTTTCTTTCTTTCTTTCTTTCTTTCTTTCTTCTTTCTTTCTTTCTTTCTTTCTTTCTTTCTTTCTTTCTTTCTTTCTTTCTTTCTTCTTTCTCTTTCTTTTCTTTCTTTCTTTCTTTTTGGCAGGCTCCCTGAGTAAATCTCATGCAGCGACCAAGGACCCATTTACTGAAGACATTTGGGAAGCACTTCTATGGCCCCAGTGGTTCTTGAACCTGTATGTGCATCAGAAACACCTGGAGGTCTTATTAAACTACAGACTGAGGAGGAGGGGCAAGATGGCAGAAGAGTAGGGTCCCCAAGTCACCTGTCCCCACCAAATTACCTAGATAATTTTCAAATTATCCTGAAAACCTACAAATTCGGCCTGAGATTTAAAAAGGGAACAGCTGGAATGCTACAGTGAGAAGAGTTCGCACTTCTATCAAGGTAGGAAGATGGAAAAAAATAAACTACAGACTGAACCCTCAGAGTTTCTGATTCAGTGGGTCTGGGATGGAGTCTGAGAATGTGCATTTCTAACATGTTGCCAGGTGATGCTGATGCAGGCCTGGGGACCACACTTTAAGAAGCACGGTTCTAATCCAGGTTACTTGTGCATGTGTTTATTATTCATTAGCTTTTTTATTATGTAGCCAAAGACCAGGCTTCAGAGGAAGGAATTATCCTTGCAGATCAAGGGTAACACACCCGACTGAACATCATAATCACCCAGGAGCTTTTATTTTCTTTAACATTCAATTATTGGCATTAGGCTTATGCTTTACCCCAGATCTACTGAATCAACATCTCTAGGATGCCCTGGTCATTTGTGCTGTTTTGAAGTTACCCCGAAGGTTCTGAATACAAGAATTTGAAGACATTGCCTTAGATAAGCCAGACTTCTGAGTTATGAATAACTTATACTAAAACTTATCTGAAATTCAATTTTAATGGGGCATCCCACATTTTCAGCTGTACATCTGGCACCCCTACTCACTCAGCTGTATTTGTGAGTAGTTTATTTCCTATGTGTGCTCTGTCTTTTGCTCAGCACAGCCCTATTTCAAATGCTCAAGGGGGTGGTGGTGAGGAGTGAAATCTATGCAAACACCATGTGCAGGGTGAAGAGAAAATTAAGATGTTACCTCAGGGAAGACACACACACACACACACACACACACACACAACTTCATTCATCTAGATAGCAGAAACAAAATCAGAAAGGAAAAAAACTACTGTCTGCTAATGGTTTTTTACCAGACGATTCGTCAATTAAACAGTCAAAAGAAACCCTGGGGAATAAAAAGACACCAAAGATGCTATTAAAATGTTCCAAGTGAAGCCATATATAATTAATTTCAAACAAGCATAAGCTATGAAAACTCAAATACTTCAAGGTGCTGAGTGAAAGGAGGGATAAATCTACATCAAGCTTCAAAACTGTTGCTTCCAGGTGAGTCTAAGATTAAGCCAGAGACAGGGAGATAATGATGTCTGCTCCCTCCCTGTTTTATTGGAAGCTAAAGAACCTTAAGAAGAGATGCTTCCAGTGCAAGGACGAGAAGAAACAGACAGCCCAGCACCTGACATCAGCACATAACATCTAAGAAACTGAATCGAAAGAGTGAAACAAAATCAAAACAGAGAGGAAAAATTCACTGATGCAGAAGACAAAGAATATAAGTGAAGTTATTTGGCAAACTACCGCACGGCCTGTGTAACCACCATAAGCACCATGGTCCCTCCAAAACAAAGTTTCTCTTGTTGCTGTTTTATCATTTCATAGGTTAGGCATCAGCAAACTCTTACTGTAAAGAACAAGCAAACAAAATGTTTTAAACTTTGTAGGTCATACACTCTTGCATTTACTCATCTTGGCTGTTATGGCATGAAAGTGGCCATAGACACTTTGTAAATGAAGACATGACTGTGTTCCAATAAAACTTTATTCACAAAAATAGGTGGTTTGAATGCTTGTGTCCCTTCAAAATTCATATGTTGGAGCTTCAATTCCCAGTGTGATGGCATTTGGATGTGAGGTCTTTGGTAGTTCATTAGGTCATGAACGTGGAGTCCTCATGAATGGGGTTAGAGCCTGATAAGGGGGCTAAGAGAACAGTGTCTCTCTGCCCTATGTGAATACAAGTAGGTGGTGGTCTGCAAACCAGGAAAAGGGCCCTCACCGATCTCAGCCCCGAGAACTGTAAGGATTAAATGTTTTTAAGCCACACAATCAGTAGTGTATTTGTTACAGAAAACCAGCAGACTAAAAGTGGTAGGATATGTTTGGTTCATGGACCATAGTTTGCTGACCAGAGACAAGACCATGTGACAAGGACAGCATCATTAACAGATTCTACAGAGCACTCAGTGTTCTGATGGTGGATGCTCAGCTCAAAAAAACAAAAACAAAAACAAAAACAAAAACAAAAAAACAAAAAATCCATTAGCTCATCACCATATATACAAGGGCAGAGTGTTTAAGGTCACTGCAACTATAAAGGCAGGAAATCAGGATTCGAGAAACAGAAAGAAATTGCTGAGACTGTTACAAAAGGGAAAGACAAAGGGACCAAACACTTTAGCACATTTTTAGAGAAGTTCTCTTGGTGCCCTGACATCTAGAGAAAAGTTGACCCCAGAGGGAAGAGGCCCTGTTGCCAGTTTCTTTGAAGTTAAGCTGCTACTGAGGAGGGTGCATCATATGATGAGGTGTCCTCCTCCTGCATCAGGAAGGCTTCCTGACCTGCTCAGTTCACTAATTGACATTGAGCATCCTCAGACGCCTCCTTCCCCAAAAAGAAAAAAGCAAGGTCACTCTAGCATGGGATTTTATCATTTCAGCCAGAATGTATCACCCACGGTGCGTGGAAACATAACTTCAGTGACCTCCTTTATGACACTTTTATGAATAAATGTTTTATTCAAGGTTGCTAGGTCAGTCAAGAAACACACAAGCATTGCCTTCTACGTTGTATAATTTAAAAGCTTTATTTCCCCCCACATGAGCAGGTAAGTTTCCTATTCATTAAGCTGGAAGTTTCCTTCCCATAGTTAGTTCCCTTTAACTCGGACTAGGTCGTTGGTGGGGAGCTTGCTCTGTCCCAGGGGACCGGGGAGATTTCAGACACACACACTGAGCTGATCACACGCAGAGGCGAGGGTCTGACCCCGCAGCTGCTGAAAGAGTCCCGAGGTCAAGGTGTGCGTTCAGCTAGGGGCTTGGGCAGGCCGGGGCGCAGGGCCCCCCTCACCCCCGCACCTGCTGCAGGTGCCACCAGGTTCCTCCTCACAGAGGCGACACCACGCAGGCCCTCGGGCCTGGAAGCCACACGAGCCCCGCGCTTCCTTCCTTCCCACGTCCCCTCCTCAACCCTGTGGCTGGAGCAGGAGCGCCTCGGCCCAGCGAACGGCTGCTCCTGCCCCGGGGTCCGAACTCCAGGCTCCGGGCTCCGCTCCTCCGCCGAGGGCCAGGCGGGTCTCCGCACCCAGGGGCGGCGTCCATGCGGTCTGCGGAGGGGCCCTGGGGGACTCCGGGCGGCTCCGGGCGGCTCTGGGGGGCTCTGGGTAGCTCCGGGGGGTTCCGGGGTGCCCCAAGGGGCTCCAGGCAGCTCTGGGGGGCTCCGGGATGCTCCGGGGGGTCTCTGGGGGGCTCCGGGAGGCTCCGGGGGGTTCCGGGGTGCTCCAAGGGGCTCCGGGATGCTCCGGGGGGTCTCTGGGGGGCTCCGGGAGGCTCCGGGGGGTCTCTGGGGGGCTCCGGGAGGCTCCGGGGGGTTCCGGGGTGCTCCAAGGGGCTCCGGGATGCTCCGAGGGGTCTCCGGGGGGCTCCAGGCAGCTCCGGGGGGTTCCGGGGGGCTCTGGGGGCTCCAGGCGGCTCCGGGGGCCTCACAGGAGCAGCAGCACCGAGGCCCAGACGAGCGCGGGCAGGCCGGGCACCTGCAGGCGGGGCGCGGGGCCCCCCGACGTCCCCGGGGCGCGCGTCACGGCCAGGACGGCGTTGGAGTGGTTGGTGGGCAGCTCCACGTTACAGATCATCCCTTCGCAGCAAGACCTGCACTCCTGACACAGAGGGCGGGACGGGGTGAGTGATGGGGCCGGGTCCCCCGACGCCCGCTGCTCCGCGGGACTGCGGACCGGCCTGCCCCCCTCCCGACCCCCCAGCCCCTGGCCTCCTGGTACCCCGGACCCCGGACCCCCAACCCCACGTCCCTCCCGGCCCCCCGATCTTCCAACCCCCAAGCCTCCAGGCCTCCCGACCCCATCACCCAAACTCCCCTCCAGCCCCCCGGACCCCCGACTCCCCGAGCCCCCTGACCCCCCAGCCCAACCCCCAGACCCCCAGACCCCCGACTCCCCGAACCCCCTGACCCCCCAGCCCAAACCCCCAACCCCTGGCCCCGCGGGCAGGGGCGACTTGGCAACAGGCGGGAGGGAGGGGCCAAGGGGCAGAGGAAGGCCTCGGGATGCAGCCAAGGACCCCCAGCCATAAGGACACACACGGAACCGTGGGTCTGGGAAGCCTGGGGATGCCCCACTGGCTCCCGGGCCACTGCCGGGTCAGTGCCAGCCTGCAGGGCCTCGCTCCGGCCGCAGCCTCCATCCGCATCCCTGGAAGGTGGAGACCGGTGACCTCGCTGGCCACCCCTGGGGCCTCCCGGGTGGCTCTCCCCCGGCTGCTCAGGGTCTCGAAGGGGGAAAGACGATGGGCAGGACCCCACCCTGCAGCCCCGCTCCCACTGATGGGGCCCCACCCCCAGGCCAGGAGCTCCCAGCCACCCTCCCACAGGCCCCGGCTGAAGACCACTGCTGTGACAACCATGTTTTCTTGCAAATAAACGAAATCAACCCCTAAAAACCTCATGAAAGCAACACACTCCTCAAGCTTTTTTCAAACATTTCAGTATTCCAGGTATATGAAAGAGGAAAATTGCTCATTTAGAATGAGAAAATTAAGATCAGTTGAACTAAGAATCTGTCTACAGCTCATCAGACTAAACAGATTAATTCTTTCAGATTCTCACTTCCTCATGGAAGCAGCGGTGGGGGGCAAGACCAGGACTCCTCAGTAAAAAGGGTCCCCGGTGCCCTCTTCCCACCTCCCGGCTTCCCTGGGCTGTGTGCCCGCTGATGCCTGGCCTTAACCGAAATACTGAGCCCGGCTTTATAGTGCTTGTCATTGTCATAGGGATCGTTTGCTCTTGGGCTTCCAGACCAGGCTCCACGTGATCCCAAGCCCGAGGTCTAGGGTGGAGCTGTGTGGTCTGGGAGTTACCATTCGTCTTTAGTAGTAGTATTTTTTGTTGAAGCACAGAAAGTCTTCAACTTCTCTGTGGTCTCCATGGCATCACTGGCACAGAGTCTTTCCCCAAAGGGCAAATAAACATGTACACGACCCTGCTCATCCTTCCTGCCTTTCCATAGTGTGTAACTAACCTTAGGACAGTAACTTTATGCACACACACACACACACACACACACACTCCTTACTGTATGTTCAGAGTCTCGGCTGTGGTGGCAGCCAACAGAATGACATTCACTTCTGGAGGCACATTTTTTGGTGATAGATGTACTTCTTCCGTGACTGGTAAAGTGGTGAACTGTCAGGCAGTACTGTGTATCTAGGCAGGGGAAAAAGGCAGCTTCACATTTCACATCGCAAGAGAGACACCCAACAATCACTTCAGAGAGGACTCAGCCTCGGGACCATCCTTGGGTTTCTAAGCACGAAGTCTGGTGGCAGGCGTGGATACCGCCCTCGGGTGCCCTCTAAAGCTGACCTTAGGTCACATGAAAGTACCCGTATCTCTGTCTCTCTCCCTACGAGGCACAGGGTCTATGACTCCATGAAATTAAAGGTGTAAATGTGAAGTGCGGTGGGTTAGAACATCTCATGGTGTGTTATTTGGCATTTGGTTCGTATGGACGCAGAGGCAGGTGGTGGAATGGAATGCAAAGAGGTGCTCCAACGTATAGCATCACTTTCCCGACTTGCCCGGTTCTTACCCACGCTCTAATCCTCCCGGCCTGTGGGGCTTTTCCTGAGTATTCCTATTTTCCTCCTCTTTCTCGACTCTTCCCCTCTCCGACCCCTCCCTGCCATGCGGCGAGCTCATTTCTACAGTTCTCCTTACGGCTGTGAGCACTCATGGTTTACTACTTTTAAAGAACGACTTTTTTCAATATCCAAGGCCCTTCTGCTTCAGTTTTGCATCTTTTCGCTCGTCTCAGGCCAGTGCAATGCTCCTCAGTTCACAGGGAATGGACTATAGCTGCAATGTCATAAAATTTGGGGGGGGGGGCTTGACTAATACGGAGAACGCTTGGCTTCCCAGAACTGCCTCGTCCCCAGTGAGCCCATTAGAGCCTTCAAGCTCACTTCCTTCCAACTAAAATGATGTTAACATGTGTCTCGACATTTTGATAGGATTGTTGGAAGCTTCATATAATATTAACACGTCATACGGAGCGGGTGCCACCAGCCGGGCCCTCCAGCCTCTCTTCGCTCCCCGGTCCTCACAAGAAGCCTTAAGACAAGGCCTATCAGTATCATTTCACAGAGAGAAAGGCCAAGCACGGTTTCTTGGCCACAGCTACGTTGGGTAGAAGGTGGTGGAAGGCCGGGTTCTAACCTGGGCAGTTTTCTGGGGGTTGTGCTCTTCCCCAGAGCACTACCCTGCCTCTCAGTGCTTAGCATTGAACCCCGCGACGCTGTGGCACACCCCACAAGGGTAGCTGACTTCTGCCTTTGGAAGGAAAGGGAACCGCAACAATGTTTTGGGGAAAGCTCTTCACCTTCTACCTCAAACAAAGAGCTGAAAAATGGTAGCCGGGTGTGTTCATAGAAAATGTCACCGGTACTAAAGCAGCCCTAGAAAGTCAGAACAGAAGCCGGGGTAAATAAAACAAGAAATGTCATTCTTGTCATATCCTGTTACACAGGGAACTGCTCTCAACAACTCTGACAGACCATGGAGGGAAAGCCCGAAGGTGTCAATGAAACCTGAGGTGACAAGGAGCAATAGCTGTGGGCCTGTTCGCTCCAAGAGATGGTTGGCTCTCCCTCCTCTACATAATGGCCAATGGTTCGAAATTACACCCTCAGTCAGAACTCCAGATGGTTAGGATCTTTGGGGCTCGACTGGAGCAGTCCAGAATGTGCCACCATGCACCCTGGAATGTGGGTTATTCCATGGCAATCTTTTTAAGAGCCAGGTTTCCAGGGTGGATTGGAAGGACCCACCTGCCTCGCCCTTTCCATCTCTGACACTTCCTCGGTGGTAGAAAGCTACAGCCTTTCTCTTTTGTTCACATGTTTCGGCAGAGGTGAAATCCTAAAGCCCAGAAATATCCATATGTGTTCCCATTAAAAACGCCTTTGATTAATAATAAATGACAGTTTGGAGCATTATGCACAGACCCAGCAGCAACAGTGCTTTGGTTTGATTCAAAATAAGAGTCCGCGGAGATGAAGCACCGGAAATTGGACATGAGCGCCCCCAGTTAACTACTGTTTGAACCCTTACCACCCAGTTCTTCAGGGGTTTAAAGCAAATAGCTGAAGAGTGATACCCACCCTCTGAAATGGTAGAAAGTGCTGGTCAACCTTGACAACTCTGACATAACTAAGATACGCTCCTGTGCAGAATGTAGAAACCAATCTCCAAAGGCATAACACACACACGTGTACTCACAAGCACGTACATGACTTGAGGTCACTCTACAGAAATGTAGAGGAACGGCAGGAAAATATTATGATAATTAATGTTTTAAAAGAAACCATGACAAATACCGTTCAAGTAGATGTCACAACCATTTGTGCTCATTTACAGCCTAAGACCCTCAGGCCCCACAGAGGTCTGCAGTGTGTACTCTTCCTATTTATTGGTGCCACATACTGGCTTTATCTGGAAGAGGTAAGGCTATCTCATCACTTTGTATTATAGGATGCATAAATTTCCAAAAGAGTCAAAAGGTAATAGTAGACCAAAGCTGGTAATCCTGAACTCAGGAAGAGATGGTTGGTTTACTTTTAATTGGCCTTTTAGGTCTGAAAAACCTTAAAAACAAAACAAAACAAAAACAAAAAAGAGTACTTCCTAACAATCTGAAACAGCCTAATCTTCTTAAAGCAGTTTTAAGTCTTAAGTAGTTTTCTCCAATTCCAAATCCCCCATCAGCACCTCCTGTCTACTTTACCATCAAGTTTGTATATATTAAATCATTCAACTTCTTGTCCCTCTAGTCCCACCATCCTAGTCCCAGTTGCCATCTTCTGCCTGAAGATAATGAAAGACCCCACCTGGTGCCCCCTTCTACTCCTGTCCCCAACCACCCACTCTCCACGTAGCAGCAGAGCAGTATTTCAGAACACAGTGAGCATCCTATACTCCCCTAGTGCCCAACCCTCTACTGCCTTCCCATCACATTTATAATGAAATTTAAATTCTAACAGAGAAAGAAGATCCTGTGTGTCCTGGTCCTTAGTTCCATGAGATCCTTTCTCTATCTTCCACTAAGCCTCACTGGCCAGTCCTCTTCCTATTGAGTGAGAGGCCAAATCTTGCCACTTACACTTTGTATTCATGCTTCCCTCTTCCTGGCATGTTCTTTCTACAGATTTCCACGTGGCTGGCTTGTCTTGGTCAGTCAATCTTAGTTCCTCAGAGATTTCCCTGGCTACCTAATCAAAGGGATACATTCATTCCATCAGTAAATATTTACTGGGTGCTTAATATGGGTCAGGCACTGGATTAGGCACTAGGAATGTGTCAGCGAACTAAGCAAACTAAAAAGACACTCAAATGTTTGCCAGATGAATGAATGAGTTACCAAAGCATCAATGTATCTCAAGGATACAAAAGCCTTTCTTCCCTTTAGCTGGTATGACTTTTCTAGAGGTATCATCAAGCATTTCTGAAATTCTTAGAATGCCTTAGACAATACTGTGGTCTATTTGTTCTGTATTTATAGATAAGTACTATTTAAGGCATCTTCCCTGGAGGCACACATATCGACAAACTGGGGCTATGCCATCAGTTTCCAAACACTCAGAATAGTCTAATATCTGCACAGTCTCCTAAAAGAAATCTCTGATTTATGCAGACCCTCATCAGCCTGTGGATATGCTAATCCCATTATAGAAGACAGGTTATGCTCAGGGCCAGTTAATGAGATATGATCACAAGAGCCTCTTCCAAACTCAGCACACTTACTTTGTGGACACCATTTGTCTTCTGCCCATCGATTGCAGTTATAATTATCTCCCGCATTTTCACAGGTAAAACACTTGAAGCTGTTTGGAAATGGTGTAGCTTTAAAGAAAAATGCATAGGGAAACAGAAAGGTGAAAAAGGACAGAAATTTCAGACATCAAAGATGGCACAAAATTAGCAACTTGTGTTAGATCAAACAAAATTTACAAGCCACCCTCCTTAGAATTTCTGTTGCTAGGGAGCTGGACTGAACTGCCCGACTTCAGGGCGTATTCTTTATTCCCTTTCCTTTAAATACTTTGTCTGGGCTTACGTACCGTAGAGTAATGAAAATGATTCCACGAGCCACTTTGAAATACTGTTCCCTTATAATTGATAACTTGGGAATAAGTGGGAGTTGCAAGAACGGGCAAGGGTGGTGGCAGTATTGGAACCAATAACTTGGTATAGCAAGGCCCCTGAGAAGAACTAGAGTCATATTAACGTGAGCTTGGATTCTGCTCTCCTTGCTAAGTAGTTGTAGGATTTTTCACTTCTGAGAAATAACAATATTTAAGACAATGAAGATCCCCATGATGTGCAGAAGAACCGTGAAGGTTAGACAAGGTTGTTGGGGTGCCTGGGTGGCTCAGTTGGTTTAGGATCTGCGTTTGACTCAGGTCATGATCCCAGGGTCCTGGGATAGAGTCCATGTCAAGCTCCCTGTTCAGCGGGGAGCCTATTTCTCCCTCCACCCCTCCCCCTGCTCATGTTTTCTCTCTCTCTCTCATAAATAAATGAAAGTATTTTTAAAAATTAAAAATAAAAAGGATTACAATAAAAATATCTTATAGAGTCCTTGGCCCATTAAATCACACTAATTCCCATCCACATGCACTTCCATTACAGCCACATCTAACCTCAATCAAGCAGCCTCACTTGGTATATGTCAATTAGACCTCATTCAGGAATGTAACGTTTAATATAAGGATGATAGTAATCTCAGGCTCTTATGACTCAGCTAGAGTGTTACAAAAAGTAGGAATTATGACTGCTGGCAATCTGGATTGAAAGCAACTAGAACGGCCTTTTTGTCTTTATGCTTCTTTCCCCCTACCTTGTATCTTGTTATTTTAATGGGCAAGAAGTCAAAAGTATAATAAATGTGACATTTCTTTATAAGCCATGATATAAAGCCTTGTGTAAAACTTTTAATTCTTCCATTTTGGAGGGTAAAACGGATAAAGACCAAACCATCCTAGTAACCTGACCACACAGTGGTCATATATTCTTTTTTTTTTTCCATTGGTTAAAATGATGTATTTTTCTCATCATAAAATTGTATTAGGCTTAAAAAGTTGAAAATCTATAATTAGATTTACACTTTATGAAAACTGTGCCATGTCATTGGGCTATTAGTAAATAATCACCGATTTGGAAATGTACAATAAATGATAGTTCAAGGTGTGTGTGGTACACCTGTGTATATATACGTATGTGTGATATACATGTGTATTGACACGCACACACAATGTCCTAAATAATACTAAAAAAAAAGCACAATGTGAAGAACAGTAATAATACACGCTTCATTTAGAAGTAGTGTAGGGGCACCTGAGTGGGTCAGTCGGTTAAGCATCCGACTCTTGTTTTCAACTCAGGTCCTGATCTCAGGGTCATGGGATCAAGTCCTGCTTTGGGCTCCACACTGAGTGGAGTCAGCTTGAGATTCTCTCCTTCTCCCTCTCTCTCTGCCCCTCCCCCTGCCTGCACAAGGTCTCTCTCTAAAATAAATAAATAAATGTTAAAAAAAAAAAAAAAGAAAAGGTAGTATAGGGATCCCTGGGTGGCGCAGCGGTTTGGCGCCTGCCTTTGGCCCAGGGCGCGATCCTGGAGACCCGGGATCGAATCCCACATCGGGCTCCTGGTGCATGGAGCCTGCTTCTCCCTCTGCCTGTGTCTCTGCCTCTCTCTCTCTCTCTGTATGACTACATAAATAAATAATAAATAAATAAAAATTAAAAAAAAAAAAAGAAAAGGTAGTATAAACATAAACACAGTGGTTCCTAAACCCAGCTATGCGTCATCAATAGTATCAGGAAAGCTTTTTTTTTTTTTTTCTTTAAAGAAGAGGGGGTTGGGGAGAGAAAGAAAAAAAACTCATCTGCATCCCACACTTCTGACTACTGAATCTCTGCAGAAGGGACTGAGGAATATGTAGTCTTAAAGGCTTCCAGGTGTGGGAACCACAGGCATTCCTATTTCTAACAATTGCTAGCTATAACAACCTTTCTCTAATAAAGTACATCAGAGAAGTTGTACTTGTCCGAAGAGAAGGGAGATGATGCATGTATACAAGCACATATTTACATATGTATGTTTATAAGCACAGAGCCTACTTGAGATCCTCTTCTCCCTCTGCCCCTATTCCTGCTCGTGTGCTCTTGCTCTCTCTTAAATAAAATCTTTTTTTAAAAAAATACATTTATGTTATCCTATTAATAATATTAACTGATTTGCTTTTTTTATTCTATTTTTTATTTTCTATTCATGAGAGAGGCAGAGACATAGGCAGAGGGAGAAGCAGGCTCCCTGGGGGGAGCCTGATATGGGACTCGATCCTAGGACCCCGAGATCACGCCCTCAGCTGAGGACAGATGCTCAACCACTGAGCCCCCCAGGTGTTTTGCTTATTTTTAAATAATTAGTAGGAAAGTTTAGTGTTCTAACTGTGACTGTGTGTAATATTAGTGAAAATCCAAGTAGTATTTCCTTCCAAATTTCAAACAAACTAATCTGTTCCTAAGTTGTTAAGGACTATGTGAAAGAATTTATCATCTATGGAGAAACTTCCTACAGCTAATATCCTCTCCAACAAAGAGATCAACAAAGAACACTGAATTTTCTCTGCTATGCCATTCATAGGAACAGCGTTCAAGAGATTATTTTAAATAAGAACCCCTTTGAGACTTTGGCAGAAAGCCAAACCATTTTAAAGAAATGGAGAAAACTTCTGTCACCACGAATTACCCCTCCCCCCTCATGGAAGCAGTGAAGACTTTCTGGTTTATTCTAGGTATAAACCGAAGGTTCCAGAACATGCCAAGTTACCACCATAGGTGTTAAGAGGGACTCTGCATGGTCACCCTGACCCCACAGTCATAAGCTATGATGCAAACAGTACTTACGGTCAAGAGGCGGCCTCACGTTGTAGAAGTTGATGTTCTTGGCTAAAGCCCAGCTTTCTGACAAGATAAAGATGTGGACAACAGCTACAGCCAGAGCATGACGGAGGGGCAGCATTGTGACCTTGGCTGGCGGACAGCCCGAGATTCACATCTCTACAATGGACAGAGAGACGGGTCGCATTTATTTGCATTTTGCACGTCAGGAGGAGTAGGTTTTGCTTCCCTGTGGAAAGCCCGATTATTCAAATACATTCCCCCAGCTACTTGTTCCGAGCGCACCTGCACCTGCGAGCGAGCTGCCTTCTTCCCCCGCAGGTGAGAGTCGAGCCATGGCTGCCCTCTACTGTGCAGGCCCCTGCAGCTCCCGCAGCACGGAGCCAGCACCTGGAGGCCTTGCAGGCCCGGGGGGACAAGTGGCAGCATGGGCAGCGCTGCGCCCCGTCCCCTCACTGCCAGAGGCCGGCTGGGGAATCAGTGCTGAGTCACCCACTCTCTAAACCACCAGGCTTCATGGGCATGTCCACCTCTTTGTCGTTCCACTCCCTGAGTAAACACTTGCTTTTGAGAAACTCAACGTTCGCAACATTTTCAACACCTGGAAGCAACCTCAAGAGGCGGAGCGGTGGGAAGGACAGTGTGTGGAAGATCAATGAACTTGGGAAATCGAGTCTCTGCTGGATCCCAGAGCTCCAGAGACCTGGGGAAGAGAACTGAGTCACGGGCCGAATGCCAGGCCCACCTGTGTCTGTCACATGCGGTATAAGAATCTACCAGGAGGGTCTTGAGGAAACAGAATAACAGTTGCCTGAAAAGCTCAAAGCCAATGTCAGTCCTGGCCCACGGACACTACTCGCCGCTTTCAAAGACAAAGCGGGCGGTCTGATGCCCAACGAAACAACAGCCGTCCACAGAGCCCAGAGTAAGACGGCACATCCCAAGTCCCAGGGGCCCTACCCTCGAGAAGCAACCTGGTGGTAAGAAAATCAGAGATGCTAAGAACCTACAGTGTCAGCACAAACAGGCTCTCTCGGGTGAGGGAGAGGTGTAGGCAGCAGCAAAGGATGTAACTTGGAGTCCAAAGACTTTGGTTCAGATGTTGGCTCTGCTGTTTATTAGCTTCCTGACCTTGGGCAAGCTCTTTAAGCTCTATTAACCTCAATTTCCTCATCTGTAAAGTGGCTTAATAACACCCGTTCCGCCCACACGTTTGGGTCATTGTGAGCATCAAATACAGGCTCAGCTAGACTCCGAGGACTGTGCAGGTAACAGCACTTGTAGTACAAGTCTGTGAAAATGCTAGAATCTCAGAGTTCAATAATACTGCCTGAACTCATTTTCTTCCTGCTGAATCAGCTAGTCTCAGGAGGTTTAGAGAATTTTTCAGAGAAGAAAAGTTTGATCTCTGCACATATGAGCATAATCCTTCACATGGATATTTTGTTTGAAGCCAGGGTAATAATGCGTGGAATCTAGGGATTTTACCTCCTCCCCCTCTTGTGTTGTGCGTAGATGGGCATTATTAGCCAGACATGCAAAACCAACCTACGGAGAAGGAATGGGACACCAGACGAAGTATGGCCACGGCACCCCCATCCCTACAGGTGGCCCCTGCCACTGACAGAACTGAGTCTTTAAGGAGGTTCTTGGTATAAAGGGAAACCCGATAAGTTTCAAAAATCAATAGTGCTAAGCTTTATACACCGCATCTCAGCTCAGGACAGAACGAGACCTATTGTTTGTATATATTTTACATGAGACTTTATACACACACACACATACACACACACATATGTATACAAAATTTTGCCCTGGTTCATTTTAGAAACCAAAATTGACCTTTCAGAGTTATCAGATTTCTAAATCCTATTCTTATGCTCTTTCTGAAGAAACGGACATTTCTTACGGCTGTGTTATTCCTTCCAGACAAGTCATTATACTGGTGCAAATTCTGCTTCTCCCAGTCATTTCTCTGAATCGTACTGTTCCATGTTCACGGTGAATCTGGAGCCAAGGAATGAAGACCCCCGACTACACCAGGAGAGAATCTTTGAGCAGGGGAGACTAATTCCTCTTTCAAGAACCTCAGATTCACTGTGTTTCAATAGCAATCCACATTCCAGTATAATGGAGATGATGCCAAGGATTATAGGCCTCAGAATCATATTGTCTACATGGAGTCCCTTTTCTATCACTAAGCAAATATGGGACCTCAGGCAAGTTGCTTAAGCCTTCTAAGCCTCAGCTTGCCCATCTGTAGAAGAGGCATAACAACAGTCCCTACCTCAGGGTGCAGAAACATGGACTAAATGACGTCATGTGTATGACGCACTCAACCGAATGCTGGGCACATGGGCACTTTCTGTCTGGTAGTAAAGAGCACTGGCTCAGTATTTGAGCATATACCTGGAATACCGGCTGCAAGTTCCTTAACCTCCCAAT
The DNA here is from genome assembly GCF_018345385.1 of Vulpes lagopus. NCBI lineage: Eukaryota > Metazoa > Chordata > Mammalia > Carnivora > Canidae > Vulpes > Vulpes lagopus. The sequence continues at coordinate 30,701,468 of NC_054847.1, read as the reverse complement.
ACCACATCGATGAAACGGAAGTAATAATAATCACACTTACCTCATAAGTGGATTAAATTAGTTAATACATGTGAAGCACTATCTAATTAGCTATGTTTGCCTTTTTCTGCTCCTCACTAGATAAGTATTCACTGTGATGAACAAATTCCCAAACAGGGATCACAAGCCAGAACCCCTGGTTTTCCTCATGTAATCTCTATGAGACACAAGCCCATCCCTTCAGTATGTCGTTATTGACGTGCAACGCATAGAAAGACATTGTTATTACTGGATCTCCAACAAGGTCTTTGCTCTCATGAAGTGTGAATTTTGGAAGAAGATAGGCAGTATGGGAAAAATGTAATTTCAGATAGTCCTGATCCTCAGGTAAGAACATTTAAGAGATGTGCTTGAATTGGAGGAGCTACTTCACATACGTGGTGAACCCAGGATGAGAAGCAAGCATCTAAGCAAATAATCAAGAGAAAAGACACCCCAGGCCCAAGATGGGAAGAAGTGTGCCTTGCTGGGGAGCTCAGAAGGTGGCCAGCATGACTGGCGTGTTCTGGGGGCAGGGGAGGGAGGCGAGTAGACAGTCAGAGGTGGTAGGCCCAGGTTATAAAGGCGCTTAGGCTTTTTGATTTTGGATCTGACAAAATCAGGGAACTGTTTGGTTTCAGATGATCTAATTTTGAAAGAAATGCTTTGTCTCTGCAGAGGGTCACAAATCCCTAGCCTGATTTCTAACTCCCAGAATAAAAGGATGCCCATAATAGAGACTACAGAGGAATTGAGAATTCCCTTATCTGTGAATCACAAAGGTTTCTCTGAGTAAAAGAGCAAGCGGACAACAGACAACTTAAAAACAACTGAATGAATAGCAAACCCGAGGATGGGGTTTGTATTTTTGGTTTCCCCATTCTTCAAAACAGCACCATAGGGAATGTGACCTCATTGCCATCCTACAAATGAGGCTCAGAGACCATGTGTAAGGATCCTCCTCGCACACTGCCTGGCACACAGCGTCCCTAGGATGTTCCCACATGGCTTATCCTAGCCTGCTACACCTGAATAGTAGTGGGAAAGAAGCCGTAAGAATATTGTTTCCATATGGATTTGTGACTTTTCATTTCCACTTTTAACTAAAACAGCACAGCCTGATTCCATCAAAATTCTCCAGGGCTGCTGGGGTCTTACTCGTCGAATGAGGAAAACACTAAATAAAAATGCCTCCTATGTCCCAGAGCTCGCTTTATAATCTATTCGCCTACCCTGTTTTGCTCTAAGTACCCAGATCGGTCTCTATCTATCCTGCAGCGGACAGGTTTGTGTTAACACGACTGTTTTATCTTTCACAACCAAAAGACATTAGGATAATGAGAAAGCAAATGACTAACTACGGTATCTGAAAGTTGTTTTACATTCAGAATCATTTCGCGGAGACTCTGAACTGAAAATCATCGGCTGAGACTCTGCTGAGTAGGCTTTCGCTGCCGTCTTGGTTGCAGAACAAGGTTACTGCAGAGCTTGTATTTTGCTCTAGAAGGGGAAAATAGTATGAATCAGACTCCCCCATTCTGGTACTTTCTCCAGCACCATCGCATAGAGCAGAGCTCTTCGTGGGGGGAGGGGTGACCTGTAAGCTTCTTAGGGTTATTTGCAAAATTTTGTGTCTGTATGTATTTTACCCCTTTGCTGAGGATCTCAAAGGAATCTGAGCCCCACGTGCCTGCTGCATTCAGGATACAGCTGTTAGGGTTTGCTTTCCTTCGACTTGGATGTTTTATACTTGACACTAAGAAAATTCCATACATACATTAGGTATCTGGTACACACTCCTCAAATTCAAGGGTAGCTCAAAAACATTCCTCTCCAGACAGAGCACATTATCTTTATCCTTTTTTTTTCCCCAGATGGTAGGCCTGGTCAGAAATCCCTCACCTGTGGTGCTGGCCTTCCACTTGTTTTATGATCTCTTTGGAAAGTATGATAATTCTTGCTGCAGAAGGCAGCGTGCTTCTTTGCCAAAAGATAGCGGCACTTTCTACAGGGCACACCTGCAGGGATACCGCAGGGATGGGCAACTCTCAAGTCTTCCAGGGAATGGCAGGCTGCCAGGTTTACCAATTTTTTTTTCCAGAGTAGGTGCATTTATTTTTTAGATGCAAGTATACCAGCCCTCAAGACATATAAAATAGTCATAATTTCTGAAAATTACATCTGCCACAGAGGCACAATCTCCTTGATTCATATGCCTTCATCTTTGCATGCAGAGGCTCAGCATTTCACATGTTAAACGTACCAGGGAAGGGCTCTGGAAAGAGGAACCACTATCAATTCAAAAAAAGTTGTGTTTACTGAAATGAAACAAGGTGACGTCTCTTGTTTTACATCTTACAAAACCCACCGGAGACTTTGGGCTACTACTGCCCAGAATAAAGGACCGACAGGGCACTAGGTCCAGAAGCCTGACTGTGAGCAGGTCTGAGTAAGAACCATCACCCTGGCCCATGTGGCATTTCATGCTTCCACAGAAAACGTGCAAAGCTGACGGGGGCTTCAAGCCACAGCACATCCTTGACGTCATGAATGTCTTGGGGATAGGAAAACGACCTACTCTATTTTTAAATTCCCTAGGTCTGGGTTCAGTGCATGGTAAATGCCCAATAAATACCTTTTGGAATAGAACCGACATCTTAGCTCTGATCTATAAGGAACACCTTGCTTAGCAAGCAAGACGGAGACTGTGAGCGGTCAGGAGTTGGCTGCGTGTCCAAAGATACAGAAAGGGACTCATAAGGAGATTTGAAAAAGAAGAGACCAAACAGATGTGGCACACGCTGGTACTTCCTGCGCAGTTGATAGCAAGGAGTGAGCAAGCCAAGGCTAACTCTGACTGCCAATAAAACAAATGAAAAGGATAATTTAAAGGAGGCAGCTCGGCTGAGTCCAGCACGCCCATCAACACTCACATTCGCACCTTCCTGAAAGCATCACTTATCCCACCGTAAGACATTTTAATGACAAACTTTAATAGGCCTGGCTTCCCTTGTAAAAAGAGTAGAAGGCAAAGTGGAAATTCAAAATGAGTGCTGAGATTTTACTCAGGAGGAACAGACACAGTGAAAATGTTCCTCTCAAGAGGAGAAATTTGCCAGAAAACCTTACCACCTGCAACAAGGTTTACCTTACCTCCTTTTGGCCACGATGACCAATGGAGATACTCTGGATCCCATTACATTCAAGAACAGTGTCAGTGGGACTTACGCCCAGACACTGTGCTAGCTCCCTTCCTTGCAGGGGGACCGAAGACTCAACTGCTAACCTTGCCTGGCTATCGAGAGCCTGCTCCCCAGACTACAGCCCCTCCCTTCTCTAACAGGTATTCCATTTCTGGTACATGAAAAGTATTTTCCTCCTAAGTTCAACTATGAATTTCTTGGGGCCTCTGGGTGGCTCAGTTGGTTTAGTGTCTAACCTTCAGCTCAGATCATGATCTCAGGGTCCCGGGTTCGAGCCGTGCATCGGGCACCCTGCTTCTCCCTCTGCCCCTTGCTCGTGCTTGCTGGCTCAAAATCTTTTTAAAAATATTAATTTCTTTAAAGATATCTAGGGGCAGCCCGGGTGGCTCAGCAGTTTAGCGCCACCGTCAGCTCAAAGCGTGATCCTGGAGATCCGCGATCGAGTCCCATGTCAGTCTCCCTGCATGGAGCCTGCTTCTACCTCTGCCTGTGTCTGTCTCTCTCTCCTGTCTGTTCTCATGACTTAAAAAAAAAAAAAAAAAAATCTTAAAAAAAATAAATTAAATTTAAAAAAAAGATATCTAATCTACCTTCTCTATGTGCCTGGAGCAAATCACAGAGGGAATTTTACCTTATTCCCCATGTATTATCTTCATCTGAAAATACAAAATCTCCATGGACTTTATTCTTGAATAACAACATTCACCAGGGAAAAAATCGGGTCATTATTCAATCTCTCAGTATCAGCTTGTCCAAATCTTGAAAGTAGTAGGACTATAAGTCATGCATGTACACCAGGTACTCTGCTAAGCACTTAGAAAACAATACAGAAGAGACACAATCCCTATACGCACATATATTATTGGGGCCAAAAACTCAACATGAGAAGCGTCTGACAAGGGTTAAAACAATCATCTTAGAGAGGAGGAACAACAACAGACTTGAGATTCAGAAAGGGCACCCAGAATATAATTTTGGTTCTACGTTTTTTTCTGGGTCAGCATTTTTTAAAATTTAAATTCCAGTTAGTTAACCTACGGTGCAATATTAGTTTCAGGTGTACAGTGAATCGACACTTCCATACCACACCCGGCGCTCTTCACACCAAGCGTACGTCTTAATCCCCATCACCAATTCAATCCATCCGCCCAGCCATCTCCCTTCTTGCCGCCATCAGTATGTTCTCTATAGTTAAGAGTCTCTTTCTTTGTTTGCATCGTTTTCCCTCCTTTGTTCATTTGTCTCTTAAATGCCACATATGAGTGAAATCATGTGGTATTTGTCTTTCTCTGACTTATTTCACTTAGCATAGTACTCTCTAGCTCCATCCATATCATTGCAAAGGGCAAGATTGAGTTCTTTATGGCTGAGTAACATTCCATTGTATTTTTTTTTCCAGTGTTTATCTTTATCTGTTCATCAGCTGGATACTGGAGTTGTTTTCATAATTTTGCTATTGCAGATAATGACGTTATAAACATCAGTGTGCATGTATCCCTTCAAATGAGTAATTTTGTATCCTTTGGGCTAATGTCTAGTACTAGGATTGCTAGATCACAAGGTAGTGCTATTTTTAACTTTTTGAGGACCTTCATACTGTTTTCCAGGGTGGCTGCGCTAGTTTGCATTCCCACCAAGAGTACAAGAGGGCTCCCCTTTCTCCACATCCTGGCCAACACTTGTGTCTTGTGTTAACGGATTTTACCCATACTAACAGGTGTGAGGTGCTATCTCATTATAGTTTGGATTTGTATTTCCCTGATGAGTGATGTTGAGCATCTCTTCACGTGTCTGTTGGGCATCTCTATCTCTTCTTTGGAGAAAGGTCTATTCATGTCTTTGGACCATTTTTTAACTGGAGTATTCTTTTTTGTGGGTGTTGAGTCTTTTAAGTTTCTTATATTTTTGATACTACATATACTATATTTGGTATATTTATTTAGTATCCAAAATAAATATAGTATATTTTTGGATATACATGTCAGATATCTGACATGTCATTTGCAAATATCTTCTCCGATTCTGTAGGTTCCATTGTAATTTTATTGATTGTCTCCTTCGCTGTGCAGAAGCTTTCTATCTTGATGAAGTCCCAGTGGTTCATTTTTGCTTTTGTTTCCTTGCCTCCAGAAACATATCTAGAAAGAAGTTACTGCCTCTACTCTCTTCTAGGACTTTTATGGTTTCAGGTCTCACATTTAGATTTTTGCATCCAGTTTGAATTTATTTTTGTGTATGGTGTAAGAAAGTGGTCCAGTTTCATTCTTCTGCATGTAGCTGTCCAGTTTTCCCAACACCATTTGTTGAAGAGACTTTTTCCCATTGGATGTTCTTTCCTGCTTTGTTGAGTAATTGGCCATATAGTTGTGGGTTCAATTTCTGGGTTTTCTATTCTGTTCCATTGATCTAGGTGTCTGTTTTTGCACCAATACCATACTGTTTTGATTACTACAGTTTTGTAATAAAACTTAACATCCAGAATTATGATGCCTCCACAGTTTTGCTTTCCTTTTTCAAGGTTGCTTTGGCTGTTTGAGGTCTTTTGTGGTTCCACAGAAACTTTAAGATTGTTTCTTCTGTTTCTGAAAAATGGACTAGTATTCTGATAGGGATTGCACTAAGTGTGTTAGGTAGTGTAGACAATTTAACAATTTTTGCTCTTCCAATCCTTGAGCATGGAATGTCTTCATTTCTTTGTGCCATGTTCAATTTCTTATGAAAACTATAAATTCTGGTTCTACATTTACTAACCAGGTAACCACAAAGTTAAGAAATACTGTCCTATTTGTCAATAAGATAAGTAAGGCTCAGAGCCATGTAGGTAAATTTATTAAGCTGCTGTGTGAATTGGGTATAATTACATAGGTAAATCACCTTTTACTTAGATGGTGTTGAAGAAATGTTAGATACCTACCTTCCCTCCTCATTTCTTCAGATATCATTAGCAGGAGAACAGAAATCAGATCAAGGGATATAACTGTCCAACTCCATGCCATACTAGCTGGACCAAATCTGGTAAACAGTACTGAGTTCTATGCACTAATTTCTAAAGGGTATTCAGGAATTATCTTTCTTGCAACCAAATGAAAAGTTGGAATGCATGACTGCCAAGGTTCCTTCCACCTCTAATATTTTATTATTTTTATGGAAGGGTATTAATGAAGAATTCCAGTTATGCCATAAAAAGCTATAAATGTAACGCAGTATTCCCATATTTCAGATTCCTGCTATAATGTTTAAAAGGGTAAGAACAAAAAAAAAAAAAAGGGTAAGAACTTTTTAAAAATCTCCTCAACATGGGATCAAAGATTCACAGAAATGATTATCTCATTTCTAAGCAGAAGGCTGCACATTTTGCAGTGCTAAGATAGTTTTTTCTTCTCTGTGCCACCTGATAAAAATAATTCTAAAACAGTGCTAATATTAAAGTAATGTTGTTATGCAAATGACAAATCTAAATCTAATCATTAGTTAATACAGGGCAATAAGTGTGCAATTTGGGTGGAAAACTACTCTAATCAATTTTTTTAAAGATTTTATTTATTTATTCATAAGAGACACAGAGAGAGAGAGAAAGGCAGAGACACAGGCAGAGGGAGAAGTAGGTTCCATGCAGGAAGCCTAATGTGGGACTGGATCCTGGGTCTCCAAGATCATGCCCTGGCCTGAAGGTGGTGCTAAACCACTGAGCCATCCAGAGATCCCCCCTCTAATTTATTTATTTTATTTTATTTTATTTTATTTTATTTTATTTTATTTTATTTTATTTATTTTATTTATTTTATTTTATTTTATTTTATTATTTTATTTTTTAAGATTTTATTTATTTATTCATGACAGAGAGAGAGGCAGGGAGAGAGAAGCAGGCTCCATGCAGGGAGCCTGACATGGGACTCCATCCCCGGTCTCCAGGATCACACACTGGGCTGAAGGCAGCGCCAAACCGCTGGGCCACTGGGGCTGCCCTCTAATCAATTTTAAAGACAACTTTCTAAATGTGATTCAAATTTTATGAAAAAAAAATTAACAACTCTTTCCAAGTAATAGCTTTTCTACTTCATCTTTGTCAAAAACATGAGTTTACATCTTTTTTGAAAAGGCTTTGATGATACTGGAGGAGATGGTTAAGAACTCCATATGAACAAGATTAAAAAGCTTAGATGATTAGAAATTGGAAACTGTGCTCCTTCTAAAAAGAATCAACATTGGTTTGCCATGTGTTATTGAACTATTTGGACAAATGGTGGGAACCTAATAAATAAATATATGTCGACTGATTAAATTTGAGAGTGTCCTTCACATAAGTGAAGTAATTTTTGCCCAGTTTTTATCCTAAATGATTTTTAGGAGGCTTATGCCAAGTTACTTATGCATTAAGGCTCTCAAAATAGAGTAAGAACCTTATTAGATGAGAGGAAAGATCTTAACCACTACACTTTCATGCATGGTGTTCCTCTACTGCGTGTCACCTTTCACTTGTACTTCTTAGGAGCGAAGGGACACACATGGGACACATATTCTCATTACATGATAAAAGGAAACTCTGATACTTAATTCTCAAATTAATGGGCCCTATGTCTTGTCATACAGAGAGCACCAAACAACTTATGGATAATGCCTGAAATTTGTTTCAAAGAGCTCCAGATGCGTCCTTCAATAGGCCATTTCTTAAAAAAAAAAGCAAAGGGCATAATATTAAAAGGTAATTCTATAGAGATATTTCTGCTGTCGGGGAGGCAAATGAGAGAGATTATTTTCTTCTCCATGGGCGAAGGGAGTCTTTAAATTTGAGAGAAAGATACAAGTGGACGGAAGTTCTGCAAAGAGAGCTGCAGGCACACAGGTGTTTGGTACTGCTAACGAGCAATTCCATTGGCAGAACTGCAGAGACATAAACCAAGCAGCCACATAGGCTGGGCGCGGAAGGCTTTGTTTTTATGTTCCATAGTCTTGCTTGCTTTAGTGAACCCATTTCTTTTAATAACCAATCAAAGCTTTCATAATAGAAATCTAGGCTGAAATGTCCAACAGCTGGCTAAGAATCCATTATTCTACATTTGGAGGAATGTTTCATGCCAAGCATGCATTCTCATATGGCATATACAACTCAACCGAGAAAACTTAGCTTTCAGGGTCAGTGTATAGATGATGGCCAGGACCTCTGACTTCATTTGGTCTCAAGTGACATAGGAAAAGGACCATAAAAATAAAGTGTTCACAGAGATGTGTTTTCTCGTTTGACTCTCTCTGCATGTATTCTAACATGAGAGAATGTCTACACTAAAGCAGAAATCTCAGGCAATAAATTTGGATATCTATGCATGAATATATGCACACCCACATACATGTACATAGGCGCATATACACATACGTGGATATATTTAATTGAATGACTTCTTTAAGTGCTAACTACATGCCAGGTTGTAAAAGTGTCCCTAGAACTCTATATGAGAGACTGTATTACCAATCATGTCAGCTGTTTTCAGCACCCACAGGGTGATCTTTCAATTGAGAGAGCTTTAGGATGCAGAACTGTTGCTATGTATTTGGCCCATCATCTTTCTTCTGTGCTAGGGTCTTATGACACTGACCACTGTTTATAGGGCCCCCACTAGCTCAATTTCGTTCTTGATTCTACAGCTAAAAACGTATCGCACAAGTAAATAACATGTTCGTGGATATCATTCTGAAAACAGGAAGAGATTTTAGAAAACAACAATAAACTGCATGCTATGGCAAAAGAATATGGTGCTGACTTTTGCATAGTCACAAAATCCGGGACAGATTATTCAACGAACTCTCTGGAAGCTGACAAGCTTATAAAAGCAATCCTAATAAAATATTTCTGCATTCTGCATATATAACAAAGTTATAGCATGTCACTTGCTCTATAAATTGTCACTATTACCGCTTGGAGCAGAAGGAAATGTACATATATAAAGATATATATGTGCATGATTTCATATTCCCAGAGGAAACTGAAAAATTATGTGCATTAAATAGTGTTTTAATTGCAACATGAAAAACTGCATTTAAGCAATAGTTCATGATCCCACAAGGGTAAAGTCACATGTAAATGCTGTCTAGTATAACGGGGAAAGAATGGCCTTTGTAGACACTCCGGCCTGGGTGCAAATTCTGACCCCATCACTGGCTGGATCTACTATCTTGAAGCCAATCCCTCTAATCGTCTGAGACTCAGTTTCCCTATCAGTAAAACAGAGATATTAAATATCTGTTTTGCATAAAAGTAGAGAATAAATAAGTCCCTTACCCATTGCTATTGTTGTCAAATTATTAAATCAATTAGGAAGCTAAATGTAGAGATCTAGGGTTGGTTCCTCTATGGATTAGCTGCTGGCAAATATCATTAAGAGTATGTAACACTTATTCGATTTAAGACTGAAATCCAATAAACATTTTTTCAGCTCTCAAATTCCGTGATTGTCTGAGCATATATGAGCGAAGGATGTGAAATTCCTCTGAAGACCAATTTTAGGAAAAGTATTCTAGAATATATGTGGAAACAATTGGCCTAAGCTTAGCATTTTCATTAATCTGTTTTCTGATAAATCTATATTCTTTGCCTGTACTTACATAGTAGGCAGTTGTTCTTACCATGTTTGCTGTCAAAAGCATGAAGCTCTGTGCTCTCATGTGTCCTTACCTGTACTTGCCACTCCTCTTTAAAGGCCTACTTCCAATATTGCTCATCTTTCAACCTTACTGTGTCTGCTCCAGCCCATGGGTTAGCTCTACTCTGAAAAAAGCTTGGGGTTCTTTTGGGGACATAAGACTGTATCCTTCTTTGCTTAGCACTGAGCTGGGCACAGCAAGTTCTCGTCCTTGCTTGTAGAAGAGCTGAAAGTTTCTGAAGGTCTCACACAATTGCAGGCATTATCAGTAAAAATAAATTGGAAAAAAACACAACTTTTTCATCTTCTCTACCAGTAGCATTCCCATTTCAATTGTTTGTGTAGATTTTAGGTAAACCCTGTGGAAATTATGAGAACTCTCTTTTCAGCAACTGAAGGTCTACCCAACTATGAACTAGTGTATTCACGTGTTGTTCGACACATACGATGTCAAGCTTAAAAAAAGGCTACGATCACATCTTCCCGAGCTATCCTCGCAGGACAGAAGGGAAATGAACCCTGCCAGGCTTTCATCTTTTGCCCCTCCAGACCCACCCGCCATCCCCCTCCACCCTGTTCTGTGTCCTGCAAAGCCAAGCTACAAAGACCACTCTCACAGCTCTTTTTTTCTGCAGGCTTCCAATTGGGTTTGGCTAATAGCAGAAACTGGCAGGTTAGAGGATGGGAAGAAATTGAGACTAGGATACCTGTTCCCTTGATTCACATCCTGCCTGGCTGTTATCACACCTCTCAGCTCCTGTCTAGTACCTGATTCCACAGCTACCTTCTCCTGGGTTCTGATAGCCATTCTCTCTCCTTGCCCTTGTCCTGTAAGCCTGCAGAATAGAATTAACTCTTCTCTGTTACTACCTCTGCGGTCTGGTACTATCTCTTGCTGGTTTTCCTAAATCTAGCCATACCACTATGAACAGTGCTCTATTAATTCTCTCAAATCACACCAGTCTGAATATGCCCTTGAATATGCCATCTTCCTACCAGGTGCCTGCCAGGACCCTGGCTGAGCCTTGAATCTAGTCTTAAAATACCAGGAATCACTTTGGACCAAAGCATCAAGGCTTATTGTTATAGCAGACTTATCATAGAAACAGCTATAGTGAATAAACAGTCCCCCTTTACTAGCAAATATTACTATTGCCTTATGGTAAAGCAACAGTTGAATTTATGCTACAAACCATCTCAAGGTGAGAATGAAGACTATAGAAAGAAAATGAGATTACACAGAAGCTAAATCTAGAAGGTTATAATCTCGTACAAATATCACAAGCCCACCAAAACTCAGCTTTATCTGTTCCCACTGTCATTGAAGAGTATCATTAAGTAAGTAGAGAGATGGACAAATTCTTGAACTTCAATAAAAGAGCTGAGAAAACAGAACACATACTGTTATGGACATAGTACTAAAGCCCACTGAAGCTTTCGTATATTCGGGTTGCACCCTCTTACTGCAATAGAGTACCTATAAATATAAATATCTGCACAGAGATGTAAGTTTTCAAAAATATAATAAATCCACTGTAAACTGGAATCCCATATTAATGCAATGGTGCTTTGCCCTGTAGTCTGCTCTTCCTAAGATCTTATATTTTTAGAACCAACACTAGTTTGTATAGGGCAATAGGCTTCTCACTGAAGAAATGTTCTCGACCTGCCCCCTTTGGTTAGGTTTCTGGTTACTCATCTGCAATCCCAAACCTTCCTACTGGGATAATGTTTTTGGTAGCCTCATTTGCCCCAAATGCCCCGTACTTCACCTTCCAAGATTACTCATACCCACCTTTCTTAATTTTCTTTCCTCCTCCTCTTCCATTCCCTGCTACCCTCACTCAAGGACAACTGAAAGAGGGTGGAAAAAAAAAGTTCAGCTCAAAATGTACATTGAGATCTCATCCATATTCTGTACCAATTTCCAGACCATAAAACTCCTTACTGGCAGAGAAAGTGTTCTGTGATAATGCCTAAATAGTCCCTTTTACCTTGTACTTAAAATAAAGCACACCTGAGTGCAGGTTTTAAAACAGTGGCTTACAACGACAGAAGTCAAAAGAGGCCAAAAAAGGGAGTCTTCCTTTTAGCAGTTCCATCTTGTTAGTGGACCCAAAGGCCCCCTTCACTGAAAGCACCTAAGTGAGAAGACGTGCTTAAGGATGTGGTAAGAGTGGCATCTGTAAGATGAGGGAGTAAGGAAGCACTGATGACCCTATTTCATCCCTTCCAGTATGCCAGAAGGTGCAGCCCCCTGGAACTGACGCCCAGTCACACTACTGATGGCAAAGATGACAGACTTCTAGCCCAGAGTTGCGGTTCTGGGCTATCGTATCCACCGTAGGTAATAACCACTCACAGCAAGTACAGTGCCTGCCCTTCAGGCTTATCACTCCTGCGTAGCCCAATCCCCACCCCCTCCCAGCCCCCACCATGATTGCCCAGTATTTAAGCAGTTAATAAACTGCTTGAATAAATGCTTGAATCAGGTTGACTTTAACCCATTAATTCAGTTTGCAAGGTCCACTTCCTTAACTCTGAGACAGACTGATTTCTACTTCCCCTCAGCTGTCAGTGTTTGGGCAGCAGGTGGTTACCCTAGCTCATGGCTGTGTAGCCTCAAATTAGCAACTATACCCTATGACTCATCTTCAAAGAACTTTCCTGTCTGAAACTAGTTCATCTTCCCCACATGTCCTTGTGAGGTAAGTGCCCTGTGCTCATCTGCAGGTTATAAATGAGGAAATCGGAGATGAGAAGGTTACGGGCTGTGCCAAAGGTTATTAAGGGTGTCTGCTGGGGAATGAAGTCATAATGCAGTGATCCAGGCCTTTCCCCCATGCTTTGACCACCTTATTCTCTGGGCTTCTATGAAGGTATAAACAGAGTCTAGTAGATATGTGCTTTGACCACCTTAGCATTCTTTGGGCTTCTATGAAGGTGTAGACAGAGTCTAGTAGATATGTGCATTTCAAAGGGGGGAAATAATTATGATTTGGTCCTGCTAAATAAATACTTTGGATATCTTTCTGAGGAGAACTCATATTAGAAGTTATCTCACTCATATCATTTCCAGCAAAGATATCTTGTTAGATAGATTCAGTACTGTCTTCTAGAAAGAAAGCTTAGAAGATACATCTTCACTGCTCTTCCTGGGAAATGTATGAAGAGGCTCATCCTTGGACCCTCAGGGACACAAATCAGCACCCAGGCCACTTTGGTGTTCAGGTCACTGCCAGTCCAGGCCTGTGAAGTGTCCATAGCAGAATTACAGCATGGCACGGTCTCCTTTACACACTTCACCCAGGCTGTTGACGCTTCGCAACACATTTCTGGTCTCTGATCAGCTCCCCGGAGCGCGCATACAGCAGTATTTCAACCTTCTCTATTATTAGCCTTCCTGACTTTGCCAAAGAAAACCAGGATTGGCTAGTTACCAGGGCAAAGCTTCAACCATCAAAACCATGTCCTTTTTCCCTTCTGGGTTCCTCTTCCTCCTCCCACCTTTTAGATGAGGACCTGCCCTGAGTTTCATGCCCTTACGTAATTACTATTTACCTTGCTATAGTATGTAATTACCATTACTCTTCTTAGGGACTACATTCACTCTCACACATTCAACTCCCATGCCTTGTCAATTCCTAAATCAGGCCCATCCCTGACCTGAGGAGGCTGGACTACCAACTATAATTTTCTGCCATTTTTATATAGCATGAGTTGGAGTAGATGACTATTTCTCTTAGAGAATGACTCCTCCCAACAGACATTAAAAGATTGCTGCAATAATTAAAACATAGTTGCGGGGATCCCTGGGTGGCTCAGCGGTTTGGCGCCTGCCTTTGGCCCAGGGTGTGATCCTGGAGTCCTGGGTTCGAGTCCCATGTCGGGCTTCCTGGATGGAGCCTGCTTCTCCTGTGTCTGTGTCTCTGCCTGCCTCTCTCTCTCTCTCTTTCTCTCTCTCTGTCTCTTATGAATTAGTAAATAAAATCTTAAAAAAAAACAAAAAAACAAAACATAGTTGCACATGAGTAGACAAATGAAACAGAACAGAAAGTCCAGAAATAGACTCAAATACACATGGGAATTTGTTATATGGTAAAGGTGGCTCCTCAAACCAGTAAGATCAGATTTTACTCTAAGAAGTTGAATTGGGACAACTGGATAACCAGGGGGGAAAAAAGACTGGATACATACCTTATGCCACACACATAAAGCCATAAAAGTTCCACAAGAGAAAATTCTGAACACAGAACAGCATTAGATAATCATAAGGAATTACCGGGGTCATAGCATTTAGAGGTTACATTCTAAAAAGTCCTTATGTGTTATTGATATATACTGACATACTTAAAAAAATATTCCTAATTGATGAAGCTGGAGGATGGGTAGTTGAGGCTTATCATACTATTTTCTCTAATTTGTGTATGCTTAAAATTTCCCATAATAAAATGTTTTTTTTTAATACCAGAAGAAAATATGAGTGACTTCCTTGGATCAGGGGAAGGCCTTTCCAATTATTATTCAAAACCCAGAAGGCATATAATTAAAATGATAAATTCAATTACATTAAGCAATAAGTTCTACATGACCAAAAAATACCCTAAGAAACAGAAAACCTGGAAAAAATATCTTCAACTTATGTCATAGACAAAATAATGAAAATCTCACTAATATGGAAAGAGCTACTAGAAATCAATAAGAAAAGTAACCTAACATAAAAATAAGCAAAGAAAACTAGTAGATATTTCATAGGAAAACAAACAAAATAGTCTTGAAACACCAGGGGGAAAAAATAAGCATCTTTTCAAATACAAGCAGTGCAAACTAAAACTATACTTTATAACTTCAGATTTTGACTAGCCTGATAGGTAAAAATGTTTTCTAATGCTGTCTTTTAAGGAGACCATGGGAAATCAGTTGCTTTCATATACTGCTGGGAGAAAGGTGACTGCTTAGGAGCAACTTGGTAGCTATTAAAATATCAAGTGCATTTACCCTTAACCCAAAATCTCACTTCTTGGAATTTTTTCAATATACAGCCTGTACACATGAACAATGGCATACTGCCATGATGGTCATTGCAGCATTATAATAGCAAATGATTGGAAACAACCCATGTCCATCGGAAGTTGTGTGTATATATGCACACACACAAATATAATGCACATACACAATTAAATATAATATAGTCATTAAAAAAATGAGGATGTTCCCTATATATAGCCACCATGAAAAAAAGCTCTCGGGTACAAATACATATATGAATGGAGAAAGATACAGAGCTATGGATATAATTTAATTTTTTGTGAAGAGAAAATAGAATAAAAATTACTCTATATATTTACTTATATATGCATAAATACACTCAGCAACAATACACAGGAAATGAACAGAAGTGATGACCTATGGGTGAAGGAACAGGGTAAAAAAAATCACATAAAAGGACAGAAGAAGGAGGAAGATTTCTCAGAATGTATCTCATTTTACTGATTTATTGGCTTTTGACCCACATAAATAAAAATTTATTAAAACATACTTTTTAGAGAGGGAGGTGGGGGAGGGGCAGAGGGAGTGCAAGAGAGAGAGAATCTTAAGCAGCCTCCATGCCCAGCACAAAGGCCAACTCAGGGCTCTATTCACAACCCTGAGATCAGGACCAAATAGTAGATAATTACAAAATAGCATTTTTTATTTGGCTTTGAAATGAATCGTGTGGTGGTAGGCAACACAGTCATAGTGGTCTGCAAGACGAGCAGAGAACATAGATAAGGAAGAAAAGCCGAAGAGAAGCATTCTATCCATTTGAGTATCTTGTGATTGTTGACTATAAGCAAGATATCTTTTGCACTACAGGCCAATAGCGGCTAATGTTTTCATCTCCAAAGTCCATTTCTATTTTGCCTCGACCCTAGACCCCCAGATTCCACATTTAGAAGGAGTTATCTAAACTGTATGTAGAAGATAGTTATCCATTTTTAAGATTAAAAAAGTACAATTGCCATGAAAAGTGTCTGCCCCCCACAAGATAAATTACATTAACATGCTATACAATTTTGACAAATGTCAAAAAGAGTTTTTATACACTCATTAGCCCATGTTGTTTTGCTGCCCCTAAATGAACAATTTCTGTTAGGCTCTCTGAATCATTAGAAAGAGCTCATCTCCTGTGACTTCATTAGAGGTTCTAAGATTCTAGATTTTAGGCTTTCAAGTTGAAAAGAGGCAACAACCTGGGAAGCCCTCGCATCAAGGATTCATGGTAAGAGGGGTCTAGGACTCACTCCTGTAGGAAAGGAAGCGATGGCTCCTTGTGCCCTTCTAGCGAGGGGGAATTTCCTGCTATTTGGCTGAGTGACCAGCTATATATTTTGCCATACCTGGGCTATTTCTCAGGATTTTGGTGATTTTACATGTAATCAAGCGTCAAAAGTTAGTGCTAACATTGGGCAAGGCACTTCACATCCCGGTGCCTCAGTTTCCTCCTTGTAAAAAGGAGAGAACAATAATGACCTCAAGCGAGTAAATTAATACATCTCAAGCATTTAGAAGAGTGTCTGGAAGATAGTCTGAACTCAGTAAATATTAGCTACTTACATGTGGCATCTTAGAGATATCTTTAAAACTCGCTCTTCCTGGGATCCCTGGGTGGCGCAGCGGTTTGGCGCCTGCCTTTGGCCCAGGGCGCGATCCTGGAGACCCAGGATCGAATCCCACATCGGGCTCCCGGTGCATAGAGCCTGCTTCTCCCTCTGCCTGTGTCTCTGCCTCTCTCTCTCTCTGTGACTATCATAAATAAAAAATTTAAAAAAAAAATTAAAAAAAAATAAAAATAAAAATAAAACTCGCTCTTCCAAGCCAGGCTTCCAGGGCTACCTCCTGAGAAGTTCCAGAACACATCCTCTGTCACCGTTTTCCTTAGACTAATTAGCTATGGTACAAATGGAAATTACTCTCATAACTTCAACTTCACCAGTGTTGAATGATTTACATAATCCTGTAGCTAGGAGGTCCCACAACTGCATTCCTTTCTTTGGCAAATGTGTACACTTTCCTCCTAAGGCGGTATTTGCTCACGTCTTGTCTGAGAAATGACTCCAGGCTAGGGTTAGGTGGAGAAGGCCAACGCTTTCCCCACCCTCTGTGCAAGGGCCTAAAACACGAGGTGCAGAGGAAGACACTGCCCACAGACTAGGGCAGGACCAACGGGTCATGGCCCTGGGTGGGGCCTATTTACAAATGAGAGAGCTGTGATGCAGTTAGGACTTTCCCGTAACATCTAGCCCCGCTAAGCCTCTGTTCTCCATCACACACTCTCATCACAAGGGGATATTAAATTGCCGCGCTCTGGAGGTATTGGAGAAAAGTGTGTTTATAATCAGTAGTGACTCTCTCTCTCCTACAGGGTCTCCTGTTGACACAATCCAAACAGGAGAGCAAAGGAACTGGTAATCTGCTCCTTATACTTTATTCATTTAAAATGCACAGTAATTTAATATAATAAAATAATCCAATTTATGGACTCTAAATGAGCTAACTACTTTTATTCAGTTATTCAATCAATATTTATGGAGCACCTACCATGTGCCAGGCACCACTTGGTTCACAGCCATAGCTTCGGTCCCTAAAACAAAGCTCCTGCTCTCAGACATAGGACTTTCCAGTGACTTGCCGATGCTTTTCTCCATGTGTCCTGATGCAGGATAATTTCCTTTCCTAAGCTAACATTTACTGGACGCTTATGGGTGTCAGGCACCTAACATCATTAGTTCATGTAATTCTTACAACAACCCTGTGAGGAAGGTACAGTTATCAGCCCCACTTTATAGACAAGGAATGTGAAGTTTAATAAGAGGATAAGTAACTTGCCCAAGACTACAAAGTTAGCAAATCATGGATAGACTATAAATTAGGTTCCAATTTCAAACTTCTCCATTTTAATCCCTACACGATGGTGCCTTCAAAACTTCTTAAACAAAGCTTGCTATGATGGATTTCTAAAATAGTCTCTTCTGTGTTTTTCTTGTTTGGTTTGCTAAGTTGTTTTTTTGTTTTGTTTTGTCTTGTTTTGTTTTGCTTCTTCTGTACAATGCCTTTCTAACATCTAGAAAATGATCATTTAAAAGCAACTGTATCAAGTCATAGGACCATGGCAGAGGAGGCTAAGAAATAACAGCCAGTTGTACATAAATATTTAAATATATGCACTCCACTCCACTTAGTGCATTATTCAGATTCTGGGCTTACACGAAAAGGTTTCCAGAACTTACCAGCTGCTTCCTTTTGTGATCTCAATGATTCCCGCCCAGACAAGACTCAAAGGACCCATTTTCCAAATCAGCCTCCTCGTATTGACACCTGGTCATTGATGTCATTCTCCTCTCCTGCCAATCCTAAACTGATGAGGGAGGAGAATTTGAATTGTCTCTCCCTAATTGCTTCCTTTCCTTTTCCCCAAACCTTGCATTTTTTTTTCTTCCCGTAGAACTCCCTAAACCAAAAGCATAGTCTGGTGAAGTGAGTGTGATTAAGCAAATTAAGAACCGGCTCAGGGAGTCACTGTAATTGCTCTAATCAGGGATACTTTCCCTGGCCCTGCTGGAGGGAAGCCCGGCCAGCCTAGAACATTCACTCCTTGTCAGTCGGTGGTGTGTCAGCAGATGGGAATCACTGCTTCTATTTTTCCAGGTTAATGTGAGATTAAGTATGGGGCTTTGAACCCTAATTATTCTCCTCAATGATTTCTTTTAATTGGTCTACCAAAAAATGTTTGGCTAATCCCTGAATGCTCCCGAAGCCCATGCATCACATTCTTTGATGGGAAGAAGAATGTGTGTGCAAAGGGTGGGGAAGGGGGGGCAGTTCCTATCTCCCTCTCTCACCAAATTCAAGCTCCTTGAAGGCAGGAGTCATCTTTCATCTCCAGCAATGGCTCGGCATGGAGCAGGCGTCCAAATGTTTGCTGAATATTACGGAACGCAGATAGGAGATGTGAAAGCCACATTTTCTCTCAAGGAGCATTTTATGAGACGATGAATTCAATAAGAGAAAAACACTGCATAGGGTATGCACGTATTACAGGCTACACTGAAGCGAGAATGTAGAAAAGACAGGACCGGGGCTCAGTACATACTTTACAGCAAACATCATCTGATTTCTCACTGTTAACTCAAAATAGCTACAGGTTTAAGGCTATATGATAAAGAGGCGGACATACAAACTGACACCAAATCAGGAGCTTCCTTCAGGAAAAAGGCAATGGCAGGAATAATCAACATTCTCACAAGCTTGATTTGGCTATGAAATGCTTCGGAGAAAAATCCAGAACCTCAGAAATCTGATAGCTACATAAGGGCTACAAGACGGTTGTATATTTAAATCTTGCCACCCGCTTAGGCTGTTGCTTGACTTTCTGCAGTTTTTGGCAACGGCAGCTCACAAAGCAGAGTTGAGAGAGCTGTCACAAGAATTCCTTTGGGTCTGGGTTCACTGGGCCCTGCAGACAAATCTAAGAAAATCTGGCAACGTTCTGCTGCAGCACGGCCACCCAATGTCATCCTCATTTACTCGGCTTCCTTTCGCATGGGTCATTACATGGAGCACTGGATTAGAAGATGTTATGTTTTGACATCATCAACCCATATTGATTTTAGGAGTGTTTTCTTAGCTGAGAAAGTATTAAACTTTTATTTTTTTTTAAAGACTTTATTTTTTTATTCGTGAGAGACACACACAGAGAGAGACACACACACACAGAGAGAGAGAGAGAGAGAGAGGCAGAGACACAGGCAGAGGGAGAAGCAGGCTCCATGCAGGGAGCCTGATGTGGGACTCGATCCCCGGTCCCCAGGATCACACCCTGGGCTGCAGGCGGCACTAAACCGCTGCACCACCGGGGCTGCCCGGTATTAAACTTTTAAAATGGAAAATGTGTGTATACACACACACACACACACACACACACACACACACACACACACACACACCTCTTTTATTCATTTAAGAAGCATTCTTGAACACCTACTGTGCACCACATACGGGACCAGAAACAAAAGTTTAAGACATGGTCCATGCCCTAAAGCATTTTGGATACCGTGATGGAAGCAGCCCATGTACAAACAGCAAACGTGGGCTTGTTGCTATGGAAACAATGGATTACAGCGTGTTACTAATTCCTCCACCCTTACTTAAAAAAAGATTTGAAAGAGAGAGTGAGCATGTCTGAGTGGGGGAGGGGGGTGCAGAGGGCGAGGAAGAAACTCAAGCAGACGCCCCACTGAGTGTAGAGCCCAACTCAGGGCTCCACCTCACAATCCTGAGCTCACAACCTGGGCTGAAATCAAGAGTAGGGCCCTCAACCTACTGCACCAACTGGGGGCCCCCACCTTTACTTTTCTAAAATGCTAGTGATTCCTGTAGCTTGCCGTAGGTAGAGAAACATACTAATTGCACTGAGACCACGCAGGGAGGACCCCAGAAATAAGCAAATCTGGAACGAACAGATCTACACACATTTAGTTTGGCCAAGTAGAGGAAATGCCTCAGGAAACACTTTTTTTTTCTCAAAAAAAAGAAGAAAAAAAAAAAACCCCAGCACTTTGGCTGAGACTTTCCACAGATCTCCCCAGAATAAGTGGATGGGCGCAGATGAGCGCTTGGGCTCGTAGCACTGAGCGGGTATCGTGTTGAGGCTCTGTCTCCAGATCCAAAACTAGGAACTGGGCAGCCTGGTGCTTTGGGGATTTCCAACAAATTCATAGCTCCCACGTCCCCATTCTTGGTTCAGCAATTTCACCCACCAACAAGTTCGGTTCTCCCAGAAGCATACAGTCCACTAGATAAGTCAAGCTTGGAGGGGGAAAATCACGTTTTACTGATCACCAGCTTACCCCAAATTAAATCTCCAGTATAGTAAGATGATGTGCCTGGCCTGCCCCTGCTCCCCTCAGGGTTTATCACAGCACGCTCACCTTACCTTCCTGAAGGCATTCCACTTATCCAAGAAAGAAAAAAAAAGGTATCTTTCCCTATGACTCCGATAATCTTGACTTACATGAAGAAGTATCTGCCACCCACTCACCGAGACACGATGAGCACTCACGCTGACAATGAACATAACACAACAATTTATTTTCTGGGAATATATTGGACTAGGAAAACGTTGGATGCGACATGCTGTGAGCTGCTAAAAAACAGCACGTGAAGCCTGCCAAGGGCTCTTTGGCTATTTGGGACAGATGCAGCCTCCTTGGCGGATCCCGGTGTTCTGATAGCCCAGGTGGCAATCCTCACTCACTGGAACTTTCTTTCTATGCACTGTGAGCATCTGGAGTTTTTCAAAGGCTGTGCTGACCAAGGACTAATGGCCAGACTCATTACAACTGGTCCCAGAGATGCCTGGGGGGCTCAGCGGTTGAGCACCTGCCTTTGGCCCAGGGAGTGACCCTGGGTCCCAGGACCCAGTCCCACATCAGCCTCCCTGCATGGAGCCTGTTTCTCCCTCTGCCTGTGTCTCTCTGCCTCTCTTCTCTCTCTCTCTCTCTCTCTCTCTCTCTCTCTCTCTCTCTGTCTCTCATGAATAAATAAATTAAAAAAAAAAAAAAACTGGTCCCAGAAGAGACTTCTGCCTTGAGTCAATCTTCTAAGAGAGCATCCCACATGGAGAACATATTGACCTGCTGCTAAGGCCTTCCATATCCAAGCTAAATCCTTAGACTTTCCATCTTGTCTTGGGACAATGCCAGGATCCCAATGTCCTTCTGATAATTAAGTGACCTCTCCTGCCCACACACCAAAAATGGCTAGTTCTTGGAAAATATCAGAGATCAAAATTCCTTTAAGCAAATCCACGTGAACTACCTAATATGTGATAACTGCTGTAAAGCTGTATCGACGTCAAATTTTAAATTTAAGAAAGTTCTTTGACCCAAAGAACTGGCCAGAAGGGCCATCACGCATGAAAGGACTGCAGTGAGCACAGGGCCGAGTTGGATCAATAATTAAAACAAGTGCTAAAGGAATGCCACATACGCACTATTATGTAGAAACAAAACGTGAAAGATGAGTCTTTGATTAGATAAAGTGCATTCACATATAATTCCTTTTTTGATTCTGACAACTGCATGGTGAGATAGGCAAGGGAGATGTTACTTTACTAATGCCATTTTACAGATGTGGAAACTGGGACCCAAAGAGGCTTAGCCAAGGGCATCTTGCAAATAAGTTGGAAAATTCCAGGGAGTGGTCCTAGCACGGTCTCCGTGTTGTGTAATTTTGTTGCCACACCTGCCATGCCGCCTCCTTGCCAAGCACCAGGGGAGGGAGAAGAGGGAGCGTGGAAGGATGTGAAGGGTGAGCTATAGGGGTTACAGGTAGGCAACCAGAAGGATGATGGGTCTTTACAGGGAAAGGAAGAGAGACAGAGCAGGACCACAGCCTTGAAGGCAGAGCCTGGGGAGAGAATGAGTTACTGAAATGGAATATATACTAGAAGCAGTGGGGAATAGGGTTTGAGAGGAAAATAAATAATCATGGAACTTTCAGAAGATCGGTATCAGCAGCTGAGTTTTGGTCTTTCAGACAATGGGGCTATTTTTTGAAGGAGACAGACATGATAAATACAGAGGTAAGAGAGCTGATATGGTGTTTGTACAGTAGAGGGTTAGAGGGGTAGAAGGTGGGGGGCAAAGAATCTGGGTTTCTGGAATCCAGGAGAGGGAGGATAGCAAAGGGCTGGCACAGTTCTGAAATGTGGGGATGGGTGTGCTTTACAGAATTCATCACCCACATTCGTTTGCACATCATTGACCAACAGCAAAGCTAAAAATACTCTGGTCATAAGGAGCAAGGCATATAAAAGAGGAGGATGATTGGTGCTTTCAATTTTATAATGGATTAAGTCATTTTAGGTTGGTTGACTCAAAATTTGTAAAATTCGCTGTCTTCAGGATTGACGGAGGTAAAATTACCCGTGTTTCTAGGCCTTATATTAGCGCAACTTTCTGCATTCTGTTGATCAAGTGAGCTGGAGGCGGCCCACAGGCCTGTTGCAGTTCCAACACACGAAGGGGATTTGAGGAGGGTAGGGGCAACTCTGGGCCCCTCACCCACACTTAAATGAGAATAGGTCAGATTGTGTAAAATTGCTTTTATTAGGATAGATCACAACATTTCATGTGGGTAAAGGGTTCCATAGTTTAAAACATCTGAAAAGCCCCTGATCTAGTTAAATCTCAGCCCAAACAGAGGAAAAAGCAGAAACAGGCCCCAGCAGTGCCTTTTCCAAGGTCACAGGGCAAGGAAGACCACCTGATTGGGCATTTTTGCACAGCAATGGAAACAATCAATCAAATGAAAAGGCAACCTACCCACGGAATGGGAGAAAACATTTGCAAACCAATGTCTGCTAAGAGATTAATATCCAAAATATATAAGCAACTCATACAACTCAATAGCAAAACACCAAATACTCCAATTAAAAAATTGCATCATTGGGGGAATACCAATCAAAACTGTAATGAGGTATCACCTCACCCCTGTAAGAATAGGTTTCCTCAGAAAGCAAGAGATAACCATCATAGGATCGGATGTGGAGAAAAGGGAACCCCGTTCACTGTTGGTGGAATGTAAATTGGCTCAGCCACTACAGAACAGTATGGAGGTTCCTCAAAAATTAAAAATAGAACTCCCATATGATCCAGTAATCCTACTTCTGGGAATATATTCAAAAGAAATGAAATCATTATCTTGAAGAGATATTTGTACTCCCACATTTATTGCAGCATTGTTCACCACAGCCAAGATACAGAAACAACCAAAGTGCCCATCAATGGATGAATGAATTTTAAAAATGTGGTTTCCTGGAATATTTTTCACCCGTATTATTGCATGCTATAATTGCATGTTATTCAGCCATAAAAATAGAAATCCTGTTATTTGTGACATGAGTCCAAGTGGGGGTACTATGCTAAGTGAAATAAGCCAGAAACGGACAAGTCCTGTATGCAATCACTTAGATATGGAACCTAAAAAAGTCAAAATAATAGAATAAGAGAGTAGAATGGTGGTTGCCAGGGGTTGGGTCAAGTAGAGGAAATGGGGAGATGCTGGCCCAAGGGCACAGTCTTCCAGTTATAAGATTAATAACTTCTGGCACCGTAATGTAGAGCCTGGTGACCAGAGTTGATAATACTGAACTGCATATGTAAAATTTGCGAAGAGTAAATTTTGACTGTTTTTTGCAAAATAAATAAATAATAATAATAACAACAACCATGTGAGGTTACAATGGAGATGTTAACGGACAGGATGGTGGTCATCACCGCACAGCCAAACATCACACCCACATTGGGCACCTGAACACGAGTCTGTCAATTTCATACACAATTTGTCGATTTGACCTCAGTAGGGCTGGGGGTGTGGGGGGAGAACTGGGGCAACTGAAAC
Organism: Vulpes lagopus; assembly: GCF_018345385.1. Taxonomy (NCBI): domain Eukaryota; kingdom Metazoa; phylum Chordata; class Mammalia; order Carnivora; family Canidae; genus Vulpes; species Vulpes lagopus. Next base: position 30,677,167 of record NC_054847.1, on the reverse strand, counting down.
CTCAGAAAACAAAATTTATTTCATGGCCTTTGACATCCAGGCTTCGCCCCGGCCCTCTACGGAGCCTGTGGCAGATCCAGTCCCCGATGCCCCCACGCGGGCCAGCACAGGTGGCAAAGGCGGCGATGGGGACACGCTGGGCCAGAGCGCTGGGAGGTGCACGCCAGGACCCTGCTGAGCCTCCCACCCACAAATGAAAATTAAGGCGCTTCTAATACGAAAAGGATCCAGTTGACACTTCCGGTCTGACTCATTCATATTTCAATGTGCACTTATTTCTCCTTTCCCTTTCTTTTAGTTGCCTTTGGAAGACTATCTAAAGCCAACCCCCACACCCCCCACCACCACCACCCAAAAAATCCACCTTAAGAAAAGAGATGCGTGTGCCCTAAGGAGATAAAGAAGTACTGCCGTTTGGAATTTCCACTGTTACGGAAGAATTATGACCCAGGAGCAGAGAATCGTTAAATCCGCTGGTTTCACTTGTACAACAGCACATAACATCGTACCCGCCACGGCACCGGCCGCTGAATCAGGAAGTTTAGAGGGAGAAGGCCCAGCAGAGCCCCTAGTAAATCTGTCTTTTTGTATTCTAATCATAAAAAGTATTCCCCTCACTTTCTCACACAGGGCCTAACGTCGCCTTCACTGTGTTTATCAAGACAGACAAAGTGTCTTCACCGAAGCTTGAGCATTTCTCTTCTTTGACAGCAAACGCTGATTAAATCTTCCCAGAGAAGGCGTAGGCAGACCAGAATCCACCTTCTCGCCAGGCACAGAGGGACAGACTTTACAATTATGGTATGTCCTCTCCTTATTCTCAAGAAAAACACACAAAAGGGATAGAATTTGGGGTGCCTGGGTGGCTCAGCTCGTTAAGCGTCCGACTCTTGATTTCGACTCAGGTCTTGATCTCAGGAGTGGGAGTTCAAGCCCTGCTTTGGGCTCCATGCTGGTGGAGCGCTGCCTACTTTAAAGAAAAAAATAAATAAATAAAGTGATAGGATTTTGTGCAAAATGTCTACTGAAGACATAGCTGTCTCCATTTTAACTTAGGGTTCAACTATTTCTTACCAGTTTTGTGAATTAACTGACCTAACTAAAAAAAACCCTAAAGTAACTAGACTATTGACTGTAAATTTAGGAAAACTGGAGTGAATGCAGACGGTATACAAACCAACAGGGCTAATCTGAGCTGCCCTCACAGGCCTGCTTCAGCGGGGAGGATCCCCGGGGGGCCGTGGCTTTGCTTGCTGTGACATCAGTGGTTAGAGACATTTCCAAAGGGGCCTGTAAGTCTTGAAGTAACAACAGCCCTCTGTGAGCTGATGAACTCCCCCATATTGAGAATGCCCACTTTAAAGAAAATAACAAATCAGAATGACCTTTCCAGGGCTCCACAACACTGCAAGCAGAAACACATCCCAGTTGGAAATCTGGGGGAGAAAACGATGCGTGTGGCATACATGCTGCTCTGGGCAATAGAGCCCGGTTGGTGTGGTTTTGTTTTGTTTTTTTGTTTTTTTAAATCACTACTGTCAGAAATGTGAAATCTCCTTAAAATATGGGATGCAGCTCTCTGTGCTTCATGAGCAATGCAACGTGGAAGCTCCAGGTCTTACGCTGCAACACGGTTACCAGCACTGTGGGCTTGCCAACAGGCCCTGAGGTGGCTGGACTTGTAAAATACCTCCCGGTGCCTTCGAAGGTCATCTGTGTAACTACAGAGCTTTCCAGTCCCCACTGAAGCCACATAATTATGCCAGGATAAGGTGATAGGCTCTCCAAACCCTGGTCTGGTGACTGGATGCACAAACCTCCCTTCCATATTCCTGAACAATGGCACTTCAGGGGCACCCGGGGGGCTCAGGGCGTGACCCAGGGGTCCTGGGATGGAGTCCCGCATTGGGCTCCCCGCAGGGAGCCTGCTTCTCCCTCTGCCCCCCCCTCATGAATAAATAAATAAAATCTAAAAACAAAACAAAACACAACAGCACTCGAGCATCGAGCATCGTTGTGGGAAGGGGAAGCGGGTCCCCTGCATGCGCTTCTCTGTCTTACCTGCCACCAGTCAGTGATTCTGGAATCGCTGAGCACAGCCAGATGCCCTTTCCTGGCCTCCCAACTTGGGTATTTACAAATCAGCTAATTGGGAAACCCCAATCTCCCGACCAGTGTATGGCCAGACAAGAACGAAAACGGACAGATGTACGCTTTTATTCTAGAGCTGGATAGGAAAAGTAATTTCCGTCCCACTGAGCTCCAAAGGGCTCCTTTCATCCCATCGGGGAAGGTGTGAAGCGCGCCTGGTGCAGACGGGCCTGGCCTCTGACAGGTTTATTGACCAGACCTTTCGGCCAGAGGAAGTGCGGGGAGGTACCTTTTGTTGAGAAAGAAGAATGTGCACCACCGACGGGCTTCCAGGACCTCATAAAAGAGTCATTTGGCTTAGAAGATCTTGTCTGCACCATAGTAGTATCAGGAGGGAAGCATTAAAGGCATCTCTCAAGTTTAAAGGAAAACAACATTTCAGAAGCAAGGGGAGTGGGCCTCCCATGTGAAGTGAGGGGAGATGCAGGGTCTGTAACTTTGACAGACTCCGTTCCACGGAGAGGGGTTGGCACCTGCACAGCTTCCGGACTTCCGCTGTTTGTCGTGGGCTGAAGAACGGGGCAATGTTTAGAGAGCAATGTTCGGTCTCATCTGAGCAGGGCAGGAGAGGGTAAAATGATAGGAAACGGAGTTAATTTTGCACGGACCTCTGGCTGACGGCGCTGGCAAGCTGCTGTCTTTATGCTGCTCTACAATTTCAATAAAGCTCCGACATTACCACGTGGCAATAAAGGGAGGAGCGCAAGCCCCTGTCTACGTGCTGCATCCTACGTTAAGAGGCTGTGCCGGAAGCCTCATTGCTTCCATTTAAATCTCTAGCCCCCCAGAAGAACACCAGTTATTCTCAAGGTGTAGTTGGTTCTGGATTTAACTGGAGTCTGGAAACCCTTTAACTGGATCTGGAGCTTAGGCTTCTTTATTTTATTTTATTTTTTAAGATTTTATTTGAGAGAGAGAAAGAGCACATGCGTGCACATGCACACAAGCAGGGGGAGCTGCAGAGGGAGAGGCAGTCTCCCTGCTGACCCTGGGATTGTGACCTGGGCTGAAGGCAGACGCCCAACCAACTGAGCCCCCCAACACCACCACCTGAGCTTAGGTTCTGGTCACCACTGGTAGAAACTGGTTAACTTGAGCAAGTTGCTGGACTTCTTAGAGTCTCAGTTTCCTCATGTGTACATCACGACAGCATCATCTAAATTTCACAGCTGCAGTGAGAAGGAAACGCCGAGAATTAAGGGAATGTTCCACAATGCCTGGCCTGTAGTAGGTGCTCGGTAAATGTCAGCTCCCTTACAGTTTTTTTCACTTTTGACTGTGGCAAAGAAGCTCTTGGAGGAAGGAGAGCGCTCCAGGCAGGGTCAGGAGTTGAGACCTTGGGAGCTTTCTCCCAGCCGCGGTGGCACACTGAGCTGAACCTCTCTATGCGTGTCCTCTAAACAGGCTCCGTGTTCCACCTGCTGGAGGCTCTCATTGCAGGGAAGGCACAACGAAGGGCCCGATGAGTGAGAGTCAGCGGGAGCATCAGTCACCTATCCCAGCCCCTCACGGGTCCCGCGGCAAGGCTTCCTGCTACTGACGACTCCCAAAACGTCCACCCTCTAAGCCAAGAAGCAGGGCATGAGCTGATCTATTGCCCTTGGTCATTCACATCCATTTATCATATAAAAAGCAACATGACAAAAAAAAAAGAGAGAGAGAGAGAGATGGGAAGAGGAGTAAGAGAAAGGAGGAAATGGCCAGATGGAACAACAGTTAAGGTACCCGATTACAACAAACATCTCTTTCCTGCCAGGACACCAAACACAGGAGCCCAGCCAGCTCTGCAAGTTGCTACCTTAGCCAGTTGGCTGCATGTTTGATGGAAACCGAGGTCCAACAACAGACAAACAAAATCTCTCTCCCACCAAATGGGGAGTGGCTGGAAATGCATGTGAAGAAAATCGCTGTCGTGGGGCCCCAGGTTTATTCTCTCCACGTGGCCTGGAATGCATTTATGCAGCTCACGTGCTTGGGGGCTGGGTCCCTCACTACCAATGCTGCCACTTCCACCTGCGATCTAAAAAATCAGGCCGTGGGATCCCTGGGTGGTTCAGCGGTTTGGCGCCTTCCTTTGGCCCAGGGCACGATCCTGGAGTCCCGGGTTCGAGTCCCACGTCGGGCTCCCGGTGCATGGAGCCTGCTTCTCCCTCCTCCTGTGCCTCTGCCTCTTTCTCTCTCTCTATCACAAATAAAAATAAATAAATAAATCTTTAAAAAAATAAAAAAATAAAAATCAGGCCGTGCTTTTGCTTCCTCGTCTCTCCACATGTAATCACTGAGACACCATTTCTCACGCTTCCAGAAAAATGCAAACACGGCTCAACGGATCCACTTCCAATCTTCCCATACAATTCAACTGAGGATGGAAGCAGCAAAGACACCTCAAAGCAGAGATGGCTGGATGTCGGAAGGCATGGGGGTAATGGCTGTGTGTACAGAGGAAAGTCTCTTTGTAGTAGAGGTACTGTTGGCTTAAAGCACAGGCTACCTTAAAGGTAGCACTTACAGCTACCCTAGTTGTAAAGTCTGTCACATATGCATCCTATATGACTGCATGTGACCTCCTTTAGGGTCATAATAGTATTCCTTTCCTCTTTAGAAGCCATGGGTTGGCCGTCATGCCACGATGTAGGTAACTATCAGACAGGTCCTGCCAACTGTCTCCGGTCATCTAATGAGCCCGAATGTCCCTTCAAAGCCAAAAATTGACATAGTTTGGAAGCCTGTAAGTCAAACAGTTAAGGTAAGGGCAAAAAAAATCAGTAGTTAATATGACCCAGTGCAAGCCACAGGTCTGGGAGTCAGAAGGTTATGGCAGGCAGAGGGACCTAGGTGCAGCAGGGGCTGGAATTGAAGCATCGGTCACTTCCCAATGGAGGCTTTATTCCTTTCTTTGAACGCTTTTCCATTCTTTGTAAAACTAATCATCAACTCCTTGAAGGATCCTCGAGGTAAAGACCTGAAGTCCCCTTCAATTCGCTGGTCCTTACTGGGGTTAATGGAGGAGGGATGAGAGGGGCAGGAGACGCATCCTGGACCAGTTGGTTGCACCGCTGAACTCAAGACCCTTATGTGCTGGGACCCCTGGGGGGCTCAGCAGGTGAGCATCTGCCTTTGGCTCACGGGGTCCTGAGATGGAGTCCCGCATCGGGCTCCCCACAGGGAGCCTGCTTCTCCCTCTGCCTGTGTCTCTGCCTCTCTCTCTGGGTCTCTCAGGAATAAATAAAAATCTTAAAAAAAAAAAAAAAAGACCCTTGTGTGCTGCATTAACTCAGACTAGAAACTGCTTCCCGGAGAAGAGCTCTGCCCTTTATGAATCCACACGCGGTCCGGGAGCTTTTGCGGCGCACGATGACTGGTCAGAGGGAGTACCTTGCTGCTGACACCTTAGTATCAGGAGCCATATGGAAAATGAGGCAGAAATGAGCAAAAGGGGAAAGAGTAGAGAAACTGAGCCCGCCAGCTATGCAGCAGGGAGCTGGGGTGCAGACCTGCGATTCAGAGTGGAGAGGGGCGATCCCAGGGCTGGGCTCTTATACAGATCATTGGGTTTTATTGTAGATCTGGGAAAGAAACCAACAGAGCAAATTTCAGTGGTAGGGAATTTTCTTCTTAAACCAGCACAGCCACTACTTCACCACCAATGGCTCTAATGTTCACATACTGCTCAATAGTGGAGAACAGCTCCGAAAAAAAATATTTTTGTTTTCAAAGCCTTTGCCTGCAATTCCTCTGTTACTGCAAACATGTGGCCTTTCTTGAGGCTTATTTCCCATCCCCTGGCCTCCACCCCCACCACCACGCACAACAAGAGGCTTGAGGATACAGACTCTCCGGGAAGAAAAGAAAAAAAAAAATCCAAGTTGGGGGAGAAGGAGGGGCAGCAGGGTAGTGGGGGGGGAAGCCTTCACATAAGAAATGAGAAAAACAGAATTCCTATCCTTGAGTTATAAAAACTGAAAGGTACAGGGAATTTTATGGACCCAGAAAGTGATGAAATGAAGAGAAAGACATCAAGTCTACCCAAAAGGTGATAAAATATTTTATTTGTTTTTTGGTTGTGAAAAAGAAAATAAATCATTAGGATGACTGTCAGAATGCCTCCAGGAGAAGGGAATTGAATAGGACTTGCCTATAAATGGTGTAGAGACTAATAAAGGAGTTGGGTTTTGTTTCCTTAGCATTGGTCTGGCGGAGCTTTCTGTTGCAACCCAGGAATCCGGGGCAGACGGTCCAAGCCCACTGGCCGCAGGGCACGCAGATGCATTATTGCCTCTCCGGGCTGGCCCTGTCCGAGATCCCCCAAGCAGCTGCTCCCCGCCTCTACCCGGATTCCCCCTGAACACGGGTGCTGTGGGACATGTTGTCAGATGTCAGGGCTTCAGGATCACGGTTTGCTTTATTTTCATGATTACTGACTACACTTCATATATACCTGCTGATAAAACAGGGTTGAGGCCGGCCAGAGGGGTTGGCCCTATTCCTCTTGGTCCTACAAATTCCAGACAAAGAAGGCAAGGTTCCTGTCCCAAACAGCTCAGTCTAAGGGGCCTTGGAATAATTCTGATATTGCTTAATGAGGCATTTCCAGAGCCCAAAAGACAGAGAACGGTGACAGAGTACCTGTTTTATAAAAGCGACTGTTGATTTTATTTAAACCCGGGCAGGACTAGTCAAGAATCTGTAAAAGAGGCAGGATTTTCAGCTACCTCACAAACTTGCATTCCGCATTTTGCCTTGAATATTTTCTCCCCCTTTTCTACATGTCAAGCGCTCCTATAAACATGTGATGGCTCAACTAAGTCTTAAACGTTAAGACTCAGAACTAAGTTTCTCTAAATTTGTACTGAATATCAGGAACTCAGAAATCAACTGAACCTTGGAATGAACTGGAACTAAACATACATGCCGGTCAATAGTCCTCTCCACAACTACCCATATATCCAAATTCGATGTGGGACAATTAAGGCTCATGATTGTCATCCGAATCGTATACAACAGGACCCAAGAACAGGACCGAGAACAGTAGGGCGGCACGGTAGGGGACTGCTAGTATCCGTAAAATGGAAAGGACTCCAGCAGCCTTGCATCTACGATGGCACACACCTTCTTAACCGTCAAGGAGCCCTCCCGACCATCACAAGGACAAGGCCCTAAAGTGGCTTTACTGAGATCGCCACTGACCACTCCGTGATCACTCCACAGCACCACTTAGAAGGAACAGGCAAAGGGTGCTCCCAAGTCACTACTCATTTGCTTGCTTATCTTTACGCTTTAGATCCACATGGGCAGGCTGGAGGTCTGCTAACTCACATGATCCTTCTACACTGACCATTATTATGATGGCCACTTTTGACCACATCAGACCATTCAAGGTCTCAAATAGACACACGGCTGAAAAGCTGGACCGATGGAGGATTTTTCCAGAATGCGACATGACTCCATGTCCAAGGTACGTTTATATAAACGGCTACCTTGGCCCTAGACTCACTGCCTGAAGATTCTTACTCATTTGGAACCAACATGAGCCAGCCTGGATGACTCAGGGGAATGGTAATGATGGGATGAGTAATCGTTCTCTTGAAGTCACTAGTTAGGATAAAAGCAGTTGTTCATTACCTGACGGGACAGGTTTCTCAGGCTGGCCAAAAACCCAACAAATAAATCAATGTCACTTTCCTCCCTAACATCTTAAAACTCTCTATTTAAAGTGTGCATCTCAGCTTCACAGTTCAAGGAAAGCTAACCACAGCATTATCCATTCGGCCTCTCCCTTCCTGAGGAGACAGGGGAGACGTGGCGGAGAGGACATCGGCCAAGAAAAATCCTATAGGAACACCACCTGGCTCTCTGCTCTGGGTCACTGTCTCGGTTGTTTTAGGAATATTTTATATAAAACTAATGCGACGCTTTATTCTAACAGAGGAAATACACACGCTGACACGCAAAAGCTTCGAACGTGGCAGTTGATTTTAAAGACTTGAAAATTGAAAATCTGTCCCTCTCAGAGTATAACCAACCCCAGGAGTAAGCCCATAAATGCATTAGGGATCCTCATTGCCTAATTAATCCGCATCTCTCCACTCTTTTCCAAGTTGCATTACCCTAATTTACTCTTTGGGGAGTGATATGTTAAAATACGGTTTACTTGTGACTCAGAGAGAAATAAGTCCTGGGGAGCGAATGCACGGAATAGTGAACATAGATGATAATATAGTATTATAATCAAACTTGCTAAAAGACTAAATCTTAATTTAATCCAACCACTGAAAGGAGACAGTAATTCTGCAACATCATAGAGATGCTAACTATGGCTACAACGGTCATCATATCACAATATATAAATACGTCAACATGTTGTATAGCTTCAATTTATACAACGTCATATGTCAAACATATTTCAACTAAAGATTTAAAGATATGATTTACTTCCAAATGAAATGCTACTAAAGAGATAAATCTCCCTCTGTGTCTCTGCCTCTCTCTCTCTTTCATGAATAAATAAAATCTTTAAAAAACAAAAAATGGGGCTCCTGGGTGGCTCAGTGGTTGAGTGTCTGCCTTTGGCTCAGGGTGTGACCCCGAGGTCTCGGGATCGAGTCCTGCATCGGGCTTCCTGCATGGAGCCTGCTTCTCCCTCTGCCTGTGTCTCTGCCTCTCTCTCTGTCTTTCATGAATAGATAAAATCTTTAAAAAAAAAAAAGATAAAAAATAAACTGATTTAACAGATGGCAAGTAACTATCTACATTATTCTCTCCTATTAGAGTTCCTTCGGATAGTAGCTGAATAGGCTTACACTAGGTGTGATTTTGGTGATAATCTGATCGGATGTATTGCTGAGGCTACAAAGCAGAGTTCTGGAACAAGGCTTGACCACACACCCGATCAAGGTACGCCTGAAGAGAACAGCAGAACACAAGCAAGGTACCTGTGATGACGTTCACGCTGTAGGTCACATCACTGTCCACGCACATCGACTCATCCTCCATCTGGTGGCACCACGCCGGGGGCTCATCAGATCTGCCACACTGAAGGTGGTTACACCTTTTTTTGCCCTTTTATTCCCCAGCAGGGACCCACATTTGGAGAAAGTGAGGAAACCTGGCTAATAAGTAGACAGGACTCGACATTCACAGGGTAAGTATGGAATGTGATCATGGTGAAAACAGGAGAATCGTGCATGGGCTTGCCATGTTTAGACATAGAGGAAGTTTTCGTGTCTATTCTAGAAAGACTTCTTGAAGGTGAAATTTCGAGAGCTGCTTAGGTTAAATTTGAAAAGCTGTGCTTTAGTTGGTTGGACAGCTAATAGCAGCCTTCCACCAAAGAGCCACAGAAGATGATAAGGAAGTTGCCAAAGCGCCTGGTGCTATGTGGGTTAGAAGCTGAGAAATGCATGTGCAGACTGGTAAACATGCATCCTAACCATTTAAAATGCCTTCTTCAGCTCAGGCTACCTTGCCAAGAGCCAGCCTAGAGCAAAGTCCTTCCTCTTCTTTTTTTTTTTTTTTAAACTCCCTTTCGGTGTTTATTATTAAACAATCATCTTCACTGGTAGGGAAAAAAAAAAGGAGGGGCTCACACAAACTTTCAGGCATTGTCTTCCTACAACATTGGTAGTAAAACCCATGAGAAAGGGGAACAATGACACCCAGCCACCCTAGGCTGAGTCAACATGCAGGTAACCAGCATGTCTGAAATGTCCTCTGCATGGGTAAGGTGACTCAACCTCCCCTTCAGGAAAAATAAGGACTTCTAAAAAAAAAAAAAAAAAAAAAAAAAAAAAAGGACTTCTGCCGGCGCTCAAGGCCCCCGTGGTAAACCAGTTTTCAACGTGCACTCTTATCCCGTACACCACTGGCGCAGAAGGCCCAGCTGCCTCTCGCCACCTCCTCCATCCCCCACACTCACCTCCTACGCCTGGGGCCCACCATGTCCCCCCAAATAGGCCATGTTAGCCAGAGTCAAAGGAAAACTAATGTCCATCGACCAAGCCTACAGAAAAACAAAGGTGCAGGGCTAGGGAGTCCCGGTTGGCCAAACAGGTGGGAGCTAAAGGGGCACTGGACAGATCCATCCCAGGAAGCAATTAAGTTTATAGCCAGGAAAGAGCAGCCCCAAAGGCCTTGGAAACAAAAGCAGCTTCCTCCCTGTGTCCGTTCTCTCATTCTGTCATAAAGGCTGGCTGGACTATTCAGTTGCAACCGCAGACAGTAAGGCACTGTTCAGAGAATGCCTGCTGCAGAGGCCTGCTGGTCCGGTTTTCATTTCTGTGCTAGGGGGTAAATGGTCCCAGCCCCGTTCAAATCAGAGAAAAAGCAAGCAAGTATCCAAAAAGGAAGAAGTACTCAATGCAGGACATGATTATAAACTCTTTGGGATCAGCTGAAGGAAAAGATTATAAAGGTAACAGTTTCCATTGATATGGGGAAAGCATCGCTAGGATTTCTTGACAATCTTGATGTGGCCTTTAGGGAAGTTCCTGGTATGGGAAGGTATGATGGAAGGGGAGGGCCGCCAGCAGCCTCCTCCCTGCCCCCATGTTCTGCTTTACCTAGGGGTGGGTGGGGGTGCCTGTGCCTGCTTAGAATGCCTATCCTCCAGCTCACATTCTTGCCAGAGACCGTATTAGGGTGAACATGCAGTTTCTCACCCGTGCAGAAGTTGTGGCAAACACCACTGAGTCAAGGGAATAGTCAGCGATGCTAACCCGAGTCAGAAGAGGAGGACGAGTACATCAGAAGGAGGTGGCTACTTGTGGAGCCAAGAGGCAACAATGAGATTGGATGCAGAGAAGATGCTAGATGGAAAGAAGGTGCTAGACGGAGGGAAGGTGCTAGACGGAGCGAAGATGCTAGATGGAGAGAGGATGCTAGATGGAGGGAAGGTGCTAGATGGAGAGAAGATGCTAGATGGAGGGAAGGTGCTAGAAGGAGAGAAGGTGCTAGATGGAGGGAAGGTGCTAGACGGAGAGAAGGTGCTAGATGGAGCGAAGATGCTAGACGGAGAGAGGATGTGAGATGGAGGGAAGGTGCTAGACGGAGAGAAGATGCTAGATGGAGGGAAGGTGCTAGACGGAGAGAAGGTGCTAGACAGAGAGAAGGTGCTAGACGGAGAGAGGGTGCGAGACGGAGGGAAGGTGCTAGACGGAGAGAAGGTGCTAGACGGAGGGAAGATTCTAGATGGAGAGAAGATGCTAGACAGAGAGAAGATTCTAGACAGAGGGAAGATTCTAGACAGAGGGAAGATGCTAGACGGAGAGAAGATGCTAGACAGAGAGAAGATTCTAGACAGAGAGAAGATTCTAGACAGAGGGAAGATGCTAGACAGAGGGAAGATGCTAGACGGAGGGAAGGTGCTAGACAGAGGGAAGGTGCTAGACGGAGGGAAGGTGCTAGACGGAGGGAAGGTGCTAGACGGAGGGAAGATGCTAGATGGAGAGAAGATGCTAGACAGAAGATTCTAGACAGAGGGAAGATTCTAGACAGAGGGAAGATGCTAGACGGAGAGAAGATGCTAGACGGAGAGAAGATGCTAGACGGAGAGAAGATGCTAGACAGAGGGAAGGTGCTAGACGGAGAGAAAATGCTAGATGGCTAGAATAACTGCTCCCAAGTCTTGGCCTGGGAGTCTCTCCCCAGTTCTAGTGGTAACTGGAAAGTCCTGGTCATACTAAGGAAGGGGCCATGGGCCACTTCATCTGTGGTGACAAGGGTAACCTTATAAATATTAGTGAAATGTGTCACTTTCCTTATGCCACCTAGGACCACCTGGAGATTGGACTGAATGTAGTTCCACAAACACTGGATAAAAGCATCTGTGAGCCTATCCTTTCCCTGGGGTCATCTTTAAATAATAAGCTAAAGAGATACATTCTTTCCTTTTGAGGTTAGGCCCTCTAATTGCTGAGAGCCAAGAACGAGAGACTATCTGAGGGGCTAGGGAAGACACTATTAAATATTCCCATTCTTCAAATGTCTCCCGAGAAGGTGACACCACGACCATAACCATTAGCAGACACCCACACGCACACATACACGCTCAGAGTTACTCTCTGCTCCATGGGATCGCGAGCGTCCTTACTCCCTCCAATTAGGGTCTCCTACAACATAACTGGACCCATTTTTGGCCACGTGGGTATACCCAGGAAGGCTGGGTCCCTCTCCAAATAGCCAACTCCCCTGCCTCTAGGAAAACTACGTGCTCCAAGAGAGAACTCTGCTAAGAGTCAGGAAGATTTCATTTCCATGAACCTGGGAAGCACTTGGGGTTAATGCAGACTCTGGAGCCAGCCTGCCCAGATGGAACCCCAGTTCTGCCCCTTGGTAGCTTTATGGCATTGGGGGGGGGATTATTTAACCTCTCTGTGCCTTGGTTTTCTGACCCATAAAATGGGGATAAAAACAGTACATATTCTATAAGACCATATGATGACCAAATGTGTTATGACATATAAAGGACTTACAATGAAAAAAAAAAAAAAAAAAAAAGGACTTACAATGGCGTTTGGCATTAGTAAGAATGATGTTAACATTTGCCGCTATCGTTGCTGTCGTTATTATTATATCACTGAGCACGTTACTCTCATACGGGCTGACGACACCATCCCTACTCCAAGAGGGTATAAGACAAAAATAACTGTCAGATAAACTAGTTTCTAATTGCTTTCATATCCAACTTAAGACCCTAGGATAAATTTTACATGGCCATGAATTCTTGATTTTCTCTACTATTCTATTTTTCAACTCCCTTGTAGGCACCAGCTGAGTATGGCGGCATGAGGGATCCCAGCAGGCAAGACTAGCAGACTCCCAAATTGCTGACCTGCAGAATCACGAGCAAATAAAATGGTTATTGTTTTAAGCCACTGAGCTTCTGGTGGTTTCTTATTATGCAATAGATAACTGATACAGAGCCCTGAACACATGAGGCTTTATTATCAACAGCATTTCCAACACAAACATTCGCAAGAAACCAGGCCACTTATCTGTCTGTCAACAGGCTTACCAACTACCACATGGTGCTGCCAAGCTCTCAATCCCACCCACCTAGGGCCACCAAGGCCACCACAGTCAGCATAATACCTTGGGAAAAGCGAAGGCTGATTAATGATCAAATCTGGGGAGACAGAGGCAAGCTTTCTGTGCCAAGTAAGTACCAAACTATGTCTCTGTGGAGAGGGATGGAATGGAAACACAGGATTTGGTTATTTTTTGTCCATAATACAATCCAGGGTGCAAAATGGAAGATCTGGCTTCCTTGTAAGTAGCTTTATACCATGCATCTTCAGTATTGCACAGTGAAGTAGGTAGACACCTTCAAGGTAGGAGCAAACCAACTCAAGGACCACATGAGTTGTTTTTTTTTTTTTAATCCTTTTACTGAGGAGGAAAAAAATATTTAATATTTTTGTTGTATAAGAAATAGCGCCTAAGGCAGGTACTTATACTCCTGACCTCAGTCCCACACACTCCCGTTTTAATAAAGCTATAGGACAGAGCAGAGTTGGAACTGAAAAGAAAGGCAGGGTAGAAGACACAACAGATAAACCAAAGGGAGCAGGGGGATGCAGAATGACAGCCACACATGTGCCACACACATTCTAGCCCCTGCAGCAAATCAGAATGATGCCAACCGAATCTGCACCGGCTGGTGACCCTGCCATGGACACAGGAGGAACGATGGATACTAACAGAGTGACAACAAAGACTGGGCCATGGCCACAGTTGGGCGATCCAGAGGGAAGAGGGGGAGTACCGGATTTTACTCCTTGTGTCACACGAGCTAGAAGAACCCTACCTCCCATTGTGGAGGCACACCTACGTCCCACCCATTTCCTTACCTTACCATACGGTAAGGGAGAGCTGGTCAGACCCAACCATGTAATCCCCATGGTCCAAGAAAGAAGGGAGCCCAGAACATCTTCATTTTTTCTGCTGGTCACACAAGAGAATGACATCCCAAGCTTTGATTTTGCTGTGACCTAAGCAAAAAAACTCTCTCTCGACCCACAACACAAAGGGGAAAAGTACCAAGTTCCATAGATCAGTGTTCTATCATGTGTAACATGTGGGAAGAACTGATAATTGACTCTGTAGGAAAATCACTCTGAACACATTAGGAGAAATTTCAGAAGCTGCTTAAGTTCCTGTCTATTAAAAGCAAAGCCACATTTTAATGGCTAAGTAATATTCCATTATATTTGTACACACACACAAAAACACACACACACCTTCTATATCCATTCATCTGCCGATGGACATCTGGGCTCTTTCCATAGTTCGGCTATTGTGGATATTGCTGCTATGAACATTGGGGTGCAGATGCCCCTTTGGGTCACTACCTTTGTATCTTTGGGGTAAATACCTAGTTGTGCAATTGCTGGAACTGGAGGGTATTATGCTGAGTGAAATAAGTCAATGAGAGAAAGACAATTATCATGTGGTTTCTCTCATATGTGGAATATAAGGAACAGTGCAGAGGATCATTGGGGAAGGGAGGGAAACCTGAATGGGAGGAAATCAGAGAGGGAGACAAACCATGAGAGATTCTTAACTCTAGGGAACTGAGGCCTGCTGGAGGGGAGGGGGGTGGAGGATGGGGTAACTGGGTGATGGGCATTAAGGAGGGCACGTGATGTGATGAGCACTGTGTGTTATATACAGCTGATGAATTACTGACCACAACATCTGAAACTAATGATGTTCTATATGTTGGCTAGTTGAATTTAAATTAAAAAAAAAAAGCAAAGCCACCACATCTAAATGAAAACAATCTTATTACTCTGATAAGTTGGATGACCCATAGTGCTAGGGGTGAAGACCAGTAGCATTCATCTGTATTTGTTTATTCCCTCCGTATTTGTTGAGCACATACTCTGTAGCATGTAGTTTTGTGGGGGTCTAGGTATGAGAGAGTTGGGGCAGGGGGAAAGCACAGAAATGAAGACAGCAAAAATGATATGAAAGTAGTTAAGGATAGCTCATGTTCCAAGGGCTTATAGGCCTGGTCATCTTGAAAAACAAAATTCCCTGCCTGAAGCAATTCAGAGTAACCCAGCTGAGGCCAACCCAAATTGCTGCATCAATTGAAACTCATCAGGATATAAGTCAAGAGAGTTCAGAAAACTCCTGATTTCATGGAACCATAGATCTCACTAGATGTAACTGGTCCACAGATAAAGATGCTAAAATGAGGTAATTTACTCAAGGACTCACAACTGGTTTTGGTGCAGAGCCAGATCTGGGTCGTCTGGGCTCCAGGCCAGCAGGACCTAGAGAGACCACCAACCTAGAGAGACCCCTCTCAAGATACAAGGTGTTTACAGTGTGAGGAGGCATAGCCACTCCACTGTTCCAACCACCTGGCAGTAGACCAATACCAGCTCCCCAAAGCAGCGGGCACAAACCCTGCACTTGGGGTGCCTGGGAGGCTCAGTCAGTTGGGCCTCCGACTCTTGATTTCAGCTCAGGTCATGATCTCAGGGTCATGGGATCGAGCCCTACATCAGGCTCCATGCTCAGGGGGAAGTCTGCTGGAGATTCTCACTCTCACTCTGTCCCCTCAACCCTCATACATGTTCTCTCTCACTCACTCTGAAATAAATAAACCTTTAAAAAAGAAAGAAAGAAAGAAAGAAATTGCACTTGTCACGTGGGAGCAACTCAATGATACAACTTCTTGTGGAATAAACTTAAGAGCCCTCTAATGAGTGCTCAAGCGGTCATTAACATAGGCTTATAAGACAGAGGCACAAGAAAATACTTGTTAGATTTAAATTTCATAACTTAAATATGTAGAAATTATGTGAACAAACTACACAAAGGTTAAAAATAGTAGCAAAACACACCAACATGGTCATGACTATAAAGATGGCTTTTAAAGAAAAAAAAAAAAAAAACACTGGTGAGTTTTATTCTTCATTCCTTCTGCTGTTCCTTATAGGCCAAATATTCTTTAACATTCTTGAACTCTTTATATATTGTTTACTGTTCTGGCTACCTCGATGCAGAAGAGACACAATGTCAATGGTGGCCAGAGGGCAAAGGGCATGTGAGCAGGGGCAAGGGGGACAGTCAAGTGGGGGTTCAGCCCTGAATAGCTGCACGTGGGTCAAAGCCTCAACGTGCTTGGCTCCTCCTCTGTGCTGCTCAGTCATATTCCTGATCTATGGAATCATAGATTGGGCTTCGCTATCCAACTTTGGGCAACTTACCGATTTTCTTTGAACTTCAGACTCCTCGGAGAGTGCCTAGGTGGCTTAGTCAGTTAAGCGTCAGACTCTTGATTTTGGTTCAGGTCCTGAACTCAGGGTCATGAGATTGGGCTCCACGCTCACTGGGGAGCCTGCTTGAGATTCTTTTCCTCTGCCCCCCTTTTGCACAAGTGTGCGCAAATATGTATACTCTCCTTCTCAAACAAGTAAGTCAATCCTTCAGCCTCAGTTTCCTCAACACTAAAAGGCAGATATTAATAGGACCTTTTTCACAGGAAGGCCACGCAGGTTGGAAATAATGCAAACAGAACGTTTAGTTTAGCGCCTGGCAGAAAGCAGAAGCCACCAAATGACAGCTGTCATGATGACAGTGATAGAGATGGCTAATATCACAGTTATTATATTTTATTGCCATTGTTATCATTATTATTATTATTATCAGCATTATGATGTTCCTAACACTGTGTTTAACACCGTAACTAAAAAGGCATGAAGTTTCCTTGCTTTGGAAGACGGCCCAGTGCTCTCCATGCGTCTCATTACTGGACCATCCCTTCTCTAATCTCCACACTCTCCGGGTTTATTAATATCTAGTAGACTTTTCAGATGAAGTAACAGCTTGCACACCACCCAATATGCCCAGAGGGAAATAGTGATAACATACAGATTCCTACTTGTTTTCTTGGGCCTAATTAAGAGAATACAATGTCATCCTTTTAAAAAGGGGCAAGCAGTAAACCACCTGAGTAGATACTCTACAGAATTCTGTTTTGTGCTTGAAACTTGTAATTATCTCCTACAAACATGGGTGCTAATAATTCTATCCGCTCTTTAGACAAGAAACAAGAAGATTTTTGGCTCCAAATCAGCTCACGATCTCAGACTACTTCCTGTGGAGGCTGCCTCCCTCAGCCCCGAGACGCAAGGTGGGAGGTCTGTTTGGGGGGGGGGGCTCCGAGCTGGTTGCTGATAGCCCCCACCAGGAGGAAGGCTCCTCAGCAGACCAGTCTCAGGTCCCTGGAGCCTCAAGAAGACATTCCCTGGCCTTGACTGCCTGACCAGAGAAAATCAGATCGCAGATTCAGTTTTTTCACTGAGAAAATAGAGACGGGTCCAACAACCGAACCTGGTCAACTTGCGTATTAAACGTCACACCTAAAACCGAAAAGGCAAGTGAATGAAGTAAAAAGCGGTCATGGGTAAAACATACAACTTTAAACATGCCCAAATAGATGCTACCGCCTCTTCTCTGTGGGGGTAACACTTTCATCTTATTTTGGATCAGGAAAAATGTTCTAATCCTCAACATTTAAATGTCCTATAATTACAAATGCTCGATAATTAGTGAATGCACTTCCTAAGTAAGAGTTAGCAATGGTTTTCATTTGATCTAGACACTTCTGAGCATCATTTCCTACCCCCCACTAATTCCTGCCCCCATTGCTGGGATAGTAACTCTGGAACATTCTCTTATAACTGACTAAAGTCATGCATTATGTGGGAAACAGAGGAGTCTTTCATCTACTAACCATTCCCTGGACATGGGCACCCCCTCTTTGGGTTCACCAGAAATATGACTTGAGCCAAAATCTGTCTACTAAATCCCAGGACTACAGGGAGCAGCACAGAGTTCAGGATGGGCTAGGACACCTGGCAAATGACTCAGGAAACTGGCAAAAGACAGTCCCAAGATGTTCCAGAGTCCACCTGGATCCCCCATCGCCTGACCTGCAGCTCCCAAACGAAAAGCCAAAGATTGTCCGTAATCGCTTCCATTCTTACCTCATGAGAGAGAGCGTGGCCTTCAGGCTCCTCTCTCCAACTGACCGTGAAGAGGTCTGCGCCCAAGCAAAGTAGCCAGCCTACCAAAGATAAAAAGATAAAGTAAGAACGGCTGCAGGGGATGAGTTACATTCTTCAACAACTGGAATGTTCTCTAGCAAACAGCAGGCCTCTGGATGTTTGGAGACCTTTCAGCCTACAACAGCAGCAATATAAAATCCCTGGAATCAAGTCAGGTGGGGCTGTTAAAGCTGCAGAGAGTGAGCTACCAGTTTATGAACACACACCTGGGGCCCATCTAATTGGGAATGGTAATCACTGGTGAAATCAGGGACCTCATCACACCCCCTGCAAGGTGCTGGCGGACCTCCGTATAACACTTACCTGTACCAGGGTGTGTTGGCGGGTCAGAGCATTCACACACTGAACGCGTCCGCACACAATGAAGACTCTATGCCGTGGAAATAAGCCCGCTCTGGAAGACAGCCCTACCAGCTGATGAAAGGATGACAACATGGAATTTGAACCGAGATGAGGCGGCGGGAGGGAAATGTAATCATCTTCTACACGCATTCAAAGCAGCAAATGTAGAAGACCACAATTATGGCCCATTTTAAGTAAATTCTATTGTGTATTTATGGCCCTAATCTGTGATGGTTAACTTTGGGCTTAATCAATTGACTGGGCTATGGCCCCCAGTTCTTTGGTCAAACACAAGTCTAGATGTTGTTGTAGAGGCATTTTTAGATGTGATTAACATTTAAATCAGGAGACTTTGAGTGGAGCAGATTACCCCCCAAAGCATGCATGTATGGGCCTCATCCGACCAGTTGAGGCCTCAAGAGAAAAGGTGAGGTTCCCTTAGGAAGAGGGATTTCTGCCTCAGTGCAGCCTTTGGACTCACGACTGTGACATCAACTCTTCCTGGATCTCCAGCCTGCTGGCCGGCCCTGTAAATCCTAGACTTGCCTGCTTCCATATCATGGGTGGTAATTCTTTATTTTTATTTTTATTTTTTATATTTTTTGGGGGGGTGGCAATTCTTTAAAATCAATTTTTATCTATTGATCAAAATCACTAGACACACACACACACTCCCTATTGGCCAGGATTCTCTGGAGAACCTTAATTCACCACCTAATGCCAAGAAAGAACGCATCAACTTACAAGGTGAGTATACAATGTGAAGAAGACAACACAGAAGAGAGGCTAGAGCACGAGGAAAAGTTAATCCACAGAACTGTATTTTGTAAGGTATTAAGCTATAGCCCGACATGACTCATAAATTAGGTTCTGAGCATCTTAGTGGCCAAAGCAATGAAGAGACACAATCACACTGACTCTAAGATAAAGTACAATGTACACGCTTCATGAGTGTTAGCCTTTTTCTTGTTATTAAGAAATTTCTCCCAAGGTATTAACCTTTCCTTCCTGGGGTAAATTCCCAAAGTGTTTCTTATCATTCACACTGAAGGGAGGGAGGGAAAGTAATTAATTAGAAGTACCTCTAAGTATAAGACTTAGTAGGGAGTCTCCTATCATGATTCTTACCACATCCCTCAAGGAGACATATGATACGAAAGCACAATTCAATAGAGTGATTTACCAAGGCCCAAAAGAAGCCCAATATATATTATTTCTCCCAATGAAAAGCTAGGTGGGAAGTGGGCTACACTGTCTAAGGCTGTAGTCCCTGGCAATGCCTGGAGTAAAGGTTTTTAATACTGCTGATTGGGGGCCGATCCACAGAAAAACTGCCCTTAAACAGGCTTATAAGTTCACGTAATACATTAAAAAAAAAAAAAAAAAGTTCACGTAATACATATCTAAGAACGGTAAGGTTTAATTTTCATATATTTGCATATGAAGAAGTCCTACATGCCCTTCCTGCATTGGAATCAATTTATTTATTTATTTTTTAAGATTTTATTTATTTATTCATGAGAGACGGAGAGAGAGAGAGAGAGGCAGAGACACAGGCAGAGGGAGAACCAGGCTCCATGCAGGAAGCCCGATGCGGGATTCGATCCCAGGTCTCCAGGATCAAGCCCTGGGCTGAAGGCCAGCGCTAAACCACTGAGCCACCCAGGGATCCCTGGAATCAATTTAAAAAACAATTTTTATTATGGTGAAATAGACATAAAATTTACTATTTTAACTTTTTTTGAAGTGTGCAGCTCAGTGACATTAAGTATATTCACAATGTCATGCAACCATTACCACCACCACCCATTTCCAGAACTTTCTCATCATCTCTAACACAATCTCAGTACCATTAAACGAGTCCCCACCGCGGCCAACGCCACAGCCTCTGATAACCACTATTCTACTTCCTGTCTCTATGAGTTTGCCTACTCGAGGTACCTCACAGAAGTGGAATTGTGTAATATTTGCTCATCTGGGCCTGCATCTAACTTATCATAACGTTTTCAAGGTCGTGCATGTTGTACCATGTCCCAGAACTCCACTTCTCTTTATGGCCAAATAATATTCCGGTGCTAGTCTATACCACACTAGGTTTGTCCTGGCACGACTTATTGTGTAATTAACTCAACAGCTACTGAATGTTTGCCATGTGTCGAGTCTGATTTTTTTAGATGTTGACTTTATTCTAAGGACAGTATGTAAGAGTCAGAAGCTCGATTCCACAAGCAGCCAATTAATTGTATAAATCCCCGTTTCAGAATCAGTAGCAGCAGCAAGCAAACAAAAGTCTGGCTTGTTCTTCCCTAAGGGTTAGGGAAATCTCCCCCCACGATCTTAATTAATGTTCTTCATGTTTCAAGCTGAAGTGGGGTTAGAACATCCCGGCTCTGGGGCCGGTGTGCTCCGTAAGGCTCCATATCACGGTGCCTACAGCTTACCAAGTGTCATTCTTGACCTCCAACCCAGCGATAATGAGCTTCTATCTAAACAGCTGATGTCAAGAAGCCAGAGGAACTGCAGTACTGTGAGGCTGCCTTCTATCCCTACAGATAAGATACTCGGTCAGAATCAGCTGGAAAAGCACATCTTTCCCCCTAACTAGCTTGCCGTCCATCAGCTTTTTATTTCTAGACACCTACACAAGGGAATAAGTCTTCTGTGCAGGCACACGGGTGCTAAGAAGCACACAGCGCCTTCCCAGCAACACAGTTTAATAGTTGAAAGAGAAAGCGAGAACCTGCACTCCACTCTGGTGTTCACCTTAGAGTGTATAAAAGGGCAGATGGCACGAGGTGGGGATGCCACCACACACCTGAGTTCACAAAAGTGGCCCAGTGTGAGTCATCAAAAGATGTCCGCAGGAAGTTGATGAAAAACCACCACTTCTGCACACTGACAAGGGAATTGCAAGCAAAAAATCAAGAGCCATAGAGGATTTGGGCCACTTTATTCAGCATAAACTTCTCAGCTGGGAGGATTTGCTGTCATCCCGGGTTGTTAACAATTGGCTGAGCTGAACTTCATTACCACTTTTGCGTCCAGTTAACTGGGAATATGTCATTCAACCAACAGAAATGGTTTTAGAAAAATATAGAGAATTTACCCTGGAGTTCCTCCTGTATGTTTTTTAATACTGACTTTAAAAGCAAGAGTTTTTTGTAGATAAAAACAAAATGAACACGGTTAAGATTGTTCCTATTAGTATATAGGTAAACAGTCCGTTGCCTCTAGAGACAGGAGACATTTCCATGGGTTGTAGGAGCTGGCCCCAAACAGGCTGGAAGTAGGATGAACACAAAGGATCTCAAATTAGCCTAATAAGGAAACCTCAGAATGAGGAGATGCTCAGTTCTCTTTCCCAAGCCATGACTCTCCCCCTCTTCTCAGGGCATCGGGAATAGGCATTTTGGGGGTGGATGAGGGGCATAGCTGGAATATGAAAGCTTCATCTGTGATAATCACTCTGATCCTCCAACTTGTGTTAAATTCATTCAAATCTTTCTCATGCGAGTGTGCACATACACACACACACACACATTCAGAAATGTCTTCCCATGGCATGGATCCATTTGTAAAGATAAGAACGCTGATAAAGTGGGGCGCCTGGGTGGTACAGTCACTGCAGTTTTCTTGGTTTCAGCTCAGGTCGTGATCTCAGGGTCCTGAGATCAAGCTCCGCGTCAGCCTTTGCGCTCAGCAGAGTCTGCTTGGGTTTCTTTCTCCCTCTCCTTATGCCCCTCCACACCCCTTCAAATCAATCAATCAATCTTCAGTAAAATAAAGAACCCTGATAAAGCTATCAGTGTTCATCAGAAGTTATAAAATTAAGCTTGAACCTGGTAGAGAATGCCAATTCCTTTCTATTCTGGGCTGAATAGATTGTATCCTCTTCCCTCCCCCACCCCAATTCATATGTTGAAGTTCTAACACCTCAAGAACCTCAGAATGTGACTATGTTTAGAGACGAGGCCTTTGAATGGGGTGATTAAATTAAAATGAGGTTTGTTTTGTTTTTGTTTTTAGGGTGGGCGCTAACCCGATATGAGTACCGTCCTTAGAAGAGGTAATTAGGACACAGACGTGTACAGTGGGAGGACCAGGTGAGGACACAGGGAGAAGACGGCCATCTGCAAGTCAAGGAGAGAGACCTCAGAAGAAACCAAACCTGTCCACACCTTGACCTCAGACTTCCAGGCTCCAGAACCGTGAAATGAGAGATTTCTGCTGCTGTGATACTTGTCATGGCACCCCTTCCCTTTTTCCTCCCTTGAATGCCTACACTTCCAGGGAGGAGACTGTACAGGCAAGGACCCCCTGTCTCCTACCTCTCAAGGGGCTCCCTGTCATTCATTTCCTTATCCCCAACCAGGATAATCAATAAACCCAAAGACAGTGACAAGTAGGAACACCTTCCAGACACCCTGAAGGCCCCTACTCTAAAACAGGGCACCAGGGCCTGTCTCAAGACTTTGGACCTCCAAGACTCAAAGAGCTTTCTCTGCCCCCTTCCCAAATGCTCTCTGCCAACCAGAAGTCACCCTACAAACAATCTTGGGGATACTGTTCCCAGACACGGAGTCTTCATTTCTCTTGCCTCAATACCCAAGGCTGGTTCAGATGCCTTAACCAACTTTAATCCCCTCTCTTCTTGAAAAGAAAAGGACAGGTTGGGGGCCAAAGAGCCTTGCACATTACAGAAACAAGCCCAGAGCAAGAGATTATGAAGGATAAGAGGACTCCCAGTTGCTTCAAGACTTGATTCACATGTAATTACTTTCTCCTTCACTGGAGAAATCCATACAGGAGAGCTGCCTGATGTTTTTGTTAGTGCTGGGAGCCACGAACACCGTAGTTTAATTCCTACTCTCCATAGATAATGTTTGGCCTATGGCATAGGTAGGCATTGGGTCTGGCTCCAGGTGCTATGGCTTGAAAGGGACTATACTGCACTGGGGTGGGGCGGCAGTCATACCAGATGGACTAGGTTAATGGTGATAAGTCACCAGTGACAGAGGAACCAAAAGGGATCACCTTGCCTGTCCTCAGGTCCCAGCCCCATTAGCCTTCTCAAGCTCTTCGGTCTTGCTCTGGCCACCTCCCCAATCCAATACAAGCTTGACATGACTTTGTCTGGAATGTCCAGAGACAAATGTGAGATCTCCTAGTAGAAGTAATGCCCCCGCACCAGCATTCCTGGGGTCAGCAGACAAGGCTCGTGGGTCCTCCCCAGACTACAGTGATGGGGTGGGGGATCCCATCCAGGGTGCATTCCAGCAGCAGGGCCACCAACACTCAGGCTAACACTCACATCTGCCAAATCCCAGCCCCGTGGAAGAAAAAGGAGAGCAGACTGATGCAATTAGCCAGGTGAATGGGAACTTGTCAAACCATTTAGATAAGACAGTACTTGAATTTATTCAGTTCCCGTTACCGGAGGGTGATTGTGCTTCCACCCCCTGCTGATTCTGTGGGCTGCATAGCACTTTGCTAGCAAGGAAATGAAAAAAGAAAGGATGATTTTTTCAGCCTACAAACTCCAAGGCTCTGCATGTTAAATCAGCAGGCACCATGCCTTCAACCAAGGGGTAACTTGACCTTAATGGAATCAAGGGACACATCCTGTTGAGTGACTTTGTCACAGAATCTCAAACTCAGTGATGAATTTTTTAAATTTAAGTATCCAATTAATAAAAAATAAATAAAGATTCCTCATCCAGTTCAATCTTCCTTATACCTCTTAACAATTGATTACACATTCACCTTGCTAATGGCTCTGTTTCAATTATTGAGCTGTGAGCACCTCAAGAGTCCATATGGAATCTTACTCATATTCTTTTCAGAGCCCAGCATAGCGTTGGACACAAAATAGAAACTTGGTTAAGGCTCAATTACTGATTGCTTCTTGCTTTTGAAATAGTTTTCCCTGTAAGGTAGCAAATCCACTCTCTCCCTGCCTCATGTAATCAAAAACACACCTCGCTCCTCTCCGTGACCCTTACCCCCCTCACCAAACTCACAACAGCAACAGGATCTTCACAATGAATATCCACAGTGGATTCAGTGGATCATACAAAACAACAAAGTTACAGAGAGGGGTTCAAGGTTGGTCCATTCTTGTCCTGTTTTAAAATCTGAGCATCTCTGTATGTTTCCCAGGGCTGTCAAAACACTACCACAAATTTAGTGACTAGCAACAGATGTTTATTCTCTGATAGTTCAGAAGGTCAGAAATCCAAAATCAAGGTGTCAGCAGGGTCGGTGTCTTCTGGAAGCTCAGAGAGAGCCTGTGTGTCCTCTTCCACATTCTAGTGGCTGCTGACACTCCTCGGTGTGGAGCTACATAACTGCTCGGTCTGCTCATGCCCTTTCCCCGGGTTTTTGGTCAAATCTCCCTCTCTCTTCTAAGGACACTTGGCTCTGGGGCCCACCCTGAAATCCAGCATGAGCTCATCCTAAGATCCTTCATTACATCTGCAAAGACCCTATTTCCAAGTAAGGGCACATTCACAGGCACTGGGGGTTAGGATTTAGATATATCTAGTTTGGGAGAGAGGATATTATTAAACTCACTAAATATCCAAAGTCAGAATACATCATCTGTACCAGAAAACCCCATCTTCTTCCCAGTGCTCTTCTTCATATTAACAGGCTCGTTTCCTACTCAGGACCCAGGATGAACTCTGAGTCATGTTCAAGGGCCTTCACCCACTTGCTCCAGAGCTTCAAGTTACAGCTCTGTAACTTGCAGTGAAGAAGTCCAATTCAATCAGTTCTATCCTACAAAAGTGCTTAATGCCTGTCTCCTCTTTCCCATGCCTGCTGCCTGACTACCTTGGCCCCAGCTTGAATCCCCAGTCTCCTTCCCAGCCTGCCAGCTTCCTTCCCTGACCATGCCACACGCTGCTGCTTTAAATAGAGCCCTATCATGCCACAACCTTGTCCCCAGGCTTTCAAATGAAGCCCAATCTCCATACAGCCTAGCATCCAGATCCACTAGAATGAGCCCCAAACCCTCGCCCAGTCTTATTTTCCACTGTTCCCTTGCACTTGGTCCAAGGTCTGGTCAAATTGTTGAGGGTTCTTAAGTAGATTCTCAAAGGCCTCCAAGACTTTCAAGTCCCTCTGCCTAGAAGTATTCATTAATTCAACAAGCTTCTATCTTGACCTATGATCCCCTTGACAATGGTCTTACACAGAACAGCCCAACACAAAAAACAACTCATCCATTAGTCTTTGACAAGTTTCATCAACCACACTGGATTCCTCTTTCTTTTAAAACTTAGAAGCCTGCCAGACAGATAAGGCATTCTCGTGCTCTCCACCCCTTAGTGACTTGAACACTTGTCACAAACCTCATGACCGAGTCTGCATGGAACTCTGTTCTACTCACGTACATCTTCCCCATAATCTAGCACAGAGTCTTGCATTATAACATGCACTCAGGAATATCTGATCAATAAAAGGTATATTGAGTAAATAAATAATACAGTCTCCACCTTCAAGCACTTATGTTTGGGGACAGGGGAGGATGTGATAAGCACAAAAGTGAGTAACAATAACTAATACAATACTGTAAGTATCACAGAAGTATAGGTGAAATTCTAGGGGAAATCCATAAATGGAAGTTTTGAAAAGGGTGAGTATTTCCTAGAAGAAGCAGAACTTAGGAGAGATCTTGAAGGAAACACAATATTTTGATGAGCAAAAGCAGTAAGCTAGGGAAGAGAATTAAGTACAGAAGAAGCAAAAATCTCAAAAAGAGCCAAGTGAAAGCAAATGGCATTTTCCAGCTTCCATGAAGAAAGAGTAGAGCTTTCTGGCCTACTGACTTGAGTGAATGGTGAGTAATGGAAAGCAAGCTAAAAATCTAGGCCAGCATCTCGAATGCTATGCTGAGGAATTTGAAATGGACTCTGTAGGAGATGGAAATCATGGAAGGCTTTCAAATAGGCGTGATGTGGTCACATCTGTACTTTCAGGTGGTACCCCAGAGCCGACACCTGGGTACATATCAGGATCATCTGCAGAGTTTCAAAATTGCTTAATACAGAAGGACAAGTACAAACAACAATATAACCCTTCCCATTCATAATAAAATCATGTTGATGTTTTGCCACGGTGGCTTTAGGATTTTTAAGAGAAATAAACCATCCCTACCCTTGAGCTCCACCTTGTTCCCTTCCCCAGAAGGGAACCTTCAGTGGATATCCTTCTAGTCTGTGTTTATACAAAGAAACATAGAGATATATGCATACATCTGTTTAAAAAAATCACATAGCATTGCTCTTTGTGCTAGAATCATAAATAATACATTCAGCAAATATTGCTCTAAATTTGCTTTACTCACTGAACTCATCCTGAAAAATTCAGATTCCGGCGTCTCAACCCAGAGCCAATGAATCACAATCACTGAGTAGAGGTATACAGAAATACGCCATTTTTAAAAACTCTCGGTTCATTTTGATGCCACTGGACCTGGACTAGGGCATTACAGGTGTAGAAGACCAAGTAGAGAGAAGATAAAGCAGAGGCAGGAAGAGCTGTAAGAATGATCCTTCAAGCAGGGGTGCTGCAGTCCTAAAGACAGGCAATGCAAATGGGAGCAAAAGACAGGGGACAGATTCTGAGGCCATGGAGACTTGCGATGACTTTGCAGCCAATTAGAATCTGAGGCCCTAAGGACTTTAAGTTGAATGAACACCCTTAACAAACATGGAAAGCACGGACAGGAGGGCTGGTTGTGGGAGAGAAGATGGATTTGGTTTTCAACGTGTGAATCTAGGTTTCTGCAGGATCTTCACGTAAGCATCTGCAACAGGCATTTATAGGAACTAGATTAAATCCCAGGGGAGGGCTGGGGATCACAACGCAGATCCAGGATGGCCTAGTGACAGGTCACAGCTGTGCACATGGACCTGGCTATGTTTATTTCGGAAGAGAGCTGTGGGCGAGTCCCTCGGGGATGCATATATATATATAGAATCTAGGAGAGATCACATAAGAGGAGCAAACTGATGAGATAAAGGAGTGGCCGGGATCAAGATAAAGGAGAAAGGCCACTGGGATCAAGAAGCCACAGAAAAGGTCAAGGGTCAAGAATCCACCGTGACCTGTGTGTGATAAAGAGAAGAACCGAGAGACACCCGAGACTGAGGAAGCAGGACCGGTCAAGGAGCAGCAGTGATTGTGGCAGGACAAGTCACCGGGTGACAGGGCTTGAAAAATACCAGAGCAGCAACATTAAGCTACTCTGTGTTGAAACTTGAAGCCAAAAAAGAAGAGCTGAGGGATAACTTATAGGGTTCAGAACAGGAGGTGTGTACAGAATGTGAGAAAGAAAACAGTGGTGAAGAAACTGGAAAGATAACAGTCTGTGGAATCCCTGAGAGGTTCGACACCTGAAGGCACCAGGTGACAAGAAGGCAGAGGTAGATCTTAGGTTCAAAGCAGAGATTATCTAAAAAGCACCTCCAGCGCCTCTCCTCATCCCTGTTCAGGCCAGGCATCTAACCCCACAGAGGACTAGGGCTCTGTGCTTTGGAAAAGTTTAACAAGAGGACTCTCTGGACCTCAAGGCAGTGGGATGAAGCGTAAAACTGAATGCAGGAGAATTAGCAACAGTCCACCCACTAAACGAGCTGCTCCTCTGACAGTAGCATCCAACTTTAGAAAGACCTACATTCTCCCTCCCTGTGTCCCTTCATACTCTACCCCCTCCTCCTCCCTTGGGAGACCAGACTCCTCTTCTCTGGGAAAGAGAAATACCCGTGTATACTCCCCATCCATCACCCACAGCAAACCTCCACCCACTGAATTTTCAGCCAAGATCACCAGGCCTTTAAGGAAAGCCTCCCAGGAAAAAGCGAAGCCAAACCAAACAGATAAGTAAATCACATGGAACTGAGAGACCCTACGTAAGATGAAGATTTTGTGACTATCTAGAACGGCCTGGAGAGGTATTAATTTGGCTGCATGGCTTTTTAAAATAATGACAGAAAAAAAAAGATCGCACAAAAATCTATATTTCTAACTTGTCTTGAAAAATCAAAAGGTCTGGCAATTCCAGACTCACGTAGAGCCTGGAGGTAAGAGCAAGAAAAAGACAGTGTGGGAAAGTGTGAGCCCAGACATTCTTTTGAAGAGACGGTTCAGAGGTCTTCCCAGATTCACTGGGGTCCATGACCCACAAAGAAGGTAAGAGCCTTGAAACAGCCCAGCCCCTCTTCCTTTCTCGTCACCTTCCTGGGAAGATGTAACAGTTTGGGGTGCACCTGAAAGCTTTCAGAAGGAACATCCACGATTCGCTGTGTCAAATCAACTCCTCACATGCAGCTGTCCAGTTCAAAGAGGAAAACTCAGAGCCCTCCAGGGGACGTGAGGATGGGGACCTCGCACACAGACGTCACCCCGTTGCTGCTGGTGCACCGACACTGCAGAGACTAATGGGTCACGAGGGGGTCTGCTCTTGAAGCCATCTGCAAATAACCTGAAGGAAAAACAGGAAGGATCAAAACGACTCCCAGCTCAAACCACAAGACTACTAGAATCGCGGACTTGATTAGAAAACACCCGCGTACACACGCATGTTGGCTCACACATATACAGCTGTGATCGGCCACGCTGCCGTACCCAGTCCCAAGGCTTGCTGCAGTCACCAGACCCTTTGTTCTGACTGGAGGTAATCACAATGCAGAAGGAAGCTCCTGCCAAATAAGAATTAATTTAAATTCCTCCCAAAGCTTTTCAAGAGACAGAAAGGCTGCCCTGTAGAGATACCTTCTCCTGGGAGAATGAGCTGGATTATTCTGTTTATGACGAGCCAGAGGTGACTGAGTCGTTGGACGCATAAAAGGCCTTTCTCCAATCGCTTCACCATGGGGTTTCTGCTCTATTTTGTTTTGAACGCGTGGAGTTTTTAGCCACACAATGTTCCCCAAAGCTCCTGGAAGCAGAATAGGTGTTGGGGGCCGGGGCACAAGCTTACAGTAAGGCTCAGATGGAATTTGGGTCCCTGCTCTGAAGAACCACTAAGAGCTGGGACTGGACATGCTCCTGTGTACAGTCCTGGCCCCAGACAGTGAGGGAGGAGCCCCTCACCTGACGGTCACCCAGGGTTGCCACTGCAGGGACGAGGCCCTGGGAAGACACCTGTACTCCAGATTCAGTTCTAGAACATTCCACGTGGTTACCCCTAGGTTTTTGCCCTACCTGATGATGCTGCTAGGAAATCTAAGATAACAATACTCTAGAAGAAAAGTTCTGCATCACTTTGAAAAATGTTCCTAGGGCCAGCAAGTAAGTAGGTATGAGGGTCTCCCAGAGCCACAGGCCCCCAAGCCTTGACTGCCTCTTCTCTGTTACTTGAGGGATTTTCCTGGAGTGGCTTTCCCTTCACATGTCCTTGGGGTGGTTAATATTTGGGATTTCTCAGGAACAGCTCCAAAAGCTGTAGTTCTTGGGGCCCCTGGGTGGCTCAGTCAGCTAAGCATCCGACTCTTGATTTCCGCTCAGGTCAGGATCTCAGGGTCGTGAGATCAAGTCCCATGTTGGGCTCTGCGCCAGGCTTGGAGCCTGCGTAGGATCCTCTCTCCCTCTGCCTCTCTCCCTCTCTAAAAACAAAAACCAAAGAGCAAAATCCACAGTTCTCATATGACAGTGTAAAGCTCAGAGGCTCTGCAGTATCCTAGGGTCCTCTTTCTGGGTCTTCCAAATTACCGCTAACATGACCGTAACGGTTCACTTCAATTCCTCCAACAAGTCTCCACTTGCTCTTCAGAGAAACGTGAAAACCCTGTCCCCCAGCCTGACCTGGCCTGGCCCCTTGATCTGATGTGATTTGCAAATCTCTTCTCCCATCTGTAGGTTGTCTTTTAGTTTTGTTGATTGTTTCTTTTGCTGTGCAGAAGCTTATCTTTTTTTTTTTTTTTTTTTGAAGATTGTGGATGACTTTTATCTTCTTTACATTTACCTGTATTTTCTAATTGTTCTACAGGCATTATCCATATAATCTTTTTTTAATAAATTAATTTTTTATTGGTGTTCAATTTACCAACATACAGAATAACACCCAGTCCTCATCCCGTCAAGTGCCCCCCTCAGTGCCCATCACCCATTCACCCCCACCCCCCGCCCTCCTCCCCTTCCACCACCCCTAGTTCGTTTCCCAGATTTAGGAGTCTTTTTCTTCTCCCTTCCCTTATATTCCCTTTCACTGTTATTTATATTCCCCAAATGAATGAGAACATACACTGTTTGTCCTTCTCCAATTGACTTACTTCACTCAGCATAATACCTTTCCAGTTCCATCCACGTTGAAGCAAATGGTGGGTATTTGTCGTTTCTAATGGCTGAGTAATATTCCATCGTATACATAGACCACACCTTCTTTATCCATTCATCTTTCTATGGACACCAAGGCTCCTTCCACAGTTTGGCTATTGTGGACATTGCTGCTAGAAACATCGGGGTGCAGGTGTCCCGGCGATTCACTGCATCTGTATCTTTGGGGTAAATCCCCAACAGTGCAATTGCTGGGTCGTAGGGCAGGTCTATTTTTAACTCTTTGAGGAACCTCCACACAGTTTTCCAGAGTGGCTGCACCAGTTCACATTCCCACCAGCAGTGTAAGAGGGTTCCCTTTTCTCCTCATCCTCTCCAACATTTGTTGTTTCCTGCCTTGTTAATTTTCCCCATTCTCACTGGTGTGAGGTGGGATCTCATTGTGGTTTTGATTTGTATTTCCCTGATGGCAAGTGATGCAGAGCATTTTCTCATGTGCATGTTGGCCATGTCCATGTCTTCCTCTGTGAGATTTCTCTTCATGTCTTTTGCCCATTTCATGATTGGATTGTTTGTTTCTTTGGTGTTGAGTTTAATAAGTTCTTTATAGATTTTGGAAACTAGCCCTTTATCTGATACGTCATTTGCAAATATCTTCTCCCATTCTGTAGGTTGTCTTTTAGTTTTGTTGACTGTATCCTTTGCTGTGCAAAAGCTTATCTTGATGAAGTCCCAATAGTTCATTTTTGCTTTGTTTCTTTTGCCTTCGTGGATGTATCTTGCAAGAAGTTACTGTGGCCAAGTTCAAAAAGGGTGTTGCCTGTGTTCTCCTCTAGGATTTTTTTTTTTTCCTCTAGGATTTTGATGGAATCTTGTCTCACATTGAGATCTTTCATCCATTTTGAGTTTATCTTTGTGTATGGTGAAAGAGAGTGGTCTAGTTTCATTCTTCTGCATGTGGATGTCCAATTTTCCCAGCACCATTTATTGAAGAGACTGTCTTTCTTCCAATGGATAGTCTTTCCTCCTTTATCGAATATTAGTTGACCATAAAGTTCAGGGTCCACTTCTGGGTTCTCTATTCTGTTCCATTGATCTATGTGTCTGTTTTTGTGCCAGGACCACACTGTCTCGATGACCACAGCTTTGTAGTTCAACCTGAAATCTGGCATTGTGATGCCCCCAGCTCTGGTTTTCTTTTTTAATATTCCCTGGCTATTCGGGGTCTTTTCTGATTCCACACAAATATTAAGATAATTTGTTCTAACTCTCTGAAGAAAGTCCATGGTTTTTGATAGGGATTGCATTGAATGTGTCAATTGCTCTGGGTAGCATGGACATTTTCACAATATTAATTCTGCCAATCCACGAGCATGGAATATTTTTCCATCTCTTTGTGTCTTCCTCAATTTCTTTCAGAGTGTTCTGTAGTCTTTAGGGTATAGATCCTTTACCTCTTTGGTTAGGTTTATTCCTAGGTATCTGATGCTTTTGGGTGCGATTGTAAATGGGATTAACTCCTTCATTTCTCTTCCTTCAGTCTCATTGTTAGTGTGTAGAAATGCCACTGACTTCTGGGCATTGATTTTGTCTCCTGCCACACTGCCGAATTGCTGTATGAGTTCTAGCAATCTTGGGGTGGAGGCTTTTGGGTTTTCTATGTACAGTATCACATCATCTATGAAGAGGGAGAGTTTGACTTCTTCTTTGCCAATTTGAATGCCTTTTATTTCTTTTCATTGCCTGATTGCTGAGGCTAGGACTTCTAGTACCTCTAGCCCCTCCTCCCCAACCACCCTCCTTGGTGCTCAGTGCTCTGCTCACTCTGGCCTTCTTCTTGACCATCCATTTCCCACATGCCATCCTGTCATGGGGCCTCTGGGCGTGGTGTCCCCCAGCCTACAGGGCTCGCCCAGCTCTCCTCTGGCCCTAAACTCTTACCCAGCATTTCTATTTCAGTTCACACGCCACTTGGCCTGGAAAGCCTTCTGGGGCCTCTCCCGTCATGTTGCCCTCCGTCTCGTGGAGGCTCTCGGAGCAGGCCACTCATCATTCGCAGTTCTACACTCGTGAGTGTGATCAAGTGATTGGTATCTGTCTCGGGCACTGGATGAAAGAGGAGACCGTGTCTGCTTGTTTTCAACCCTTGCACCCCTGGGCACAGGCTGGAGGTTTCAACATCAGCTGGGTGCGGAGAAGTGTGAACCTCGGCAGGACGGTCTTCTCGCCTCTCCACTCGCTTATTTTTACCTTCGGTCACAAGTTGCCTCTGTCCCTCATTCTACCTGCTGTTTACTCAGAGGCCTGCCTCCCCCACCGCTAGAAACAGCCTATGCACCTTTGCTGATGCCCTCAGTACCCCCAACATCTCTGTTTCGAGTGTCATCCTCCCTTTCACTGGGCACCCCTCTGCTTTCGGCCTAGACCAGCACACTGAGGAGAGCAGTACCCAGCTTCCTGAGGTCCCTGAGGGGTGGACAATGCCAACATCATGGCAAGCAGGGTTGGCGCCTCGTGGGACAGTCACAATGTGAAAAGGACATGGGGGTGAGGCCAGCAAGTAGATCCACCCTCCCTTCTCCCTGCCAGAGGCGGTTTGGAGGTGTCGCCCCTCCCGGCCACCCTCCTGGAGAGGTGCTGAGCTGAGTCCAGAGGCTACGGAGACACAGATACGGTTCTTCACACCTTGTGGAGAGGTGCACCCAAGCAGCACCTCTCCCCGTCTCCCTGGAACCCCTTGCACTCATACCCGGGGTTTGCATCTTCCAGAACAATTGTTTGTACCTTAGTTCTCTACATTGCTTTAGCAGCTGGGCTGAGATCCTCTGATCTCCCCTGTATCCCCTAAAACAGCAACTACACCCACAGCCCGGCCACATGGTACTCTGAGAGGAGCTGCTCACTCAGCATCAAGTGAGCCAACAAAGCTACTGGAACCTCGGCCTGAACACACAACAGACGGAGCTCACCATCCCTCTGCTTCATCCTGCGCTGGCCAGACCCACCAGCAGCGGCACTGATTTTCATTTTGACAAAGCCACTCTAAAACCGCCTGTCAAAATTGCTTGAAGGAGGGATCCCTTAAGAACCTGAGGACAGATTCGTGAGCCCTCTGCCCAGGTAAACGCACACGCATCAGTTTGTTTTCAGGCTAGGGGTTCAAAGAACCTCTGAAGCCCCATCCACAGGTTTCATGTTAAGAAACTCTGCTTCAGAGAAATGAAGAGAAACACAATCAACAGCGACAAGAGCAACTGAAGCCACATTTGATAAGCAGCAGATGAAAGAACAACTAAATCTTAAAAAAAAAAAAAATCAAGGAAGGATGATAGGGAAGCTGGTATATTTAAAGTAGAAGAGGTGTCAGATGTTTGTTCTTGCAGTTCCTCGTCTGGGGGAGCCTTCTCTGACTCCCCCAGTCGGATTTAGCTGTGTCTCTATAGCCTGTGGGGGTGCCGGGGGTGCTGCAATTCTAACCCATAAACACTGGGCTGTCATCTAAAGGGCCAGATGGGGATCGGCTTGGCCAGAAACACATACACACACACCGAGGCAGTGGCAGGAGACCCCATACCCATCCCTGTTTTTTCTTCACTTTATATAAATCATTTTCAGCTTGGGGCACCCAGGTGGCTCAGTCAATGAAGCATCAGACTCTTGGTTTCTGCTCAGGTCATGATCTCAGGGTCATGAGATCAAGTTCCGCATTGGGCTCTGCACTCAGCTTACAGTGTGCTGCTTGAGTTTCTCCCCTTTTGCCCCTCCCCTGACTCATGAGCCCACGCATGCGTGCACTCTCTAAAATAAATGGAGGGAAAGAGGGAAGGAGGGACAGAGGGATGGATGGATGGATGAGGGAGGGGGAAGAGAAGTAGGAAAGAAAGACTGATGGGTACCACAGGCCATAGTTGGCCATCCCCATCCCCTGCACCTGACTGCAGCCACTGATGAATCAGCCCCCCTCCCAAGGATTATGAGCTCCCCCATGGTGAAAGTCATGACTTAGTCCACCCAGAGGTCCCAGGTCTAATGGTGATGGGCACACAGTCCAAGTTTAATCCATGCGTATCAAATGAAAAGCAAAATCTGCTCATCTTTCAAGACTGAGCTCAGTCCTTACCCTCCAGGTGGAATGGATCTTGCCTCAGCTGGCCATGCCTGCTGACCACTCTTAGGCGCTCCTCATGTTGGTATTGTGGTTGCCCACCAGCCAAAGAGACCCAGAGAATTCACCTCTTGCCAATTCTCAGGTTGATTCCTCACTTCATGTGAGAAATAAAATAACCACTCGCTACGTGTTTCCATTAAGTAGCCTTTTTAAAAGTCCTATCTGAAGTGGGGATAGCTCCAAGAAAGCCGTTAAATATTTTCATGCAGCTGTTCACATCTAAGCATTTAATTAGTTATAATTGCAATTTTAAAAACAATTAAGCTCCATGGGTGTTATTTACTGCATCTCATGATGATTCTGTTTTTTAAGCTCCTCAAAAGAGAGTGGGATGGAGAGATATCTGGGTCTAGAAAGTACCAAGACTGAAAGGACAAGTTTTTGTCATGCACAGTTAATTTCCTTTGCCATTCTTTTGGGGTGAGAGTGGGGTGGTTTAAGAAAAATCATTTTGCAATTTCCGAAGACACATTTCTAAAATCATCAAATGTGACAACCAAAACTTGGTGCTGCAGACCTGTGGTTTTCACTGATGTCCTCAGCACAGGAAGACCAACAACAGCCATTTCCCATGCAACATCCTTGCCCCATGAAAAACTCATTGGCATTGATATTCCTAAAGGCAAACTGGAGCCAGAATTTACGTAACACTAGCCACGAAGTTGGGATGGAGAAACAAAGGGGAATTAAGGTATGTTCATGTTCTTGCTTTACCAGAAAGAAAGCTACCAATTAACTTAAACTAAATGGAAAATAAGTATAAGTGATTTTATGAATATTAAAAAAAAAAGATAGTCCATAAATGTAACATGGTGTATCCTAGATGGGATCCCGAGGCAGATAGAAGACATTAGGTAAAAACTAAGGAAACGTGAACAAATATGGACTTTAATTATCATGCATCATCACTGGTTCATTAATCTTGATAATGTACCACATTAATGTAGGATGGTAATACAGGCAGGAAGTGGGTATAGGGTGTGTGGGAGCGCTACTAGTTTTTTAATTTTTGTATAAATCTAGAATTATTCTGAAATAAAAAGTTTAGTAATTTTGAAAAACAGAGGTAGTCCCTAAAGAATACAATTAAGATACGTAGCTTATAATCCATCAAGTAGAGAGGGAAAGGGTAAACTTTGAGAATTTTAGTCCAAGAGAATGCAGGGAATTAGAATACCAATATGGGGTACCGACAGGCAGCACAGCACACAGCAAGTACAGAAGTGGCAAAAATAAGGATTGATGGAGAGAGACAAGTATCATGTGGTTTCTCTCATACGTTGAATATAAAAAATAGTGAAAGGGACCAGAAGGGAAGGGGGGGAAACTGAGTCAGGAAAAATTAGAGAGGAAGACAAACCATCAGAGACTTCTAACTCTGGAGAACAAACAAAGGGCTGCAGAAGGGGAGGTAGGCGGGGGAATGGGGTGACTGGGTGACCGGCACTGAGGGGGGCACTTGACGGGATGAGCACTGGGTGTTACACTAGATGTTGGCAGATTGAATTTAAATAAAAATTTTTAAAATGATCAAAAATAAAATAAAATAAAAAATAAGGACTGAATGCAAAGGATGCAGTATTTCTTATTTCCTTGATTAAATACTAGGCTGCTATGCTCCAACTCCCCTCGCACTCCTAACATTTTTCACTCCTATCCCAGGCAGCTTATTAGTGGTCTGTGATTAGGTCAGCCAATTAAGAAATATGAACTGGGTCTCAGGTAAAAGACCTGCAGAAAATGGCACGGGACCACATCTCCTAAAAAGCAAGGACGTTCTTCCGCTGGGCCTCTGCAGACCTAGCACAGGACCTGCAGACCCAAGGTGCTCCACAAACATTTGGAGAGATTAGCTAGGCCACGCCCTGGCTGGCAGTGCGCCCCCTGGGGGGCTCTTGTGAAGGCCAGTGCCCAGAGGGACACCAACAGATTCTAGTTTAACTGATCCTGAGTGGGGGCCAAAACATCAGGATTTTTTAAAAAGCTCCCAGGAGGCTGTAACGTGCAGCAGGGTTGAGCATACAGGATAAGCCTATAAGATGAACTAGAGCACAGCAAGCCCGGGTATTAAGAAATCAGTTAACTTTTTAGTACAATAGTACAGACGGGGGAATTTCAAATCATTACTATTTCTGCTTCCTCCAGCAGCTGTGATTCACCGTGCTCACCTCCAGCGACTGAGATGTACTGTCTGCCTTTAAGTGTGAAGCGCATAAGAAGGAGACACTGGTGTCACAGAACGTCCAAGGTCTGTTGGATGGTCAGGTAAGAAATGCTCCTTACAAATTCAGATAACATTTTTTTTGAAGATTTTATTTATTCATGAGTGACATATACAGAGAGAGGGAGAGAGAGAGAGAGGCAGAGACACAGACAGAAGGAAAAGCAGGCTCCCTGTAGGGAGCCTGATGTGGGACTCAATCCCAGGACCCTGGGATCATGCCCTGAGCCGAAGGCAGACACTCCACTGCTGAGCCACCCAGGCGTCCCAAATTCAGATAATATTTTAGTCCTCAAAGAGGAAAGATATATTCTTGGGGGGGGGAAAAAAAGCTTCCTAAAATGCAGTGACCCTCTCTCAAGAACTGTTAGTACAACTAGACAGTATTAGGAAGAACATAGAGGAACATAAGAGAACAACATCAACTAATAGAATCTGACATTTCTAGAACAGTCCATCCCAAAACACAACATCCATTCTTTTTCAATGCTCATGAAGCACAGACCGTGAGAGAACACGTCATGGACTATAAAACAAGCCTCTGCAAATGTATAAGACTTTCTATCAGCCAGAGCGTATTCTCCAACCACAATGGATCAAACCAGAAATCAGTAACAGAGAGATAACAGGCAAATCTCCAAATACTTGGAAACGAAGTAATACACTGTTAAGTGATCCACTGGTCAAAGGCAAGTCAAAGGAAATTTAAACTATAAACTATAGTTTATAATAGTTTATAAATATAGTTAAACTATATTTAACTGAAAGAAAATGAAAATACAATATATCAAAATATGTAGAACAGTTAAAGCAGTGCAGAGAGGACAATTTGTAGCACTAAATACAACAATTAGAAAAGAAATGTCTCCAATCACCCCAATCTCCCACATCAAGAACCTAGAAAAAGAGCAACATAAACCCAAAGCAAGCAGAAGGCAGGGAATAATAAACTAAAAGTAGAAATCACTCAGAGGGGATGCCCGGGTGGCTCAGTGCTTGAGCGTCTGCTCAGGGCGTGATCCCGGGTCCTGGGATCGAGTCCTGCATCTGGCTCACCGGAGGGAGCCTGCTTCTCCCTCTGCCTCTCCATCTCTGTGTCTCTCATGAATAAATAAATAAAATCTTAAAAAAAAAAAAAAGGAAGAAATCACTCAGAGATTCATTTCATGGGGGAGCATGAAGTGACCAGGAATCCAGGGATTGGAGCAACTGCAAACCAAGGAATGCCAACAAATGCCAGAAAACCATAAGATGCTATCGCCCAGGGAAGGATTCCTTCCACCCCATGGGCTCCGGAGGGAGCGTGGTTCTGCTGACTCCCTGATTTCAGACTTCTAGCCTCAGAACTGCAAGAGAATAAATTTCTAGGGTTTTGAGCCACCCAGTTGGTGGCACTTTGCTATAATAGTTCTAGAAAATAAAATGATCTTCTAATTAGGTAGACGGAGGGGGAAAAAATAAGAGAAAATCTGAGTAATCCAACAAAAGGCAGGAACTATTTTTTAAGTAGCAAAGGGGGAAAACGGTTTTACATGACAAACACAAAACAGCAAAAAAAAAAAAAAAAACTCAAATACATCAGGAATTCAAAAATTACGGACATCTGAAACATTAGAATACAAAGTGCTGAATGGCTTTACAAATCTGATTCAATTATAGTCTTCCAATAACACATCTAGAATAACAGAACAAAGTCACAGAAAATATATAAAAATGAAGAACATGAAAAAGATATACCAAAAACCACCTGAAAGGAGAAAAAGCTGGTGTAGCAATATTTTTTTTAAAAAAGATTTGTTTTTTGAGAGAGTGTGTGCAGACAGAGGGGCAGAGGGAGAGAAGCCGAGATGGAGCCAGAGGTGGGGCCTGCCCCAGGACCCTGGGGATCATGACCTGAGCCAAAATCGGGGGGGTCAGATGCTGTAGCAATATTAGTATCAGAGACGAAAAGGAACAAATGCATGCTTATAAGGCATCAAGAAGAAATAACTACAGTCTTCCTGAACAGCACAGCCTACAACAATATCCGGTGAAAGCTGACACGTGCGAGGACAAACGGAAAAATGCACAGAGCGGGAGACGTTCTCTTGTGAAAGTCGTAATCTGATGGCGTATGCAGAAAAAAACTACTAGGGTTACACATAATGGGAACTTAACTAGCAAGATTAATCTAAAAATGGGTTCAAAACCTTATTCCCAACAAATAGAATTCACTCTCCCTCCCCCCCCCCCCCACCCCAAGCACTTGGGAGCGTGTATAAAATTATCCATGTACTGGGTCTCCAAGAAGTCTCAACAGGTTTCAAAGAATCATGGTCAAACGACACCTGGCAAAAACGCAGGATTGTTTACCTCTGATTGAGATTTCACTCTAAGACACGCGCAAATAAAACTATCAGAGAATAGCATTCTTCACTTATATTGCAAACACCAAAGAAGGGGTAATACGAGGTGTCGCTTAGGATGCGAGAAAACACGTATTCTCAGCTGGAGGGGGGGGGGGCGCTGTAAATGGATTCAGTTTGGCAGTTTGTGTCCAAGTGGAAGAGCTCCGTCCCCCTCTGCCCACCAACTCACTCCTAGGAATCCTTCCCATAGATACACTTACAAACGTGCAAAGAGAAGACCCTGCGAGGATTTTCATCACAGTAGTGACCGTGACGCAAAAGATACAAAAACCATAATGGCCATCAACGTGGGAAGGATTCAACTGTGGTCTTGTCCGGTAATGAGCGTTGACAAGAGTGAGGCAAGGCTACACTTAGGCCGCGGAAGAGCTCCAGAATCTGCAAGCGTGCGACAGCCTATCTGGTCACGTGGTGGTGGTGCTGGTGGTTGTCTAAGAGAGGGGAAAGGAATTTGCTAGAAATGCCTTTGGAGGCATGGAGGAGGGTCAGCAGTGTATCCTCCAGACTGAGAAGGCCCTTTAAAACTGAAAAATCAGGGCGCCCGGGGGGCTCAGTGGTTGAGATCGGCCCAGGTTGGGATCCCAGGGTCTCGGGATCAAGTCCCGCATCGGGGTCCCTGCAGGGAGCCTGCTTCTTCCTTGGCCTGTGTCTCTGCCTCTCTCTCCCTCTGTGTCTCTCATGAATAAATAAATAAAATCTTTTAAAAAAAGAAAAAAGAAAAGAAAAAGAAAGAAAGAAAGAAGAAAAATGAGGCAGGCGTGTGCGTACCGTTTACGTGGAGTTGTATTCTGGGTTCCTCACGGACGGAGCAGGAGGGCAGGCAGGCAGGCGATGGAAGCAGTACTGTGCAGCTCTTCTCCTCACCGCAGCCCCCAAGGCTCATGGAGCGAGGGCAGGGTGCTGAGGACTCCCAGGGTAGCTCTCTGCAGTGGCACCATGGGCACCTCGGGGGAGAACAAGGTGAGCGTCAACGACGGAGTCCGTGGTGCCAGCCAGCACTCCTACCGTCTCCACATTCTAGAAACACCCCGTAGCACAATGCACAGCAGACCACGCAGCTGCTTCCTTCAGGCTTCTTCCCACTAGAGCATAGCAGCCGCATGTTTACCCTGTTCGCATCGTGCCATTTAACTAAACAGAAAGCCTTTAGTCACATTATTCATTTAAAACACAGAATCTAAATAAAATGCAGTCTCTAGTGATAAGCCTAATGAACTGCAGAAATTCCAGATTCCTTTGTGTGTTCCCTTCAAATTCCTTTTCTGATGAACTGTCAGGGCTGACATGTCTGTGCAGTTAAACCAGCAAACACGTTCGGCAAGGTTTCTAAGAGGTTCATTATCTGACCAGTATACGTAACGGTGCTCAAACACTGGCAGCAGAACCAGTAGAGACAGATGGAAGCTGCTTCCGTTCATGCAAACCAACTGGACGGATCCCAGCCACCTCTCTGATCCCCCTCTACCTACCTACTCCCAAAGGCCACATCGACGGCCTTCTGGCCCTGCCTCAGGACCTTTGCATGTGCTATCCTGCTCCCTGGAACGATCCCATCCCCTCCTACTCCCACCAGACGGTCACACGGCTTACTCCCTGGATGCACCCAGGTCTCTGCTCCAATGTCACCTATTCAGAAAGGCCTCTGCTGACCAGCTGAGCTACGACAGGGGGCCTTCCCAGACCTTCCCCATCTCCTGACCAGCTTTACTTCTTTTTTCCTTCACTTATGACGACCTGACACAATTTCACTACTCGTCTATTTGCTTCCCACGCTACAAGATAAGCCCCCATGAAAGCAGGGCTGACTAGTATCCAGCAATCCCTTGCAGAGCACACTAGGCACTAAATAAGCGTCGCAATTTAAATAAAATTTGCATATGGTAAGTCTACAGCATAGTTTCATATTTTGGCTGAACCCTATCTCGCGTAAATTTATTTTTTCCAACTGCAGCTTTCCCTCCTTTTCCACTTAGGCAACAACGATCAGAAACAGGGCAGACAGAGAAGACTTCTCTCTGGAGAAAGAGCAGTCTCCAGAACGGAGGACCAACTTGTGCCACGACGCTGGGTTCCGCTGAAGCTCCCCCGGTAACATGTTTGAAGCTCAGAATCGGCATTTGTTTCCTCGGCCGTCTAACCGTACAAGTTAGCGGAAACCTTCTCACGCGGTATGGGGAATAAAACCCCCAGTGCTAGGGAAGTAGTCTGAAAGCAGGAGGAGTTTAAAGAAGTTATTTGAGGGACACCCTGGTGGCTCAGGGGTTGGGCGTCTGCCTTGGGCTCAGGATGTGACCCTGGGATCCTGGGATCGAGTCCCGCACTGGGCTCCCTGCAGGGAGCCTGCTTCTCCCTCTGCCTGGGTCTCTGCCTCTCTCTCTCTCTCTCTCTGTGTCTCTCACAAATAAATACATACAATCTAATAAAAATCAAAAAAATAAAAGGGCTATCTTGAAGATCATTATTTAGTCTTTAGGAGAACCGAGGTGATTGGCAATGGAAGGACTCACATGTGAAATTCCTTAAATAAAAATTTATTCACTTAAAAAAAAACAACATACATTCGAATGAAAAGCCCGACAGCTCCTAACGTCAGGCAGACTGAAGTGAGACAGATCATCTTACCTGCTGTAAGAAAGAGGCAGCGTCATTGATACGGCGTGTGAACTGCACCCAAAAGGGTCGTATCAGGATCTAAAATATGTATTCCTCTGACCCAGCGATTCCACTCCCAGGAATCTATTATAGTGAAAAGTATTTGCTTGTAAAGTGCAAAGATGTATAGATAAAGAACGTAATGCAGCATGTACCGGCGTAGTGTGTGCAAGAAAAAAAAATGGAAAAAATCTGAATGTCTATTAATACAAAGTTGAGGGGCCCCTGGGTGGCTCAGCGGTTGGGCGTCTGCCTTCGGCCCAGGACATGACCCTGGGGTCCCGGGATCAAGTCCTGCGTTGGGCTCCCTGCAGGGACCCTGCTTCTCCCTCTATCTGGGTCTCTGCTTCTCTCTCTGGGTCTCTCACGAATAAATAAAATCTTTTTAACAATAAAGAAGTTATTTGAAACGAAGCGTATGGAAGGGACCTCGGCCCTCAGGGCGCAGCAGCGCGCCCAGTGCAGCCAGGCCTGGAGAGCCCGGACAGGCGACCTGCCCCCCGGAGGGCCGCTCCATCCCCCCAGGGCCTGCTCTCCCTTGGCCTGTGCACCTTTACCTCCTCTGGCCTTCAGCCCTCCGGGAAGGTGCAGCTCTCTAGGTCAGCACCCGAGGGACGACGGAAAGAAGCCTCTCCGCCCTCCCTGCAGCTTTGGGGGCGCTGCTCCCCTTTGCTTCTCTTCGGAGCCCCCCGGAAGCACCGGGCGGCCAGCTCACCCCGCACACCGCTCCCCAAGCTCTGACGCCAAGAGAAGATGCTGAGCCCCGCGGCAGGGAGCCAGGGGTTCAGCGTCCCCAGCACCCCCCCACCAAAGCCATGTAACCCGCAGGAGGACGAACACCCCAGAGCCCCCACAGCCCACGGTTCCCTGGGGCAGGTGATGTCATTGCACGAACGAGCACACGGTCTGGCACCAACTCCAGAACAGCTTCTGGGGCCCAGTTCCCGTCACAAAAGTAGCTGCCTACGATTAAAAGACTAAGATAAGAACTAGGGGAGCCCCCCACCCCCAGGCCTCTCCGTGGAGTCCGGGAACTCTGGGCCTAAGCTACTCCCCCGTCGAACCAGCACAAGACCTCTGTTTCTCTGCTTTCCACTGGGAAAGGAGAGGAGCCCCGAGCTGTCGCCCGGCTCCCGGCTCTGCGCACACTTGGGGCTCCCGTGGGCACCCTTTCCCTGGCACCGCGAGCCCTGTGAGCCCGGCCGTCAGCAGCTTCCCCCACAACGTCCCTTGGATCTTGAGAAGGTGCACGCGTGAGTCGGCGACAAGGACAGTTGTGCTGCGGCAAGTTGGGGGGCAAGTTGGGCTCCCCACCTAGTCCCAGCCGCCCCATTACGCTGCTTCACCTGTTACACTTTCAACTGAGCAGAAAATGAGAAAACGATTGCTGTTCAGGCTCGGGTGAGCCGGGCCTGCACGCTCACAGTGCACACCTAAGATCATCAGGCGCTCGGTGACGTCATTACAAGAGGGGGCAGGCACCGTGTCCCCCACCGAGGTGCCAGCTTGCGGCCGATGGTCCCCGTGGGACAGGTGGTGCAGGCAGGCTGGGTGCTGATCAAGCCACCAGGGCCTTCCCTCTGGGACCACGCAGCCTTTGTCTGCTCCTGGCAGGAACGTGGGCCGCCTTCGTCCCAGGGCTGCTCAGCGCCGAGGTAAGGGCTCAGGCTCCGCAGGACGAGCTGGGATCCCGCCCAGGGCAGGATCCGAGGCAGGGCCCCGGGGAGACCGAGCCGCATGGATGGGGGCTCCGTCGGGACCTGCTGAAGAAGAGGAGCGAGTGGCCGGGAGCGACGTGTGGCCCTGCCCTTGCTGGCCCCTGCCCTTGCTGGCCCCTGCCCTTGCTGGCCACCCAAGCAGAGCGAGCCGCCGGCTTAGTGTTTGCCTGTGGCTCGGAGGCAAGTTCTGGCATCGAGCCTCGAGGAACCTCCCCCACGAGCTCTGTGAGCCCCGGAGTCGCGGCTGCAAACCGGGCGAGGCCAGCGGGAGGCTGTTTGCATGGAGCAAAGACCCCGGACAGCGCCACCTCCCGGCCCACGGACCCCCTCCCTCCGGGCCAGGATGGAAGGATCGAGGCGGGCTGGCCAACAGCCCAGGCACGTCCCACGGCCCCCCGGCCCCCAGGCCCAACCCTCACTCCCGGGGCTCAGTCCCCCAGGCTCAGCAGCGTGTCCTCAGGGTCTGGTCCAGGGGGTGGGCCCCACCTGCTAAGCCCGCACGGGGACCCCACAGAGGGACAGCGGCCGGTAGGCCACAGGCGCGGGCCAGCCAACGGTGCGTGTGGCGGCCCAGGAGCCACTAGCTCCACAGAGTGAGGTCATCACAGCGCAGGGGGGCGCGGCGCCCACCGT
This sequence comes from Vulpes lagopus, assembly GCF_018345385.1. Lineage (NCBI taxonomy): Eukaryota > Metazoa > Chordata > Mammalia > Carnivora > Canidae > Vulpes > Vulpes lagopus. The sequence continues at coordinate 30,632,510 of NC_054847.1, read as the reverse complement.
CCTAGCTCCCAGCGGGACAACCAGAGCCTCAGATGCAGCACGACGCCTTCCGGTCCCTGGAACTTAATGCCACCATGAAAGAACAGAAAGCGAACGAACTGAATGCAAACCGCCCTTCTGAGCACCCTCCCACAGGGGATCGGGGCCATGTTTTCAGATGTGAAAGCTCCACAGTAAAAGTCATTTGAAACATGGGTCTGTGCCTTTGGAGAAAATGATCAGAGAGGCTTCGTGTAAGGTCGGGTGGGGCTCTGAAGCACGTCCACGCTCAAGAGCAGATCCAAGAAGCCCAACCGAAAGGGCTGTGGACGGACTGACGAGGACAACTGTGGTTTGAGCAAAAGTTCTTCTAAAAGGGCTCTCTTGGGGCAGCCGCGTGGCTCAGCAGTGGAGCATCTGCCTTCGGCCCAGGGCATGACCCCGGGGTCCTGGGATCGAGTCCCGCACTGGGCTCCCTGCAGGGAGCCTGCTTCTCCCTCTGCCTGGGTCTCTGCCTCTCTCTCTCTCTGTCTCTCATGAATAAATACATACAATCTAACAAAAATAAAAAAAATAAAAGGGGTGTCTTGAAGATCATTACTTAGTCTTTGGGAATACCAAGGTGATTGGCAATGGAAGGACTCACATGTGAAATTCCTTAAATAAAAATGTATTCACTTAAAAAAAATTACATACATTCGAATGAAAAGCCCGACAGCCCCTAATGTCAGGCAGACTGAAGTGAGACAGATCATCTTACCTGCTGTAAGAAAGAGGCAGCGTCATTGATACGGCGTGTGAACTGCACCCAAAAAGGTTGTATCAGGATCTAAAATATGTATTCCTCTGACCCAGTGATTCCACTCCCAGGAATCTATTATAGTGAAAAATATTTGCTTATAAAGTGCAAAGTTGTATAGATAAAGAACATAATGCAGCATGTACTGGCGTAGTGTGTGCAAGAAAAAAAATGGAAAAAATCTGAATGTCTATTAATACAAAGTTGAGGGGCCCCTGGGTGGGTCAGTGGTTGGGCGTCTGCCTTCGGCCCAGGGCGTGACCCCCAGGGTCCCGGGATCGAGTCCCGCATCGGGCTCCCTGCAGGGACCCTGCGTCTCCCTCTGCCTGGGCCTCTGCTTCTCTCTCTGGGTCTCTCATGAATAAATAAAATCTTTAAAAAAAAAAAAAAGCCAAGGTGACTAAATAAAGCATGGCACCAAGAACTCTAATGATTCTCACACTCCTTCATGCACAAGCATTTGTCAGGCGACTGTGATGGGAGATGTTACACAAAGTACAACAACATCCCAGGTCCTTTGAGTTTAGCTTCTACACATAATGTTTTTAAACATTAGCTTAAGGGGAAATTCCAAAACGGCTACATATTTTTGAAATACATATGTACATGTATGTGTAAGACACGTAGTTTTGTGTGCAGAGAATGCTAGATGGGCCCTTAACTGTCGCCCCCGTGCCATAGCTCTGAAGCTCCTACGGACTCAGAACAAATGGGAAGCCACTGGAGCACTTTTAAAATTAAAAAATCAATTTAAAAAATAAATAAAATTAAATTAAATTAAATTAAATTAAATTAAAAAATGACACCAGCCTGAGCTTTGGAACACACCAAGTGGATCTGATCCTGGCTTTGACAAAGTCCATGCTAACTCAATGGTCTTCAGAGTTGACGTAACCTGGTTAACGCAGTTTCCCCTTCTTGGACTTACAGAATCACCGTAAGGGTTCAGAGGAAAAGAAAGATGTCTCAGGCTCTTCTCAAGATGCCTGGGAAATAGTAGATGCTCAGTAGGCATCTTTCCCAGCCTTTCTCCTTGGAACACCTTGGGAGTCACAACACTTAACCACCCAACGTCTTTTCTACTAATTGGTTACCCAACTTAAAAGAAAATACCTCCTTTAAAAACATTTCAGTAAAAAAAAAATAAATTAAATAAATAAATAAAAAAAATTTCAGTAGATACTGTTGCTGGATCAAAGAAAGTTTCAGGTGTCTGTCCACTCTCTCACATCCAGACTAAAAGCAATCAGTCTTCTTTCCTCTGCAACAACACCTCCCTTCTTAGCATGAGCCCCTCTTCCCAGAAGCAACCGGCTAAAAAAATGAGTTGTTGTTGTTTAACTGAGCAGGTATCTATCAGCTCGTTCTCCCCTGTGCTCTGCCGGCCCCACTGGTGTCCAGGAAACAGGACTTTCCTCCCCAGGCCTGACCGCTCAGCCAGGCCACACGCGGGAGGCAAGGGGAGGCCCAAGGCCTGCGGCCAAGTTCTTCTAAAAGGGCTCTCTTGGGGCACCCGGGTGGCTCAGCAGTGGAGCACGTGGGAACGCGCTCCCAGGCGAGCCGCGTGGACTGTGGCAGCCTCCCAGCTGGCCTCTCCTGCACCTGTCCCCCTAACTCACACTCTGCTTGAGGCCCCAGCCTGCCAGCACCTTCGAATCTCCAGCAGTATCTGTTAGAGAGCTGCCATCGCGGAAACAAAACCCACCGGCACAGGGACGCTCTCACGTGGGCCCCCTGCACTGGGAACGTGGGGTTCTAGCAGGGACGCTGCTGAAACGCCCACGAAGACCCAGAGCCTGCAGGTGCCAGTCAGCCACCAGCCGACTTCCAGAAGCTTCCATCTAGTGCTTCCATCTAGTCCGGGGCCACAGTGACCCCGGAGTCCCAGGATCGAGTCCCACATTGGGCTTGGAGAACAGAAGGTAACGGAAGATGACATTTCTAGCGACTCACGGCCTTTCCAGCACGTTGCATCAGATAAATGCTTTCAGGAACTTAGCACCAAGCAAAGAATTGTACCTCCTGAGGTGATGCTGTCTGTAACCTTCCCTCCTATGAGAACCGTATAGTCTGCTTGTTTTTCTTTTTGCTTCGGTTGCCAGGAAGCTCAGAACCAGCTATGGGTCTTACTTCATTCACTCGTCTTTTCAATAAACATCTACAGAACCCATTGCATGTTAAGGATCACACAAAGGCCTGGGAATTCTGAGCTCGAGGACACAGGCCATTTTCCAGAATGCCTTGGACAGAGACTGAAGTTAACAAGTGGCCCTGAGTGCGGCAGAGACCCACGGGCAGACCCGCGGCGTAGCGAGAGCTCGGGGCAGCCAGGCGGCGGCGGGGGGCACGGCCAGGAGAAGGAAGCAAGAAAGGTGCCCCTTAGAAATGATGCATCAGCTCTGCTTCTTGGCAAGTTAGCTCTCATTTGATTTCTGATGTCTCTAAGTCTTTAAAATGCATTAAGCTTTCATAGAAATAGGTTGGAAAAATACATCTTTGTTCATTCATAAGCATGTTCAAATATGCACATGAAACAATATCCTTTTAACCTAGAGGAACCCTCATTATTTACACAACACAGCTTATATTGGCGTATTACAAGGGACGGCGGGGGCGGCGGGCGGGCGGGGGGTAGGATCAGGTGTAATGAGGAGTAATGGGCTTTGAAGAGTTGATTCTTGACTATTCCGTGAATATTTTCCAGGACTCCAAAATAACTTTGGTTTAAAAATAGGAAGGCATCCTCTTATTAATTTATCGTATTCTTGACACTGTCTGCCTCGCTACCGTTAACTCCGGGAGGCCAACCTCGAAGATCTTGATTCGATAGCTCTGGGCCGGTCGACAGTGATTGACGACAAGGATTAACTATATGGTTTCTAGATGAATCCTGGCTTACTTCCAGACTTGGCTAATGCTAACCCACTGCATTCCTTGCCTCCCCCTCTAGCAACATCTCCCTCTGCTGCAGCATACGCCGGGAGACGATGGGGTTGCTGGCACAAGTTCAAGTTATATCATTGATTCAAATCTATCCCCAAGCAAACCTGCTTTTATTCAGATGAACACTCTCCAGCGATCTGAATTGCAGGGGCAGTAAAACAATTGTACATTTATGTAGCATTCTCATCCCCAAAGGAATAGTTTTCCATGCCTACAAATACCTTAGAAGCAATAAAGAGTTTGGTGGGTTGGCGTCTCGTTTTTGTCTGTGGCTTTTTTAAAAAATCAGAATTCCATGTAATAGGAAGGTGATGAATTTGGTGCTTACCAACAACTGCTCTAATAAAGTATATTATATGCATAATTCTCACTTAATAGTAACTACTGCATAAACCTATGGTAAAAGTGATAATATTCAGCTTATAAATCAGAAGCAGCAAGGAAAAGAAGGTGTGCCTTCAGGCCAAGAGCTGCAGGGAGTTACTGACTATTTCCTTGGGTTTCCTCTGCCCAGAACATTCTCCAGCTAATATCCACAGGGCTTTCTCCCTCCCTTCCTTCGGCTCTTGCTCAAAAGTCCCCTTATCAGAAAGGCCTTTCTTGACCACATTTCTTTAAAATAGCAATCCCTGCATTCCTTAGTCCCCTTTTCTCTGCTTGCTTATTGCTTTTCATTTTTCCCCATTTATTTGTTTGTGCATAGCACTTACTACCACTGGAAACATGTCTGTTTTCCCTCTTCCCTGAATCTAACACATGCTCAGAGAGCAGGGGTTGGGTTTTATTCAATACTGTATCTCCAACACACCTGGCACCAAGTAGACATTCAATACATATTTGATGAGCGAATGATTTTTTTTTTTTGACACTTTCCACTCACTCACATTCCATCCAAGTATCTCAATAGTGAAACCAAGGCACAGAGAAGGTAGGGATTTTTCCAACGCCCTCTTCTCCATTATTCTAGCAAAGAACAGCGCTCTATGATAAAGTCAAAGCTGACCGAAACAAAGGCCCCAACAATTTGTTAATCCTGTAGCAGTACATCTAGAACTGTACCTTAAACAATTCAAAGTATTTTGACTTAGTGGCTCTGACGCTCTTGAAACATGACCACTCTGCATGGGTCCCAAAAATGTTCTCCAAGAGTTTCTCCAAAACAGGAGAAATCAACCACTATTAGCTAGTCACTGCCCTAAAATGAGACTGATTTATACAAACCATATTGACTCCCTGTCCAGCATCTAAGTTAAGGGGGGAGGGGGACACAAGACCAGTGATTATCCATGTACATGCATGAACCTCATTAAATGGACCACACAGCTCCAGTTTACTAAGGCTACTTAACACTTCAGAATGTCTCCAGCCAGAAAACATTCACCTTCCTGAATATGAGTCTATAAGCCCCCTTAAGTCTTAAGCATAGCTAAGAGCAAGCAAACCAGAGATGCCAAGAAATGAGAGGCTGTGAATCATTTAAATCACAGGAGATGGAGAACCTATTAAAAACAGAACCAGCAAATATGCAGTCAAGTGTCTGATCCATAATTGCTCTTAGTTCTGTTGCTACAAGGGCACATGTCATAGAAAAAATTTTAAGAATGAGTAAATAAATAAAAACTTCAATCCACCAAAGCTAAGGGGCTTTGGGCAGGCCATAATTCTAAGTCTCGGTATTGTGGCTTGACGTTTGCTACCAAAGTGTTCTACTCAACTGCCTGCCAAGGAGCAATGAAGCAGAGCCCCAGTAATTCTTTCAACAAGCGATGAGATGGGAAGGCTAATTTAATGGGGCAGGGCCAAGTGCACTTAACAAACTGCACATCTGTAAGATGGAAATACACCGTCCTCATCTTTAGCAGTAACTCTCCTCACTAAGTAGCTCTCAAAGACTTTTGAAGTCTTTCTCCTTCTTGGTGTGTAGCTGCCAATGAGTTTACTTCCTTCTGCAGGAGAGAGGCTGTCGAAACGTGGGGCTTTGCCCCAGACCCACTGGAGTGGCGGTGAAGTGAGAAATTCCACCTGCATCTGATCCCATCCCTGAAGAACATGTGGATTCTTGTTATCCATGTTAGTAACCTATATATGTTTTCTAAGTCCCTTTCTCCATGCCCAAATGGAAATCAAATCATGGAGTCACATGGAAGGGGAGTGCATTTCCACGTCACGGTTTTGGGTGGACGTCTGCACCAGGCCACCTGGGTTGCACAGAGAATGCTGCTTCTATTTGCCGTGCATGGGGAGAATCCAGCTCAGCCCTGGAAAGAGGAGTTTCCAAGACCTCAAAAAGATCAACTCCACTCTGCATGGCTAGCCTTTTGATATAATGAATCAAATGTGGGCGGCCCGGGGGGCTCAGTGGATTAGTGCTGCCTTCAGCCCAAGGCGTGATCCTGGTGACCCGGGATCGAGTTCCACGTTAGGCTCCCTGCGTGGAGCCTGCTTCTCCCTCTGCCTGTGTCTCTGCCTCTCTCTGTGTGTGTCTCTCATTAATAAATAAATACAAATCTTTAAAAAAATAATAATGAACCAAACTTTTGTCTGCCCAGTTTTAGGTGATTCTATGCAACACAGCGCTGACTTGCCTGCAATTACATTTCTAGAAAAGGCAGCCTAGCTGTATGGAAAGCACCCATGATGCACAGCTTTGTTCAGCCACTCACTGTGCAGCTCTGGCCACATCACTTCTTTCTTGGTCTCAGTTTTCCCAGCTCTAAAGAAAAAAAAAAAAGATATCTGAGACTGCTGTCTACCTTGAGATCCTCTGGTTCTGTGGGCTTTTCTGGGATGTCTCCCTCTTTGAAAGTAGTATTTTCATCATGCATTCATTTTGGCCTGTTTAGCCCTTATTCATCCCCAGAGACTTTACTAGTCAGATGTCCTTTGCCTCATGCTGGAGAATATTCTATGTGACTCTTCAGGTCACTTAAGAGACTGACTTAAGACACACACATACTTTCTTTGGGGAGCCTGCAGATAAGGGCCCTTTCTAGCCCTTGGCTTCTAAACTCATACAGAAGACTTGAAGCCTTGAAGTAATTAACAACCCTCCCCAAATGCTTTTCTCCCCCTTCTCTTTATTTTTCTCATATTTTCTCTCTTTTTCTTTTTTTCCTCCTTTCTCATCTTCTCTCACTTGGTCCTGCCAGCACAACCAAGGGGGTTATTTAGACCTACTGGTTACCCGTAGAAAAATAGGAAATTGCTGCTTATCTTCAATGAACAGAACCACAAGATTAGGACTGAAAAGCTATTTGAAGCACATTCATGTTGACAACATTAAGAAAGCTATACAACATAAAAGCATAGGAGATGAAATGAATTCAGGATTGCAAATTGAGATCAACAACTACCTTCATGTTAAAACATTCTAAGACGCTGCTTTGTGTCCAAAGTTCTTTGATTAAAAAGTCGACGATGAGAGTAAGATACAGACACCACAGTACCTAACCAATGTGCAGGCGGCATAATCCCAGGAATTAATGAAACTCCAGATCACAACTATTTAATATATTTTTGCTAAGCAGGAGTAGCTCGCGTGATGAGGATTTGTAGTTCAATCAAATTATCTTCTCTACATCCACTTGTGAGCATAATACTCACAACATCCATGTGATTAACCAAAGCAACCTAGTCCAGGAGGGATGCCAACGGCAGGCAGAAATGCGGCATATCTAAACAAATGAACGTGGAAAGGTGTCATTATAACTGAAGTTGTAGACATTTGGAATGCAAGTTTTTTAAAGTAAGTAGGAAACTTTAGGCAGGGAATGAGTCTTAAGGAGGTCCTTAGGCTCAGTAACCTTTCCCAGCCACACACCAGGTGCAAGAATGACTCAAACTTCGCACAGCATCCTCTTGTCCCCAAGTAGAAAGACTTGGTGGGATGAAGTTGATGCAAATTTTAAGTGGTAGTAGAAACAGGGAGAATGAACACAGTGGATGCTCCTTCTTTGCAGTCATGGAGAATCACTTAATCTGGCCCTGCTGTAACTCAGTGGGACCAGGACCACTTCCTCTTTCAGAGGCACAAACTTTTGGTTTCCCAGCATGCACCTTCAACTGTATCTCCAGGTGTAAAAGAGAATTTGCCAGGTACCTAAGATGGATGACTAACTTCTGTCCCTTCTTGATCAATCACTTTGTGGATGTCTGCCTAAATTAACACATATAGAATGGCTACGGGACACAAGCCAAACCACTCTGATGTTCAAATTAAAACACTTGACTTTTCCCCCTTCCCCTCCCCTTCAAAAGAGCATTTAATTTTTTTCCCCCTAGAACAATAGGATCATAATACATCTGGAAATTTGCCCTTTTGGCAGCAGGGGCTGGAGGACAGATCAACAGAGCGGCACAAATTCCGCCCTGAGCAAAAGCCTAAAGCTCCTAGCTGTGTCTGGGGTAAATCCAAAGCAGAGAAAGGCAAGGCTTAAGGTGTGGAAGGAGAACAGTTGCTGTTGGAACAGACCTCTCAAAAGCATTCAGAGAATAGGGGAATGTATTCACTATATTTGAGCACAAGGCCAAAGGCACCCAGGTTCCTGGACCAAAGGGGAGGGTGTGGGATGGAGCAGAAGTATAAATCTGGGGGAGTACGAAGAAATAAAAACAAAGACCCACTTTTTTGCACAAAAGAAGAGTACCAAGAAGGACTGGAACCATGGCAAAGGAAAGGGTGACACAATGTTTATGTTAAGCATGCCAACTCACCCTGTCAGGTACTTGTCTCCCTCCCTCCCTGGTACCACAACCCTGCTGGCAAGTCCTGAGCTGACATCCACTCAACAGTCAGAACACACAGAGCTCCTACCTAGTACCAGGCATAGAGTTAGCAATGAAGGACGCACGGAACCGCAAAAGACCCTGAATAGCCAAAGCAATCCTGAAAAAAAAAAAGCAAAACTGGAGGCATCACAATTCTGGACTTCAAGCCCTATTACAGAGCTGTAGTCATCAAGATAGCATGGTACTGGGACAAAAACAGACACACTGATCAACAGAACAGAATGGAGAACCCAGAAATGGACCCACAACTATATCATCAACTAATCTTCATCAAAGCAGGAAAGACTATCCAATAGGAGAAAGACAATCTTCAACAAATGGTGTTGGGAAGCCTGGACAGCTACATGCAGAAGAATGAAACTGGACCACTTTGTTACACCATACACAAAAACATATTGAAAATGGATGAGACACCTAAATGTGAGACAGGAATCCATTATAATCCTAGAGGAGAACACAGGCAGCAAGTTCTTTGACCTCGGCCACAGTAACTTCTTACTAGACACATCTCTAGAAACAAGGGAGACAAAAGCAAAAATGAACGATTGGGACCTCATTAAGATAAAAAGCTTCTGCACAGTGAAGGAAACAACAAAACTAAAAGACAACCTACAGAATGGGAGAAGATACTTGCAAATGACACATCTGATAAAGGGTTAGTATCCAAAATCTATAAAGAACTTAACAAACGTGATATCCAAAAAAAAACAAATAATCCAGTTAAGAAATGGGCGGAAGACATGAATAGACAATTTTCCAAAGACGACATCCAGATGGGCAAGAGGCACATGAAAGGATGCTCAACATCACTCATCATCAGGGAAATACAAATCAAACCATGATGAGCTATCGCCTCACACCTGTCAGAAATGCTGAAATTAACATCACAGGAAACAACAGATGTTGGTGAGGATGTAGAGAAAGGGGCGCCCTCTTGCACTGTTGCTGGGAACACAAACTGGTACAGCTACTCTGGGAAAACAGTATGGCGGTTCCTCAAAAAGTTAAAAATAGAGCTACCCTACGACCTGGCAATTGCCCTAGCAGGTATTTATCCAAAGGATACAAAAATACAGATTCAAAGGGGTACATGCACCCCGAGGTTTCAGCACCATTATCAGCAAGAGCCAAACTATGGAAAGAGCCCAAGTATCCACAGTATCCATCAACTGATGAATGGATCAAAAAGATGTGGATAAACACACATACACTGGAATAGTATTTAGCCATCAAAAAGAATGAACTTTTGCCATTTGCAATGTAGAGCTAGAGTGTATTATGCTCAGTGAAACCAGTCAGAAAAAGACAAATACCATATGATTTCACTCATACATGGAATTGAGGAAACAAAACAGGTGAACATATAAAAAGGGAAAAGGGGAAAAAAGAGAGAGGGAAGCAAACCATATGTTTTTTTTTTATGTTCAAGAAACATTTTTAAATTTAAATTCAATTAGCCAACATATAGCCATCATTAGTTACAGATGTAGAATTCAGTAATTCATCAGTTGCATGTAACACTCAGTGCTCATCACAGCACGTGCCCTCCTTAATACCCCTCACCCAGTTACCCCATTCCCCCATCCCCACAAGACACTTAATGATAGAGAAAAACTCAGGGTTGCTAGAGGGGAGGTGGTGAGGGAATGGGCTAAATGGGGGTAGGTATTAAGGAGGGAGGGCACTTGCTGGGACGAGCACTGGATGTTATGTTGTAAGTGATGAACCAATGAATTCTACTCCTGAAACCAATATTACATTATATCGTAACTAAAATTTAAATCAAAATTTAAAAGGAAAAATAAGATATGAAGTACACAAAAGAATCCTATGTGTTCTCTATTCTCCAACAAAAAGCTAGATAAGGTCCACTGGGGTCTCCTCTATTTCAGTACGAGCACCACCAGCTGTGGATGCTAACAGCATCATAGGAAAGGCCTGCGACTCTGTAAAGCCCTCAGCACTCCTCGCTCCTCCTTCCAAGGATAAGTTCCCCTCCTCAGTGGACAGCCTTGCTATTATACAACTAGAGTTGCATTCCCTTGACTGAAACGTAATCTCCAGTTGAAAACCAGGAAGAGGACACTCATGAAACTTCTTGGTGATTTATGCCTCTGTATGAAGGAGTTCACTGCATCCAGCCCAAAGGGAAGATTTTGAGATGGAGAATTTGAGAGTATGCAGAGGGCAGCCCAGGCCAGGCATTTGTCCTAATTCCCTCAGGCCACGCTCCTAAGAAATATCCAGCTGGCTGTATATTATTTGTTCTCAAGTTTGGTAAATCATTAATGCTCACAGCAATTCCATATGCAATAACTCTTAGATTGGTTTTCTTATGAGGGTCTTAGAAGTCTAGAGGAGATGGGGTTTTTTAGAACCTTCCTAAACGTACAGATTTGGGTCACTCTTGCTCTGCATGTCCCTGGTAGATAACCAGAAGAGGAGGACCTCCTTGTGTTTGAAGAACATCCCCCAAATGTGGAGTTCTAGGAAGCACGCAATGGACCCAGAGATCACGTATGCCCTTTGGTAGTCACCCAGTCGCATGACATTTCAATCGATCAGGAATTCTCTCTCACCAGAGAAGAGATTGTCCTGGCGAGTTCTCCCTTCCTCTCATTGGTGAGGTTAAGGTAGGCGGCCTATGTAGTTCTCCTCTGATTTTCTTCCAGTATACAACCAAAAGGATCAGAGCACCAGGCAAGATTAAAAATAAAGCAGTCTCTCAAGAGAAAATGAAAGGCCGGTGTTATGTTCTTCCTTGGCATGTCCTCAAGCCTCTGAGCAATGAACAGACACATAACCTTCTACAACCCATCTTGTGGCTATTTTGTCAATACAAATGGCTCTGTAATTGCCCTAAAAAATTAGGACTGGTTCTGAAATGTTACTTTTGAAGAGAGAAAATTCAGGACATGTTTCACATTCAAAGACCCTCTTACCACTATTCACTGAGAACAGAGAGTACCTTTCACATACATCCCTTTCAAAGGTCTCTATCCAGAGAAGGCAAAATGTTATTACCTGAACACCAAATAAAACCCAGTTCTATCTCCACTTTCCATCCTTGTGAGACTCTCCCATGTAATCACAGCAGCTGCTCATCAACAGTATGAAGGGAGATGCAGTACCAATGATTAGAACCAGGACAAGGAATCGGTTTCCAGAAAATATCCCTAAAGTCCATGATTGGAATCTGCACCTTAAACCAAACAACTCATTCTATTTAGACTGGCCTATCAGGGGATTTCAAATGCTATCTGAAGGCATAATTTTTGTGTCTGCAAAAACATCTTGCAAGAAAAAAAGAAAACCCTACATGCCACATCCAGAGCTCTGAAAAGCCAGAAAAACTTATCAAATGGTAGGTATAGTCAGGTATAAGAAGAAAAATGAGACACAAACCTAATTTTCAAGGAGCAAATGATGCCAGTGCCATACCCAAGTGGAAAGAGCAACTTGATAATGGGTAATGCTTTTTTTTTTCCTAAATAAAGAAATCAGTTGCATGACTGTTAGCTGAAAATATATCTTTTAAAGAAATTCAATACCTAAATAGGGGGTCCGATTTTTTTTTCTTAAAAAAAAGAAAAAGTCACTGACTTATGTAGTACTGTATTTTGAAGACACACGTCTGACCAGTGACCTCAGGGTTATCAGTAAAGACCACAAGGTAGTATGTGAAATGCCAGGTGAGGAGTGCACCATCATACCCATAAGCCAGAAGAGTGCCGGACTCAGTCTATAATCAGGCATGAGTCAGCTGCTACTGAGAGGAGACAAGGAACTGGGGCATCCTCTGACGAGATGGGTCCATTCTCGGAGAGGCCCTTTTGCTACACCAAGATCCTAGATAAACAGAACCAACCTGATAACCTATTTCTAACTACCAAAATGGTACAAAAAATATGTACTATATATGAAATATTTCATGGAATAAAATACGGAATTAAAAAGGAAGAAAAAGACTTTAGAAAAATGATTAGCAATAGCCACAAATTAGCCAAAGAGAATTTTTAGGAATAACATAAAATCATTTAAATTAAAAATTCAGGGACGCCTGGGTGGCTCAGTGGTTGAGGCTTGCCTTCTGTTCAGGGTGTGACCCCAGGGTCCTGGGATCGAGTCCCCATCGGGCTCCCTGCTGAGATCTTGCTTCTCTCTCTGCCTGTCTCTGCCTCTCTCTGTGTCTTTCATGAACAAATAAAATCTTTAAAAATAAATAAAAATAAAAATTCAATGGAGAGGTTAAACCTCATATTTACCACAGCTGAAGACAGAATCACTTGGAGTGATAAGAGTTCTGGAAAAAAGTGATTAGAGTGCAATAAAAAGAGACAGAAAGTATTAAAAGGATGTAAGAGGCGTGGAGCACATGGAATAAGAAAGTTGAAAACGGAAGTCCCGGGAGAGAACGGAGATTGGAGAACAGGCAGTTTTGAGACATAACGACCAAGGTCAATGAAAGACACCGATACAAAGAAAGAAAACGCTACAGGCCAAGCAAAACAAGAATTCCACATCTAGGTGCCCTGACGCCACAGCACGGGTACCAGAGACAGGGATAGAAGGGCCCCCACGAGGCAGATGGACAATCAGACCGATGGCTTTCACAAAGGCAACTGAAGTCAGAAAACAGAAGTGATCCGACCTTCCAAGTGTAAGGAGGAGGACTATTAACTAGGTCACAAAGAAGCCACAGGCCCAAAACGGTGTCACAGCAGCGGGTGCCCACACTGGGGCTCACACCTAACCTGACCGCAGTTTCAACCTCCCCCAGAGATGTAAGTCTTAACGGGTCGGCCAGGGATTTTCTGATCAGCACCGACGAGGAGATCCGTCAATGGACCCAGAAGAAGGGGAGGCCAGTCATTGTCCTCAGACCCCTGCAGCCCCCAGGCGCGGTGACCTCACCTGAACAATCCGGTCTGTCCTTTTGCTAACGGCTTGCTTGCCCCATCCTCCTTCCGCTTCGTACGATCCCTCAAGGGCACCCCTTTCCCTGCCAGATGGGATGCTGCCTGAATCATGAACCTATTAATAAAGCCAATTAGATCTCCCAAATTTACTCAGTTGAATTTTTCTTAACTAGAACACCCAGTGAAGCCATTATTTAAGGACGTATTTATTTCATTGTCCTTGTAAACAAAGACGGAGAGTTTATTACCATCACATTTCCCTAAAGAAATGCCTTAAAAGGATGTGCTTTAAAGATTTATTTATTTTAGGGGATCCCTGGGTGGCTCAGTGGTTAAGCACCTGCCTTTGGCCCAGGGCACGGTCCTGGAATCCCGGGATCAAGTCCCACGTCGGGCTCCCTGCATGGAGCCTGCTTCTCCCACTGGCTGTGTCTCTGCCTCTCTCTCTCTCTCTATGTCTATCATAAATAAATACAAATAAATCTTTTTAAAAAATAAAAATAAAGATTTATTTATTTTAAAGAAAGAGTGTGTGTGCAGGGCAGGGGGAGAGAGAAAGAGAGAGAGAGACTCCAGCAGACTCCCTGCTGAGTGCAGATTCCACAACCCTGAGGTCATGACCTCAGCCAAAACCAAGAGTCCACGCCCCAAGGATGTACTTTGGGAAGGAAGACAGTGAACCCAGAGGAATATCTGATATGCAAGAACTGACCAGCAGAAAAGACAGTAAACACATAGGTAATTTTATACAGATATTTTTACCAGTATCTGTAAAACAGTGCTAAAACTAAAGTGTATCTTATGGCGGTAAAAAATCATCAGAACTCATACATTAGGGATGCCTGGGTGGCTCAGTAGGTTAAGCGTCTGCCTTCAGTTCAGTCCTGGGATCCAGCCCCACAATAGGCTCCCTGCTCAGTGGGGAGCCTGCTTCTGCCCCTCCCTCTGCTGTGCTTGCTCTCTCTCAAATAAATAAATAAAGTCTTTAAAAAAAAATAAAACCCTAGAATATGAGATAACATTAATATAATTCATGAGAGTCGTTAAAGTGCTCCCATGTTGCTTAGAAAGGGGTTATGACCCTACTGAACCTCATTCACAAAGGGGGAAACTGGCAGCAGGGCCCTAACTGGCCCGGAGCACACCAGGCCTCCCCTTTCTCCGTCTCCCCTTACACCTGCCCCTCCCCAGTTTGTGATCCAGGTGGGAAGAGTTGGGGGGTGGGGAAGAACCAGCAGCTCTGACATGTTTCCTGACCGAAGGGGCTTCCAGGTCGGTCCCTAAGACACGAGAAACGGCTTTGAGCCAAGAAAAGGCCCAGAGGCAGATGAAAGGCGGTGTTTTTTGCAGCCAAATTTTCAGCTGTGTCTAGAAAGTAATCCACTTACTCCACTTGCAGACCAGACTAGGTGTGGCTTTGTTTGTGAAGGGCTTTGTTGGGGCTACACATTGTTTGACTTGGGCAAACAGGCGTGGGGATTAGGGATTTGTGAAGTCACTGCACCGACTGGTACGTGAGGATGTGTTTGAGCTCCTGGGTCTCACCAACAGAGAGAGTTTTGGGGTGGCAGGGAAGAGAGGACGCCACAGGTCTATGTTCACCTGGGAAAGTCCAATTTCCTCCTGGAATTTTTCTGCAAAGTGCAATCTGACCTCATCATCCCATATTAACTTACTTCTTGAGTAAATAAAAATCACAACCAAGGACCTCCTTCTTCAAAGGCTCCCCTTGTGACTTGGTTACTGAGTTTGGGTCTTAAGCGTTAGGGTTGGCCTCCAGGAAAATTATCCAAAGGAGCTTCTGGTGGCCAGTCCATCCCTTCTCATCATTCGGGTAGTGGGGTTGGTCAGGGGAGACGCCGGCGAGGAGCTGCACTGTCAGCTCTGAATCCTAACTTGTGGAACGCAGGCTCCTTTTTACATAACCCTAAAGCAAACAGTAAAAGGTCAACTGGCAAGGGGGAAACAGAGCCGCACATTTCAATGCCAGCTCCAAGTTATTTAAGACCTGTCATCGCTGAAGACCTCCATCAGAAGAATCCGTGAGCGGGGACAACAGCGAATGACCCCTCCGTTACTACAGCTTCGGAAGCGTTAGAAGTGATTCTGGTCTTGAGAGCTGCTAAGAAAAGAAAAGATGCTGTCTGGTTAGGAATCCCCGGCTACTCCCGCGGGCACAGCTGTCCACGGTACCCTCTGATGCCTCAGTTACATACCGTGTTTTATAGCTTCTGCCTAGAAAACAGACCCGTGCATTTAATACCAAACATGCCACTACCTGTTGTTTCTCCCCACATGCATGTAGCTGCCTTGAGTGTTAACATAAGTTACCTGCCTATGTGCATAGAGAAGACAATGCCCAGGAGAAAAATTGTCACTGATAATTATAAGGCAATTTCTCCCAGCCCCAGAGACGACTATGTATTGCTCTCCACCCCCCCACCCCCACCCCCAGAAGTATTGCATTCAAAATCCACAGAACACGGCGGGATGGGGTGGGGAGGCAATACGGTGAGAAATGAAGAGACCTCCTTCCATTTTTTTTTAAGATTTATTTTTTTGAGACAGAGGGAGGGGGCCACGAGGAGGAGCAGAGGGCGAGAAAGCTCTAGCGGACTCTCGGCTGAGCGTGAAGCCTATGTGGGGCTGGAGCTCACAACCCTGAGGTCATGACCTGTGCCGAAACCAGGAACCAGATGCTTAACCGACTGAGCCACCTGGGCGCCCCAGAGACATTCTTTAATATTTTCAAACGATGAAATTAATACTTCAGAAAATCAGTCCCCAAACATTTACCCGATTTCACCATGCTACTTGGTTATGGCAGAAATAGGAAGAATCAGCCTTGGATTCTGCAGAGAAGAGTCCCGAACAAGAAAATTATGGAGCAGATGAGCCACGGGGATCCTGTTGGCTGATTCCTAGGTCATATTTCCTAAATATGTGCTACTAAATCACCCAAAACCTCATGAATTCTTGATATGAAGATTCATAAAGTCGTTTTAGCACTAAAAGAGAGGTTTTAAAAAGATTCCTTCCTTCCTCCCTCCTTTAATCAGCTCACAGAGGGAGAAATTACCAGTCCGGTGTTGACTCCACTGTAATTGTCCAACTTGAATCATATGTAGACTTTTTTTTTAAAAGAAAAGTGAGTGGGGTGCCTGGGTGGCTCAGTCAGTCGACCGTCTGCTTCTCGGTTTTGGCTCAGGTTGTGATCTCATGGGATGGGGCCCCACATGGGGCTGCGAGCTCAGCAAGGAGTCTGCTTGGAAATTCTCCCCCCTCCCCCTCTCTAAAAATAAGTGAATAAGTCTTTTTTTTTAAAAAAAAAAAAGGGGGGGGAAAAGAAAGAAATGTTCCCTCAAATGACCAAATGTTAATTTTGCTTTTAGTGTGTTCCTTAGAAAACAAGAATATAAAACCAGGTACAAAATCTTTAGACGTATTACCCTGTATCTACGAACCAAGGCACATATATAAGCAAATACAACCAAACTGCAGAACCAACAGCATTGAATTATAACCACAATTGCCACGCTAGGTCACGTTCTGCTGCAGGCACGTGCTGCCCAGGGCCGACACGAACGCCACTGGTCACGGACGGTGGTGCCATGGGCCCTCCGAAGCTTGGCAAGCATGTGCTCCCGTGGTCTATGTGAAGACTGCATTCCCACCACCTCCCCTTCCAGAAGTGCTGCGAAAGCTTTCCTCCCCAACCTGCCCAGGGGGCACTTGGTCTTTAAATGTAAATGGCGCTTCACATCAGGTTAATCCCATGCTGGTTTTTCTTAGGCGCTCTCCACATTTAAACAAGATTCTACTTGACACTAATTTGAACACAGATCTCAATGTACATTGGAAATCACATCCCAGTTATTTAAAAAAAAAAAAAAAAAAGATGTATTTACTCATGAGAGACACAGAGAGGCTGAGACGCAGACAGACGGAGAAGCAGGCTCCCTACAGGGAGCCCTATGGGGGACTCCATCCCGGGACCCCGGGGTCACGCCCTGGGCTGAAGGCAGGTGCTCACCTGCTGGGCCCCCCAGGCGCCCCCCAGTGCTTAGTTATAAGACAGCTATCCAGTGATCCAGGATAGGCCTAGATAAAGTTTTTATTGCCAACCAAATGAAAGCAACGTCTTCAAATTCTTCCACAAGACTCACAAACCCCCGAGGTCACAAAAGCTGGGGGGTCCTCAGCTCCCCCTGGGGAACGCTGTCCGGGAGCAGGTGCCTACAGACCACCCTGTGCCCTTGGTGTGTCCTAAACCAGAGACACACTTGGGTCAACACCTGGAGGGGGGGGGGTTGGTGGTTGGAGGAGGGCTGGGAGGCCTGGTGGGAACAGCGTCAGCTGCAACCCGGGAGCCACCATGTAGGATTCACTGTCATCCCCGGGCTGAGCGCTCCCTCTGAGCCCCCGGCTCCCTCACAGTGGCCTAGTTTTCGTAATAAAGGAAATGCAGTACTGAGCGCATCTCCGAGACTCAAGTCCGGACAGATGTTAACTATCACCCCAAGCGGAGAGGCTACAAACGCCGCCCTGTAGCAGCCACTGAAACAAACTCCCATCACCACTGGGCTGGGTGGCTTGGGTGCGTGTGCATGTGCAAGTGTGTGCGTGTGCAAGCGCGACCTCGGGCTCCACCACTTGAGGTCCACTGTCTGCGCTGCGCTCACGGTCCCCAGGGGGGCCTCCGCAGACCGCTCCCCCAGGTGTCTGTGCTGGCCGGCCTGGGGTGGCTCTGGCAGCCCGGGGTGGGGCAGGCGAGGAAGGGGGGCCGGGAGGACACGCCGTGGGTGGAACCCACTGAGCCCCCTTCATCGGGGCCAACCAGGTGAGTCTGCGTCCCGTGGGGCCCTCACGGATACAATCACCAAATCCAC
The DNA here is from genome assembly GCF_018345385.1 of Vulpes lagopus. Lineage (NCBI taxonomy): Eukaryota > Metazoa > Chordata > Mammalia > Carnivora > Canidae > Vulpes > Vulpes lagopus. The sequence goes on along the minus strand of NC_054847.1, from coordinate 30,614,193 downwards.
CGGGCAGCTCAGTACCCCGCAAACCCCAGGTACAGAAGAAATGCTCAAAATCAACAACAAGGGGAAAAAAAAAATCATCTATCAGGGAGGCAAACCTGTGAAGATAATCACAGAAACAAAAGTGGCCTTGACCCTCTAGGACCAGTCATGGAGATTCAGCTAAAAAAATAATACCTCAGGAAACTAAAAAAGCAAGCCTTGTGAAAGAGTTTATTACATTAGCTCTAGCAGGGGAAATTCTGGAAACAACCTAGATGTCCTAAAGTAAGAAAATATTATGACATTATCTGCCTGAGGGACTAGGATGCCGCCATGAAATACTATTAAGACTTCACAGCAACAGCAAAGGAAAGAAAAAAAAAAAAGCTTAAATGAGAGGAGGATCAGAAGAGACTCTATACATACATTTGAACGTAAGTCTTTTAACTGAGCAACAGTAGGCTTGCACCCACACAGCAAGGACAACTCCACAAAACTAAATTCCAACTGGAGGACTCAAACTCTAAGGACTGTGCGTCTTTCTAAAACCTCCTTAGAAATAAAACACAGCGCGTATGATCCCGAGTCCTCGGGGCTACCGCCGGTGAAGCCCCCCGGACCAAGTGCCCCCCTCCCCTCCAACCCATAAGCCGCCTCCTGCCGGCGTGAGGCCTACCGAGCGGGAGACCTACCAACCCGCCTCCGCGAAACCCAAGCCAACTGCAGGGGTAGGTTCCTGGCTCTCTCCCGTCCACCCCACTGTCTACACGGACCACGTGCTGACTCTAGCTGGGGCAACTGAAAACGGAACCCTTTTCTTAGACAAATTTTGGGGGTGCCGTGCGGAGAGCGCTGTGTCAGAGACCGGGCACCTTGATTAGAAAGCGGTAAGACGAACGCTGTCACGTGGGGGCCTTCACTGGAGGTTTTAAAATACGTTTCATGCTCCTCCTCAAGGAGATCCTATCTAGCAGAGTGTTGACAGGTTGACAGCTATGACCTTCTTCCCATTCCTCCAACTCCTTCTAAATGAAATCAAGCCTCTGCTGCTGCTGCCGCTGTCTGCAGGCCCGCTGCCCAGGCCCGGTAGTGAGGGCCACAGACCACCCCACCCCCAACCCGCCCCCCAGGTCACTGCTAATGTGCTAGTGCCACCAACAAACACGTCAGGAGAGGGGCAACCCAAGAGAAGCACGCTGTCCCCGCGCCCGAGGCTGGTTTCCCTTAAACGGCATTGTCAGAAAGACCAGGTCTCGGTACTAAAGACAAACTCGACACCCGTCAGCATTGCAGCGGAGGGCTTAATACCGACAGAAAGCTCTTCACGCTTTAATCTTAAACCGATGATTTGATATCTCCCTAAATTATACATTTCAGCAGAGTTTCCTAATCTAGAACATTTATTTGTCTAGGATATATATTAACTTGAAATATTGCCATTCCTATTTCATAGCTGAGCGGACGATAATTTTCTTTAATTACGCATTAATTCCAATGTACTACCTGGCTAGGCAGTTCTTGTTTTAACGGGGTGAGGATTAATGGGCAGGTGTTCTGCTATACTCTGACTGAAGAAGAAATAGAGGAATTACACATGATTCATTTTCTCACTTCTCTGAGCTGAATACTATGAACAACACTGCCACCCTACATTCATAAAGCACTCTTCATCTTCAGAGGGCCTTCGTGTCCAGGATTACGTTTTCCTGAGCCTTTTACCTTTGACAGATTGTCCTGGAAAATGCACAGCGCTACAGTTTTTCGACTTTCATGCTCAAACATTTTATGTACCTATGTTTATATCAACAGGAGGCAGTAAGAGGTAGTAGAATAACCACGGCCTTTGGAGACCGACAAACTCGGCTTCAGATAGCAGCTCAACCACCTACTCCATGCCGTTGGGTGAATTACTATGATCACCAGTGTTGCCATACTTACTAAAAGGATAATATCCACTTCCAAGGCACCTGGGTGGCTCAGTCGGTTAAGCATCCAAGTCTTGATCTCGGCTCAGGGCATGATCTCAGGGTTGTGGGATCAAGCCTCCCATCAGGCTCCGCACTCAGTGTGTAGTCTGCTCGTCCCTCTCTCTCTGCTCCTCCTGGCCCCTTCAAATAAATGGAATCTTAAAAAAAAACCAAACCTACCTCCATCAACAACTGGTGGAAGGACTTAATACGATGTAACTTATAAAAAGGTCTGTTCTGTGTCTAGCACATAGCAAGTGATTTATAAAAGTTACTGCTATTATTAGCAGCTATTTTCCTCTTAGACATTGTCTGGCCCCTATGTGACTTATTTTCTTCAAAATATTTGAATTCAGAGAGGTATAGAGGAAGTAGAAAGTCAAGAACGACATTAGTCCCAGAAAGTATACTGGGAGACGTACATCGGTGTAATCTCGGACATCTTCTGCCCTGAGGGGCCTACTCCAGCAGTCTGCAAATACTCATCCATCTCTTTGCTACTTTAATAGCATGTAAAGTTAACAGTGCTTTGGATAAAACCCAATACTCATCAGTTGGCATTCCCGTATTTTAAGTTTAGAAGCTGTATCAAACCCAAGAAAACCTCTCAAATAAGGAATACCGTGTGGTTACTGTGGTAGCCAAGCTCCACAGTGGTCCCCCAAGGATCTCACATCCTGGTGGCCATGCCTTTAGTAGTATCCTTCCCTACCCCACAACACTCTGAAGTAGGACTGGTCTATGATGCCACCTATGAAATTAGGTGAATGTGATAATGTTTGACCTCTGAGGCTGGATCCTAGAAGACACCAGAGTTTCTGCCTTGGTCTCTTGGATCAATTGCTCTGGGGAAAATCAATAACCAGGTCATAAGGATACTCAAGCAGTCCCATAAAAAGGCCCATATAAAGAGGGACCAACTTGCCAGGTACGTGAGTTCCCTTGGACATAAATAATTCAGCCCCAGCCAAGTCTTCAAATGATGGCAGCTTTGGCCAACATGTGCATATCTCACGAGAAACACTGATCCAGAATTGCCCAGCCAAGCCACTTCTGATTTCCAGATCCACAGACACCATGAAAGATAATAAATGATTATGGGTGTTTCAATCAACTAAAATTTGAAGTTGCTATATAGCAATAAATTATTGTTATAGTAACAAGTGTAATTTATCAAGAATATGGATTGGAATGACACGATCCTTCACCATGTAACCACCAACCCAGAGAACAACTCCAGACCAATGATTTGGTCTTTAATATAGGAGCAATTTCATATTTTAAGTATCATCATATCACACATTAACTAATCCCTCAAATCCCACAATTCCAAAAACCATTTTAAAAATGGCGTATTTGATTATGTAGAAATGACAAATGTCTACATGGAAAAACTATAAAGTAAAAATCTAATGATGAGCGAGGAAAATTCTTAGCAATATATGATAGAGGGTTAATATCCTATATAAAAGAGACTGTATAAATCAATAAAAATAAGTCATCAATAATAAAACAAAAAGCAGATATGATGGAGAGATTCAAATAAAAGAGAAGAGCTCCAAAGACTGCACTCCAGGGCACTTCAGTATTTAGATATCAGGCACGAGAGGATTGAGCAAAGAATACCAAGGAGTGGTTGCTAGGACAGGAGGAAAACTAGAAGACGCTAGTGTCTAGGAAGCCAAGGATCAAAAAGAGTTTCAAGAAAGAGTGACGAACTGTGCCAAACCCTGCTTCTGAGGCAAGTGCGAGGAGAACTGAGTGTTGGCTTCTCCATTTTGCCACATGGAATCACTGGTAACGATCATATCATCCAATTGCTCTTCCTACTGCCCAGAAAGGTTTGTTGACTACCCATCAAATGCCAGGTGCATTGCTTCCTGGGCTTACCACCTCTCCCTTTATGTTGTAACTGCCACTAGGTACGACTGCCAATACAGTGCATCCTTTCAGGTTATATCCAAAAGGACAGTGGAGAGTCTTAGGGGTGGAAGGTTGGGCCGAGAGTCACGATAATCAGATTCAAGTCCATTAGGTGTCAGAATATGAAACACCAGTAAATCATGGGTAAATATTAGAAGGAGTCTAGAAGACTTCTGACCAATGATCCCTTGATACAGAGAGCTGCCTGGATTGGCTGGTTATGCTGCATGACAAGCAATCCCTCAGCATCCGTGATCTGACACCCTAGGTCTGTCTCTTGCTGCATTGAAGCCTGTGGTGGGTCCAGGCACCTCTCTGAAGTAATCGTCTTCCACGTATTGTCTTAGCATTCCAGGCAGCTCCAAAGGTGGAAACATAATCCCACAATCACCACAACAGGGAAAGAGCACGCCAAAGGGTCTTACACCAACTAATCAGTCTGGCCCGGAAGTGACTCGTGTCCAACCACAACCCACTGGCCACGAAGAGTCACAGGACCTGCCCAGCTGCAAGAGGGGCCAGGAAGAGAAACCCTCCTGTGAAGATGAACGAGGTGCAGGTGAGCATGTGAGTCTACCAGAGGCAAGATTCTACTTTTCAAAGGATCTGACATCTAATCATCCATTTGACCACAAAACTATTCCAATAAGGTAGACTGTTAGAATCTGGTTACAGATGTGAAACTGGGGTAACAAAGGTTTAAACAAGCTTATTGGTAGTAAAATCTGAATTGTCGTGGTCAGGATTGCCTCCCAGCTCCATGAGCTTTCTTTGCACAAGTCAGTGCTGCCATCAACTTGGAGGGAAAAAAAAATCATTAGGATCACTGTTATTTGTGGTCAAGTTATATGTAAAATACGCCACAGAACAGAATACTACATGATTCTCTAAGCACCTTATACAAAAAGAAAGCCCTTTCAAATAGCTGGGATCAGTCCCTTCAGACGTATTCTTGGCAATGGCTGGCTGATGTCTAGAAAGTCAAAAGTGCTTAGGATAGAAGACTTGGATTTTCCTGACAACACTTGAGGCTCCTTTCTCTTCATCTGTCACTAAAGATTAGCTCTCAGAGTCGCACTGTGTGAACCCCCTTTATGTTAAAGACGAACTTTAAGTTTTGACACTCCCTAGAGTTGTAATTTGCAGGCTGCTGACAGCCCAGCTCTTACAGAGACCCCACCTTTATGACTTCTGTGCTAAACCTTAAGGTACAATTTCCTTCTCTCAAATATGTGGGGTCTTGATAGGATTTCAGGATAGTAAGAAAGAGCTGCATTGAAGTTTTCCTTTGTCATTATTTAATTTAGCAGGACAATATGCTAACATTTTGCAAAAAAAATACATATCCAAACCCTGGATTCCTAGATCAAAATGAAATATCACTTGGCATTGAGATAAAAGCATTACTTATAATAAGACTTCTCCAAAGATTGTGCATTCAGAAAAAGAAAAAAATAGTTGAAAGAGTAATTAGCTATAAGCTCCAATTTTTTTTCTTTCAATCCGTAAATTCCATACTGTAATACCTAATTTAGAAGTTGGTATGTGAAGTTAGGTACTAAGCAGGAGACTCATATGATATCAATTCAATCCCTCGAAGCTCTTTTAACTGTTCTGTCCATGATTCTCCTCCTGCCCTTTGCTTTACTGGACTTTCAGAGGGGAAAAGGAAGCAATGGAATTCCCAAGGTTAAGGTTAATAGCATGTACCCAAATCCGATAGTAGTCAACCAACTGCTTTTCTGTTTGTTGGAAATTGAAGCACCTGGGTAGCTTGGTCGGTTGAGTAGCTGACCCTTGATTTCAGCTGGGATCATGGTCTCAGGATCATGAGATTGAGTACCGCCATCGGGCTCCATTCTCTCCCCCTGACCCTCCCCCTGCTTGTATGCTGTAAAATAAATAAATCAAAAATAAATCTTTAAAGAAAAATTTAAAAAATAATACTAATAACATTGGAGATAGGCAAGGATTCCAGTCTAACACCTTATGTACCAAAGCCACTGCCGAGAGTAAAGGTAACTTGGTCTTTTGAATAGGTAACCATATGGTTCACTCCAGGAAGCCGCCTCAATGCACTTTCTGTCCTAGTCAGAAAAAGCCTTCCCTGGAGATTATGGCAAAGGCTTTCCAATGCTTGTGTTATAATGGAAAGAGCATGAGGAGATTCGAATTTTATTTCCAGATCAATAACCAGCTATTCCCACAACTATTTAAAAAAAAAAAATCAAACCAGATATTATGGTGAGACTCAAATGGAATAGTACATATGAAAGCACTTTTCATTTAAATAAAGCCTTAGTAATTGCAATGTGTCATACTTAACATGGCTCCCTCTGGCCTATATTAAGAACCCACATTTACGCTGCCCATCTAGCCAGGACAGAAAATGCCACTGTCCCATCCCAAATGCTTTCTTTCTCCACTTTATCACAGAATTTCAATTTGGAAACTGACCTGGACGTCCTTTTAATCTTACTGTATTCCCCATATTAATATACAAATCTTCGAGCAAAACCATCCAAGAGCATCACTGTGAAAACTTTTGCAGGTTCCACATCCCTTAAGTAGGGGAACCTTATAATTTGTCTTCTGCACTGGGGCATTTCTGGAAGCAAGAGGAGACGTTATAAGTAATGACACCAGGACAACAGTTAATCCAGAGCTGTCCTTACAAGCAGTGCTCTTCACAAGCCATACAGAAGACCTCAACCCAGGCAGCAGATACAGGCCTTGGAGGTATCGATAAAGGAAATCACATTTTCATTAACCTATTTTTTGATGCATTCATTGGATTTTCTCCAGCTAACTTTTCAGATGGTCAGTACCAACTGAGCTTTCAGTCCTCCCCACCCCATATACCTTCTGCTTTTGTTCAACAACAGTGAGTCACCTGGGCAAGGGAAAAAAAAAATCACCTGATGTTTCTACTTAAACTACTTATTGACTTGTTGGTTGTTAAAAGCACAGAAACTATACTGAATAGGAGATAACCAAGAACCAAATGCTACTAACTGCTATCCCAATCTATTTTCACTACACTAGTGAAACTTTTAACTATACTAGAAATTCATGAATATTTTGTCCCTTTTAAAACATGAGACAATATGGAAACCTCAAAGGAATAACAGGCACATAACATACATTATTCCAGTTTCATATTAACCCTTGATGCTAGTATTTTTATTTATTACTTACAAATAAAGAAGCCAAGGCTAAGAGACATGAAGTGATTTGTATGGAAGCTCTTAGTACTTTGATTCCAAAGTTCATTCCATTTATACATTATTTTGAATATTTTATGCATTTTCTTCCTTTTCTCTGCATAGTTCTTTCCTGATTTAACATAACACCATGTATATCATATTCTATCTTTATATGTATATTCATGTATTGATATAAACCCTGTGAGGATTGCTTCTCAATAAGAGCACTACAAGCATAATGAAGAAGAAAAAACAATACACAATGTTTCCTCCATCTCCTCTATACCCAAGTCCACACAGTCTCTCTCAGAGGTAACCACAGGGAGCCCTTCTCTTGAGTCTCCTTTAAGACATCTAAGTATGGTGGGCATTTCCATCTGCTCTCACTCCCTTCCTGTGTTCCCCTTCACAACACGATTCCAAAGACCACCCATGCTCACTATGGCCAGCTCCTCTCCCCAGGCTCTCTGGAACTCACCCCAATCAGATTTTCATTCCTGCCACTTCCATAAGCCGGCACTTGTCAAGGTCACCAATGCCCTTCACCTTGCCAAGTCCCAAAGTCAATTCTAAGACCTTATTTTCTTAAATTCTGAATAGTGGCTGACATAGTACACTACATCCTCTACTCTTGAAACACTTCCTTCTCTTAGCTCCTAGGATGTCCCTCTCCAAGCTCTCATTCTGCCTCTTTACCTATTCCTTCTTGATCTCCTTTGATGGCTCTTCCTCATCTTCCCAACCTCTAAATGTAGAATAATCCAATCCTCAGCCTTCTTCCATTCTCCATCTATACTCATTCCCTAGGTGATCTCATTTAGGCCCATGCTTCACATGTCTTGTACATGTTAATGGCTCTCCAGCCCAGACTTCTCCCTTAAACTCTAGCCTTGTAATGTTTTACTGGACATTGTATAGGGAATCTTAAACTCAACATGTCAAACCTGAACTCGATTCTTTTCCCCAAGTCTTCTCCGTTCTACTAATGGCAACTTCTTTTCTTGTTGTGTATCCGGCGTGCAAGGAGAAGGGGCAAAAACTAAACAAAAGCACTGAGGAGCCATTCTTAATTTCATTCTTTCTCTTATCCTACATCTAAGCCCATCAACAAATCCTGCAGCTTCTAACTTCTAAAGGTATCCTGAGCCTATTTCCCCATTGCCTTCACCACTACCAACTGCTTTGGTCTGAATGATTATAACAGCTTTTAATCTGATCTTGTTACTGCCCTTCACCTACAGTCAATTCTCCACATGGCTACATAGCATACCTTCAAAAAGGTAAGGCAGGTCATACCATTACCTTTCTCAAAACCCCTAAATGATTCCTATCACCCTCAGAGCAAAACCCAAAGTTCTTATCACATGCAGCAAAGCCTTATATGATCTCCCACTGTCCTAGTGCTCTCTCTGCCCTCACCCCCCCCCCCCCGTTCCTTCCTTTACTTTCTACCAGCACCCCAACCATACCAACCTCTTTGATCTTCCTCAAAACAAGCCAAACCCATTCTCCTTGCTATTCATTCCATCTTAGCACTTATTCAAATATCTAGAATGTCTTTCCCCCAGAGAGCCACCTGGCACGATCCTTTACTTCATATGCTAATTTCTACTCAAATGTCATCTTTCCAAGGAATTACTCCCACGCATATTTCTGTACCCTATCCCACTCACTATCATGTTCACTCCCCTTACTCTGATTTTCTTCAAAGCACATATTGCTACCTGACATCTTATATAACTACTGCCCTGTAAGTCTCCAGCCACAGAATGCAGACTTGTTGAGAGCAAGGTTTTTTTTTTGCTATTCTATGTCTGATGTCTATCACATTATATGTATTCATAAAACAATAACTAAATAAATAAGGGAAACATCCATAATAAATGTATATTTTACATTAAAATGGAATATAATATGTAATATTCTACAGTTGCCATTTCCATTAGCCAGATTGTAAAACTTCATAATTCATGGGCATAGAATATAGTCCTCAGAAGGGCCCTCACTCAGTAGTGGAGAATACTTAACTCTAAACTAAATGCTACTATGGTCTGCCTAGCAAATATAAAAATTATAAAAAATGGTCAAACTTTCCAAAAAACCTAACTGCATCTTAGAACAAAGCTCAAGAATGTTTATAGGAATATTATAGGAATACAAAAATATCCAGCACCCAAGGCGGTAAAATTCACAATGTCCAGCAAATAAAGATTACCAGCCTAAGAAGCAGGAGGAAACAAAATCATTCAAAATCACCCAGAACAGACACAGATGTTAGAATTGACAGACAAGGACATTAAAGCTATCATAGCTGTAATCTATCTCTACTTAAGTTTTTTAAAAGAAAAAAATGTTTAAACCCCCAATCAAACTTCTACAAAAGAAATTGCAACCTCTGAGATGAAAAACACATTGAAGACAATTAATGGCTAAACATTCCAGAATAAAAGATCGGGAAACTTGACAACATAGCAATAAAAACTCCCCAAAATGAAACAAATTTAAAAAAATAGAGCATCAGTGAACTATAAAACAACTTTGTTACCTAAGATACATATAATTGGAGTTCCCTTAAAGATAAGAGCAGGAGAAATAAATGAGCTAAATGTTTTCCAAATTTGATTAAAACAATCATCTTACAGGTCTAAAACACTTAATGAACCCAGAGCATGAGAAACATAAATAAAACTATAGCAAGACACTAACTATCAAACTCCTCAAAAACAGTAGTAAAAAAGAAAATGCTAAAAACTGATCAGAGAAAAAAGACACATTATGTCCAGAGGAACAAAGATCAGGAGCACAGCAGATTTCTCACCAGGAACAATGTGAGTGAGAAGATGGCTCAACATCTTTAAAAATACTGAAAGGGGAAAAAAAAACCCCATCAGTCTAGAACTTTATACCTAGTAAAAAATATATTTCAAAAACAAAGGTGAAATAACTTTAGGACCTGCACTACAAAAACTTTCAAGTCTTTCAAACAAAAGAAAAAAAAGATACAAAGTGGAAAATGGATCTACAGAAAGGAATGAGAAATACCAAAAATCCTAAGTATACGGATAAACACAAGACTGTCTCTTATTATTTAAGTCTCCTTAATAAATCAAGGTCTGTTTAAACAAAAATCTTTTCTGTGTATTGTGGAATTTCCTACATATATAGAACTAAAATGTTATATAGATAGCTAAACTATAATATATAATATATATATAATATAGAATATATATAGTATATATAATATATATAATATATAACTAAAATGTTATATAGATTTCCTACATATATAGAACTAAAATGAAAAAATAGCATTAGAGGCTGGGGAGAGGAGTAGAAATAAAAGTATACTATTATAAAATTCTTATATTATGAGTGAAGTGAAATAATATCACTTTGATATCACTTTCAGGCAGACTAGGATAAGTTAAAGACATCAAATATAAGCTATAGCAATAATTACAAAAAATAAAGCTAATAAGCTTTAATAAGGTTTAAATTAGCTAATAAGATCAAATAAAAATCTTAAAAAAAAAAAAAAAAACTCAATTTAAAAGAAGCCTGAGAAACAGGAAAAGGGAACAAAGAACCCAGAGGACCAATTAGAAAACAAGCAGCAAGATGAAAGGCTTAAATTAAACTTCGCCATATCAGTAATCACATTCAGGGGCACCTGAATGGTTCAGTCGGTTAAGCATGTCTGACTCTTAAGCTCATCTCAGGTCCTGATCTCGGGGTCGTGAGTTTATGCCCTATGTTGGGTTCCATGCTGGGCATGAAGCCTATGTAATAAGTAATAATCACATTCACTACAAGCATTCTAATACCCCAAAAATGAAAGTCAAATGTTGTCAGTTGGATGAAAAAGATATACCCCAACCATATGCTACTTACAAGAAACATACTTTAGATATAAATAGATTAAAATTAAATTGATAGAAGATATACCATGCTAGTCAAAAAAAAAAAAAAAAAAAAAAACCTGGAGTGACAACACCAGACAGGGTACATTTCAGAGCAATATATTTTATATAGTTATGTTTCTAGGACTAAAAATAGCTATTTCATAAAGTGGTCATTAATCAAGAGGACAGAATAATCCCAAACATTTATGAATCTATTAACAGAGCTTCAAAATATATGAGAGAGAGAGAGAGAAAAAAACCTCCTTGAACTGCAAGGAGAATTAGACAAATCCATAATTATAACTGGAGATTTCAATACCCCTCTCTCAATAATTGATCAAACAAGTAGACAGAAAATAATTAAGAATTTACTATCAATTTGACTTAGTTAGCAATTATAGAATACCAATCAAAAGTAGAATAAACTGTCTTCACGTGCACATGGAACATTTAACAAGACAGAACATATTCTGGTCTATAAATCAAATCTGAGTAGATTAAAAATATTTCAAGTCATAGTTCTCTGACTACATAAAATTAAATTAGCAATAAAGATCTCTGGAAAATCCCCAGATTTTGGGTTTAGTTTGGGTTTAGTTTTGTAAACTAAAACATAAACCTAAACCATGAGTCAAAGAAAAGGTTAAAATAAGATTAGAGAGTATTCTGAATTCAATGAAAACAGAGTATGTGGTACTCTTAGAAAAAATTTATAGCACTAAATGCCTAAATGCTAAATGCTTCAGGAAAGCCTCAAATCAATGAACGTGGTTTCTATCTTAAACTAGAAACGAGAGAAAATAAGTTCCCAAAATAAGCATAAGAAAGGAAAAATGAGAGTAGTAATTAAGTAGAAGGCCAAAAAAGAAAATAAAACTAAAAGCTTAGTCTTTGAGAGCGATAATTTTATAACACTGTATGTAGATTAGGAAAACAAAAGAAAAAACACAAATTATAAACATCAAAAAGAGTTAACATCACAACATATTCAACAGATGTTAAAAGAATGAAAGAATACTATGAACTTTATAGTAATAACTTCAAAATCACAGATTAAATGAAAAAATCCTTGAAAGACACAACTACCAAAGCTTTCTCAAGAAATTGATAACCTTAATACCTCTGTATCTACTCAAGAACTTGGATTCATAGTTAAATCATTCCCACAAACAAAATACCCAGATACATTCACTGGTGAATCTACCAGACGTTAATGAAGAAAGAATACAAATTCCACACATGCCCTTCTAGAAAAATTAAAAAGAATAATGTAATAATAATACTTTCAACTCACTCTGTGAAACATCATTCTGATACCAAAAGCAGAAAGGACGTTACAAGAAAACTGCAAACCACTATCTCTTATGAATAGATGCAAAAATTCTAAACAAAATTTTTGCAAACTGAATTTAATATAGAAGATAACATATAATCCCATAGGTTTTATTGCAGGAATGCAAGCTTGGTATAAAATCATCAGAAAAATAAAAATGATATAATTTACTATATTAGAAGACTTTTTTAAGATTCTATTTATTTATTCATGAGAGACACACACAGAGAGAGAGAGAGAGGCAGAGACATAGAGGGAGAAGCAGGCTCCCTGCAGGGAGCCCAATGTGGGACTCAATCCGGGGACCCCGGGGTCACGCCCTGAGCCAATGGCAGACGCCCAACCACTGAGCCACCCAGGTGCCCCTATTAGGTGACTTTAAAAGTAAAACCATATGATTATCTCAAGAGACAGAAAAATCACTTGACAAAATACAACATCTCTTCCTAATAAAAGAAAGTAAAAAAGCACCCAGCATACTAGTAACAGAAGGAACTTCTTGAATCTGATAGGATATCCATAAGACACCTACAGTTAAAATCACACTCAACAGTAGAAGACTGCATACCTTCCTCTGTCATCAAGTACCAGGATGTCTCCTCTCACCTCTTCTATTCCACTCTACAGAAGCATCTAGCCAGTAGAGTAAGTCAATCTATGGAATAAAAGGCATCCAGACAGAAGTAAAAATATCTTAATGGAGGATATCATCACCATACATGTAGAAAATTTTTAAAAAATGCTCAATAAAACTACTAATAATTGACCTTAGTAAGGTTGCAGGATACCAGCTCAATATAAAAAAAGAATGTATTTTTACATATCAGCAGCAAATAGTGATTTAAAAAATATCTTAAATCATTTATATTATCATTAAAAACAATAACCACTGAAGAATAAACCTGACAAAAATGGGAAGTAACTCTTTACTGAAAATATTACTGAAACAGAGAAAAGAAAACCTGAATAGAGAGTTACAGCCTTATTCACAGATTGGAAGGGAGATATTGTTAAGATGGCAGTTCTCCCCTAATCAGTCTAAAGATTTAACACTATCCAACCAAAATCGCAAGGGGCTTTTTACAGAAGGTGATAGGCCAATTCTAAAATTCATTTGAAAAAAGCAAAAAACCCAGAGAAACAGAAACTACTACTTAATTTCAAGATTTATTACACAGTTGAAGTAATCAAGTCAGGATAGGCACACAGGTCAACGAGACAGAACAGAGCTCAAGAATAGACATGTTAATAAACATATAAACAACTCATTTTTAACAGGTATGTAATGGCCATTCAATGGAGGAAAAAAATACCTTTTAGCAAACAGTGCTGGACAATTGGATGTATATTTGCAAAAAGTTTAAATTTGATCCATACTTGGCTCCAACTGAAAAAAAATTAAATCCACGCAGATCACAGACCCAAATGTACAATTTGAAATTTTTAAACTGCTAGAAGAAAATGGAGGAGAAAATATTTGTGGCTTCAGGTTGGATGAAGATTTCTTAGATGTGACACCCAAAGCAAGGTCTGTAAAAGAAAAACAACAACAACAACAACAAAAATATATATATATATATATATATATATATATATATATATATATATATTTGATTTCATCAAAATTTAAAATCTCAGTTCTTTGAAAGACACTGTTAGAACAAAAAGACAAGCCACAGACTAGGAGAAAATATTTGCAAAGCATATACCTGATAAAAGATTTGCATTCAGAATATATAAGGATAGACGGGATGAGCACTGGGTGGTATTCTGTAAGTTGGTAGATTGAACACCAATAAAAAATAAATTTATTAAAAAGAAATTAAAAAAAGAATATAAAAGGATAAACAAATGAATAATGAGAAAACCACCCCATTTTGTAAATGGACACATCCAAGATATACAAATGGTAAATAGCATGTAAAGGATGCTTAACACCATTACTCAAGAAATATTAACACCACAAAGAAGTAAAAGAGGATATTAACACCACAAAGAAGTAAAAGAGGAAGTTGTCAAGTGCTGGCAAGGATTCAGTGGAACTGGAACTCACACCAGAAATGGAACTCTCATTTCAATGGCGGCATAAAATGGTATGACTCTTCCAAAAACAGTGTGGTAGGTGATGAAACCTACAACTCCTATGACCCACTCCTGAGAGAAGAGAACATACACACCCATACAAAGACTTCTACGTAAATGCTCGTAGTAGCTTGTACTAGCCCAATGCTGCCAACAGTCCAAGTGTCTGTCCATCGACAGGTGAATGGATGAACAGACTGTGGCATGACCACACAATGGGATGCCACTCACCAGTAAAATAAATGGACTAACGATGCACACGATGTGTATGAATCTCAAAATAATTATGCTGAAGGCAGCCAGACAAAAATGAATATACACTGTACCCTTAAAACTCTAGAAAACGCAAGCCAACTTAGAGTGACGGAAGGCATTTCCCCACCAGGAGAAGGGGGTCAGGAGGTTGGGATTACCAAAAAAAAAAGAAAAGAAAAGAAAAGAAACATACACAAGAAAGCATTTAGGCGTGATGAATGTGTTCACTGTCTTGATTACGGTAATATTCTCAGATATATACATGTCAAAATTTAGCAAATTACACTTTAAATACGTGCAGTTTATTGTAGGTCAGTTTTATCTCAAAAAAGCTGTTTTTTAAAAAAAAAGATGAGATTGCCTATTTGAGGTTGCCCTTTTGCCAACCTAAGTTTTGGCCTCCTTGCAGAAACTTTCCTGAAGAGCATTTAGGAACAGACTGACATTGTTAAGCTTAATGCCCTGTGAAATAGTCTCAACTAATTGTCTCAAAGGCCTGTGGCAGCAGTTTTCTGAGCTCATATCAGATGACACTTTTTTCCTTTCTGTAAACATCAGCTCACGTCGCCACTGGATACCCACCGACCATGCCTTTACCGCAGGAACCGGCCGGACTCGCAGCGCTGCAGAGCCCTTCACCCAGGAGGCTGCGACAACAACGGCCCGATTCTGGGGGTCACTCCTGTTCCTGTGCACGGTCACTTGTGTGGGGACTTCTGCAGGGAGGTGGCAGGTGGGGGCATCGGTGGCTTGGGGGTCCACACGCTCGTGCATGAGAAAGAGAAAGCAGAGGAGCAGAGGGACGTGTGAAGACGACCTCGGGCAAGTGCCACCAGCCATGCTCCTCTTCAGGAACTTTCTGGCCTTAATCCAGCCCTTTCCTCCCTACAGATAACTTGGGGCACCCGTTGCTTGGCGTCCCCGTCACCGCGATCTCGCCTAGTCTCCCAGGCCCGGCCGCAGGAACACGAGCAGCCCAGACTCTCAGGTTTCCTTTGCAGGCCGGGCACACGCGTGCACACACACGCAGAAGCACACGTGCACACGGCACATCCGAAGCCCAGGTCCCTCCCACAGTAGTGCTAATGCTTCAGCCTCCTCTTAGCACAAGTCGCCAGAAACCCGCCTCACTGCGAGGCCCTGTATTTCTCATGCTCGGATAATCCCTCCTGCATTTGCCCGTTTCCCACTGACGTCCTGCTGCCCAGGTGCAGTCCTTCCCGCTGCCAAGGTGGCTTGGACTACACGGAGATGAGCTTCCCCGCAGAGAAGGTCACTCTGAACACAGGCTCCGGCCCACGCACAGAGGGGCCTGTGGGGGCCTGCTCCGGCCAACGGTGGCCGCCCCGACTATCGAGGAGGGCCGGGGGTGCTGCAGGTGCGCCCTGGGACCCCCTCGAGCCACGGGGCCACCCGCCCGGCTCCTGAGCTCCCGAGGCCACGGCGGATCCAGAGGGGCCACAGTAGTCCGGCTGGTCCCAGGCCCCGGGAGCAGGTGTTCGGGCCCCGGGCCCCATCGTACAGATATATCAGGAACAGGTGCCAACGTGGGAGAGGTGCACCGGGAGCGCACCCGGTGTGGGGGTCCCCACCCGGGGTCCACGCGAGCCGTGAGCCAGGCCTCTCTGTCCAGGCCAGCGTCACCGCCTGGCACCACAGCGAGGGCTGGAGGGCGGCCCACTGAGCCTCGTGGCCCGGTGCCCTCGTGCGATGAACAACGGGCACAACTACACCCGGTGGCCCGCCAGGTATTCCCTGAGCCTCGGCATCTGCAGCAGTTGCTGGCTCAGCCCTGCTCGCCCTGTCCCCGTCACCCGCCACATCCAGGCTGCCTGGGGCCGGAGCGCAGCCCCCAAGGGGTGGCCCGCTCCCTCGTGCTGCTGCAGGAAGCCGGGCTGTCGGCCGGGTGTGGAGGCGCGCCGCTGGGGCGCACGCAGCACCGGCCAACAGCGGGCCCAGAGCAATTACTGAAGCTGCAGAACAGACTACAGGAGGGTCCCTTGTTTAAAGTAGACGTGCTCCGTCTGAGGACACCGCTCTGCCCTGCCAGATGAGCGCCCCAACAAGGGTTGGTTCGCGCAACAGGAGTGTGGGTGAAAACTGTCACAAGGAGGGGGCAGCAGGAGGGATCCGGGTTAGTGTGAGCCCAGATGGAAAGCATATTTTTATTTGTTTTGCTTTTTATGCTCCACATTCTGGGGAACTCACAGCCTAGCCCGCATAGTCATCTTGAAAGGAGGATTGTTATTAGGCTCAACGATGGATTCATTTAGCCTTAAAACAAGCTTACGTGAAGCTCCCATTTTAAAGAGCCAGCTAATAAAACAGATTACATTCATACAGCCCCGTGGGAGAGGGTATGAGGAGCAACTAAACTCACCGAGAAGAGGATAAATGAGCTGGTTAGCTCTAATGGAAGCTAAGGGTCCCTTCTAAGGGTCCTCTAGTCCCATCCAGGGCCCTGCTGTCCACTGGTGACAGGGCAAGGGGGCCTGGGGTAGAAAGCAAGGGTTCCTTATGCCCAATCCCTTGCAGACCACCCTTCTGTCTCAAGACCTGCCCTCTTTCCACTAAGGCCAAAGGACTTCAACCTGAACCCTGCTTTTAAAAAGACTCCCAGAGCTAATTTTCAAGGCAAATTTCTAGAGAAATCAGCAGAGAAAATAACCCTTAAAAAAAAAAAAAGATTTTGTTTATTTATTCATGAGAGACACAAAGAGAGAGGCAGAGACATAAGAAGAGGAAGGAGAAGCAGGCTCCATGCAGGGAGCCTGATGCGGGGCTTGATCCCAGGACTCTGGGATCATGCCCTGAGCCAAAGGCAGACACTCAACTGCTGAGCCACCCAGGGATCCCCAAAAATAATCCTTCTAAACTGGAAGTGGCCCCTGTCATCAGCTCATGTGTCAACAACAACTAATTAGCAGGACTGTGTGGAATGCGGAGTTGAGAAGCATTCTGGGGACTCGCCTGGGCCCAAAGGAAAGGACCACAACTCTAATGAAATATGGTGTGATCCGGTTTAGACTATCACATACTCTGCCCCATACCCCAACCCTTCCAAGCAACCCCTAACAATCTTTCCCTAACAGGAAATAAGCTGGTGTAAATGGTTCTCTTTACAAAACACTGTGAAATTCCTCATACTGAACATGATGAGGACAGACCACGCATTCTGAACAACAGCCCTGGGACAACGGAGGGACCACTCCCATTGAGAACAGCTCTATGTGGCCCGCGTGAATCGAGGAAGCCACTTCTGACCAAAGGCCCTGGCCGCTTAGTAAATATCACACTACTGTGCCAACAAGCTTGCAAGTGCTCTGACTTCGACTGGGTCGTCAGGTGGGCCCTACCCTGAGGGCTAGCCCTCTTTCCCATCTTTTGGAAAACAAGGTTTTAAAAGTCCCTGGGTTGAACACTGTATTCCTGAAGGTGAGCCACTCCAAAGAGAGGAATTCAATCCTAGGTTAGACATGGCTCCTGGGGCCACACACAAAGCTTTGGGGATCTCTGGGAAGCTTCAGATGGGCATGGTTGCATCCTGGTTACCAGGACTCACTTCATCATTCAGAGTCATTGGTATTCAACAGTCTTGGAGTTCCAGACTCAGGGTGGGGTGTGGTGAAGGACGAGGACCTTGGGACATGCATTACCTCTTCCTGGCACTGGCGCGATCCTCCCGAGAGTCTCCAGGCAGTTCAGAGACCCACTCTGATCTCTAAAGAACTAGATGTTAACGAAGGGCTTCTGTACGCTCTGAAGGGCCTTTGCTTGCCTCCCCTCGTCCAATGGAGACCAAGAATGAAGCTTTTTTTATAGATTTCACTAAAGTACAGACAGCATGCCTTCAGAATCTCAGCTCCGGACCAGTTGTATGTAGAGGATATTAACAGTCATTGGACATCAGGAAACCTTACTTAGGCAGTTGTTCTGGCAGCTGGGCAGGAATTCAGGAGGCATCCTTAACCACTGATCATCGCTGTGACAGTTCAATATGCGGGAAAGGCACGAGAGCCTTGTAAAAGTGCAGGATGTAGCAGTGCGTCAAAGTCCCGTCATCTCACATTTGTCTTAAACTATCCATTGTTGAAGCAGTGGGACTTTAAAAAATCTATAGACCTATACCTATCCATATTTATCTACATATATCTCTACATCTACGTCTCTAGAATAGATATGTCAAAGTTCCAATGTACTCACGAAGCAAATAAGCTTAACTTACAGAATCCACGCAAGAAGAAATCCAACCCCTTTTTCACCGCCCTTAGGCATGTCCTACACAACTCACGCAGGGAAAATGGGTTTTGACAACACGGATCCAAGTCAGTTGGGGAACATAAAAGTTAGGGTAAGCTCCAAAGATGTAAGTCTCAGTAATTCACAATAAAATTCAGAAGAGCTATCAATGTTGATAACAGTCACAATGGAAATAATTCAGAAAGAGCGCTGGGGCCAGGTCTCGTCACTCCTAGGATTCGCTGCCACTCTACGTTCACGCCCTCAAAAAAGCCAACAAAGGGCAAAGTTATAACAAGGAAGCAATTACTCACAATTTTTATTTGCAAGTTCTGTAAAAGATACTGCCTCGAAGTAATAAAAAGAAAAAAAGTATTCGACTCGACAATTTTTAAAAATTATACTCCCTTCTATTTCCTCATTAAATAACTCTTGTGTCTGTGCGCTGAAAATCATGTAGGATACGTGACGGAATGACCAAATAGCCCAGGAAAGTGCTGATGCTTAGATATAAGCAGACTTGTATTTCTCACTGATGAATCAACAGCCACAGATTTCCCCTCAAGTCCGTAAAGCAACCTAATTTAGGAGGCTTGTTTTATTGCCTGCTCTAACTTGTATAAATCTCTGATGAGATCTAGTCCAAAACCCTGGCCTTCTTCCTTTGACAATTACTCCCGGTTCTCTCTGTGCCCTTCTGGAAGAAGATACAAGGATTCTCGAACAGATCAACACATAACAAGCCTACCGGCTGCCCAGCCAAGACTGTCAGGGGCCTGGCACTGCCCAGGGGAGGTGCTGCAAGCTGGCTGGCCAGTTCAGCAAATTAACAGCCTGTGCAAATCCAATGGCCATTGCCTTTTTTTTTTTTTTTTTTTTTTGGCCATTGGCTTTTATGGGGAAAGGAAAAACCACTGAGTTCCTTTTCCCAGTTACTGGGAGTTTCACATCAACAATGAATAATGTTTCACTCATTGTTTCTCTGAAATTCAGGTGTAACTGGGTGTCCTATATTTTATCTGGCAACGCTTTTCCCCCACCCTGTGGGTGTCTAGGTCTGGTGTGCAGAAAAGGAGATTTCTAATACCCGGCTGATGCTGCAACTTTTGCAAATGTAAGGTTGAAGAGTGCCTGGATCTAGACCACGTCCTCGAAGGCTTCACCCTTGAAAGAGTCTCGAAGAGGATTCGGTCTGCCCTTCTAGCGGGAGAGGTTCTCTCTTGGGGGCAGGTGGTCGGGGAGTAGGAAGACAAAGGTGCACGGTGCCTGCCACCAGAGCAGCATGCCTCCAAGCCTGTCAGGCTGTGCTTCTGAGGTAATGCTCAGCTCCCATGGCCCTCCAGAGACCGCGATAACAACAATTACGTGTTGCTATTTTTGAGCACCTGTTTACTAATTGCCAGATACTGAAATTGGCAAGCATGTTTGGTTGGCTCCCTCTGAGGACAGAGATGTAGCTCCATTTTTGAGAACTGGCTCAAAAACAAAAAACAAAAAACAGAAAACAAAACAAAACAAAAAAACTATGAAAACTGGAGTTTTAAAGGTTCTATTCAAACTTAAAAAAAAAATTATTTTCTTTGGGTCAGAAGAAAGCAGCTGATCTTTTAATCTTTGGTCCTGAAACATTCCATTCATTCCCTTTTCCCCTTGAAGGAAACTTTACCTACCTCCACTAATGAATAACTCGGCAGCAACTCACTGTCTTTTCCCACCTGCATAAAGTTTAGAAAAAAACAAAAACAAAAACAAAAAAAAATCAACCACCCAGAGATGGCTGAGAGGTTTAATTATTGCCTGGAAAGCAACACCTTTTCACAGCATTTTTAAGACTAATTTTCATAATTACTTACTGATTGAAACTGGGACTTGCAACAGTGTAAACTCATTTCCATATTAATATTCAGTAATGATTAACGTAGCTCAGGACCCAAGTTCAAGATCTGAAAGCATAGACTAAGTGGAAATAAAGAAATTTAACCCATAGGGTAAATCTGTCACTTGCTCCTCAAATGGTTTTCCGTTCATTAACTGGCTTCCAATAAACTTGCATTTGCTCTGTGATGACTCACCACGAGGGAATTCAGGCAGGAACACAAGACCTGGGCAAACTTGTTGACTCACTACTCCCCATTTTTCTCTCTCCACCATCCCTTCCCTGCTTATGTGTGTTTCTGCATATTCCTTCCTCCCTGCACATCTCCCCATCCCCATTCATCTGTCTGTCCCTCTGGTGTCCTTTTTACTGATCTATCCATCACTTTCTCACCCTCTCGCTGTCACACTGGCCCTTCCTCCCTCCTAGTTCCTTGACACCTCTTACTTGGTCTTGTGCCTTCTTGCAGGGCTCATTCATGATTTTGCTCTCAGTCCAAGTCCAAGATCTTCAACATCAAACAGGGAACAATAATTACCCTGATTAGCTAAGAGTAAATAAGTTTTACTGTTTAGACCAAGTACATACAAATCACTTCTGTGCTTAACCAAACTCCTATTTGGGGAGGAAAAAAAAAAGCCCAGCTAGACACACACATACTAATTTTCACTTGAGAATGAAAGGTCTTTAACTGTTTATCTGGGAGCATGCTATCACATGGGACTGCACACCATCCTCTTGAGAAAGGTCCTTTCAACTTTTGACTTTGTCTTAGTCCATCAGCTATGGCGTCCATGCTGCCCTCTTCTAAACCAGAATTTCTTGAACACTGAAAGCCCCACAAGCCAAAACAAGGACATATTCATTAATGACTTTTCTTTTGATAGCTATTTTTGGAGTTGCTATTTGATACACGCGCATCCTCCTTAAATGTCCTTTGGTAAGTGGCTAAGCAATGCCAAGCAAAGGAAGCAACGACACAGTGGTGGCTTCCCCCTCATTACAATGAACAAGTTAGACCCACCTACTGACAAGGATCAGACATGAAAATCTAGGGATTGCAAATGGTGCTCATGTTCTTGTTGTCCATAAATGTCGCTTCGTTTAAACTAAGCTCAGAGTAAAATCTAATTTTATTCATTCTTCTTTCCAAAGAAGAATCCATCTGAGAGTTAATGAATGCTTTCAAGAATTCCAGTCTTACAGGAAATGCATAATTACTCTCTTGCTCCAATAGCTACCACATCCAGAACTTAATGCCCAAGTGGTTAACCCCAGAGTAGCAGTCTCCTCTAACTATTCATTTCCATCTGTCTGAGGTTCAGGAGGTATTTTTCAAACAATCCTTTGGATATTTGGTTCAGCAAATCTAATTATGACCTTTACATGTAAAGCCTGTCCTCAAGATTATATCATGTCCCTGGCATCCTAGAAGTTACAAAGCTTTATTCTATTTGTGCTTAAGGGAGCCCGAGTCCAATCATTCCTATGTCCGAAGGTCATTCACATTTAGTGAAATTACATTCTGGCATTAAAATCCTCACAGTGAACATTTAAAAAGGAAGGGAAAAAATAGAGTCTTACTCTACATACTATTTATGTGTATTCATTCACACACAGGGACCAAAAATAATTAGAACAGGACCAAAAATTAAGTAGGTAGTTATTTTCTTATTTGCTGGGAGAAGTCTCCTCATTCATTATACATGTCCTTCTTACCCATTTATTGCTTCACCACGTTATATCAACTCCACAATACCCAAGTCATATTCCATTGGAATAGATCAGGTTCAAAAAAAAAAAAGTCAAGAAAATTCTTGGTCCATTATAATTAGAAGGACAAAGTTGATGCAAAGGAGTCTCAAAGTGATTGATAAGAATCACAGATGAAGCAGAAAATGTATCCCCAAACCAGTGGCACTGGGAGTAAGTGGGGAAAAAAATAATTTAAAGCGACCATCATAAATCAGGGAAAATCAGATTACTTCTTTAGCTCTTGTGGGTGAATAAAGTGCAGATTCTCAATATACGCAAGGAATGTTAAAAATCACCAACTGTGAGGGCCGTAGGTAACAAAGAAAGTGTGACGTTAGGATACCCACGTGGAGAGAATAAAGACATCTAGTTCATGTCTAGGTAATGAACAGTGAGCCATGTGCAGCTCAAAATGTCAAATCCAGGGAAAATACTTAACCTTGATCTTTAAAGAGGTGGCCTGTAAGCACTCGGAGAAAAAGTAGAGATCATCAGAAATCACCAGAGATTTTCCCAGAACAATAGGCAGTATATTACCTCTATTTCCTTTTCGAACAGTTTCCAGCCTCACTCACAGAAAGCTGAGAGGGTATCTTGACAGTCTATCGTAAGATCCCATTAGACCAGGCTTATTCCTGTCCCAGGCCTCAGCACCAACAGACCTCACTTCCAGTTTGTTCCAGTCATTGGGCCTCCTCCCTGTTTCAGGTTAGTTGCATCTGGACCAATACGACCACATCAAACACCTGCTGCTGGAGTCTGAGGTCAGCTCCTGTGACCTCCTTGCATCCTGGACTACTTTGATCTCTGCCAGAATGTAAATTCCCATCTCTGCATTTCCAAACTGTTCTCCACCCTTGCTTTCTTTGGCAACTATCGTCCTCAAAGCTTTCCACTGTACATTTTGGCAGCCCTGGCCCCGCGTAGAATAGCCCTTCCGCATCCATAAACGCTTTTCAAAACACTGTTTCCACCTTCTGACTTAAATTGAAATCTGGCTCCCTCCGAGCTGTTGCCTCTTCCCTTTCTGATGCCTGTTCTGCTCTACCCCCCTGCCCCCAGTCCTGTGCTATGTGAAGGATTCATTTGACTGTGAGGGATAGAACCCCAGAACCCCAAGATAGCAATGGCTTTAGGAGATAAGAAATTGTCTTTCTTGATCACGTAGAAACTAACTAGGGGTGGGCCTCATGAGGGCAGGAGGAGCCAAGGTTATTTCTTAGCTCATTACTCTACCGCCCTCAGCACGATCTTCTACCTCATGGTACAGGAGGGCTGTCATTTCGTAAGAGCACAAGCACACCAAAGTTAGCCAGAAGGGAGGGGACTTCTTTCCTCTCTAAGGAAGCTCTGGGTCCAGTGTAAGCCCACGGCCACTTATACGCTACTGGTCAGAACTCATCACATGGCCTTACCTACGTACCAGGTAGGCTGGGAAATGCAGTCTTACCCTGGGCAGCCGTGTACTAGCTAAAAATTATGATCATATGGCCAAGGAAGAACAGATATTGGGCATCAACTCACAGTATCTGCTTCACATGAATCCCACATTCTAAGGCTGCTTCCAGAACTGCACACCTGTCTTGGTTTGTAAAGATTGCCTAGTCACTTCCGCATTTTCAGGGACACCTGGTTCATGGTCTTCATGACATCCCGAGTCCTGCCGTCATCTGAGAGG
The DNA here is from genome assembly GCF_018345385.1 of Vulpes lagopus. NCBI lineage: Eukaryota > Metazoa > Chordata > Mammalia > Carnivora > Canidae > Vulpes > Vulpes lagopus. Next base: position 30,589,998 of record NC_054847.1, on the reverse strand, counting down.
ACTTTCATGCATGCAGACAGCCTAACAACACCTCAGCATCACAATTATTTGACTTCAGTACCAACATTTTCACCTTCCCCTCAGTTCTGCTATCCCTTCTCCTATCCATCTCCTTTGACATCTTAAACTCAAACCCCCACACCAATCCCACCCTCCAGTCCTTCCAGCTTTCTTACTTTCCTACACTATCATAAATTAAAACGGCTAGTCCCCGAAAGCTGCATTTTTTTTTCTAGTCTGTCGGGCTTTCTATCAATCTCTCTCTCTCCTTCTGGTTCTTCTTCCCTCTCAACCTTGGCTCTCTTAACCAATCTGGATACTGCTATTGCTCCCATCAACTATCACCCTACCTTCCCAGCAAATCGTCATCCTGGATCAATTGTTGCTAAACCAATGGTCCTCAAAATTGGATTAAAGTTGTCACATAATCTTAAAACTGTCCTTTTATGCTACTTTTTCCTGTATTAGTTTACAACCCACATCTCCTCTAGGTTTTTATTGCAGAAGTGGCATAATAGGGGATTCACAGGAGTCACTAGTAAGTGTTGATTGGTTTACGGGTAGACTGATAGAAAGATGACTTGATGACAAGAAGAATATAAACTGGACTATAGTATACTTAGGTAGGTTCGTCCCTATGTGAAACAAAGAATGCCAATTATAATGAATACAAGCCCAAGGGAAGCTCATGAAAAGTGTAGCTCAAGACTTTATCTTTGGACTTGGCCTGCTAACAATATTGATGAGGATGTAGTTGCTATGATTATTAAAAATACCAAAAACTTGAAACCAAAAGACTGAGGAAATGTAATATGCCTGAAACAAGATCCAAAGACTTTCCATAGGCTAGAATGATGGTCAAAATCTATCATAGATGGACAGATGTATATGCAGTCTTTTCAATCATTTATTCATTTACTCATTTATTCATAGGACAAAGCACTTCATTTCATTTAGGTCCTTCACTTAGATCTGAAACCCCAACTTCACCAGATGTGGAGGTATAATGGAATAAACAAGATTTGTATAAATGAAAAAATATGTATAAGACTTTATGTTATTGCAAACCTCAGTTTGAATGAAGTTTTCCCAAAATTACTTCATTCTACTTTTTAGACATAAGGCATCAAGAACAGAGTCCCAGTTTACTCTGTGTGCCATCACACTTCAAGCACTGTGTTTAATGCACAACTTCCAGATGTTTTCAGGATAATTTTGACCAATCAGAATAAATCCAAAGAAAGTGACCTCACAAAACTAATGGGAAAGGCACACATTACCACTTATCTGTCCCCATGCTTAGCACACTGATGTTGCTGAATGCTATGGTCTTATAGCCTGTGGGTTTCAAAAAGATCAATGCCTGCCATATAACAGGCACTTAGTAGAAATTAGTTAACTAATTACATGAATAAAAAAATTCTTAGAGTTTTTGTATTAAGTTTTAAATATTTAACATGCCTTCACTTGCCTTATATATAACCAATATCATTGGGTCTCCTGAGTTGTCTCCCCTAACAGTCCAAGATAACCTTTTTAAGAAAAAAGGTATGCCTGCAAAATAAAGGATTTTTATAGCAGGACCGTGTATTTAAGTCTTATATGCGGACTTTTGTTATGTCTGATTTAATAAGAACAATCTTGCACAAAGAAGCTGAGACTGGTAGCAATATTGATAAAGATCATTTCCATTCCTAACATTCTGGGAATACCTCTGATCTCCAGCTTGAGCCAAAACAAAACAACCCTAAAATGGAAAGAAGTGATCCAGAAAGAGGATTTAGTCATATTAAGCACACAATTTCATTTTACCATGTAGGTCATTAGGACCCAGTGGTCAGTTGGAAATCGAACCACTGTCAGGAGGTCAGTCCATTTGCTAAAAAGCCTATATAATTGCATGTGAGTCTGTTATAGTAATGCCTCAGGTTAAGCTTAAATCCTTCATAGGGTAGATTCACATATCTCTGAAATAGAAAGTCTTTTTTCAGGATACATCTGTTATCATTAATTCAACATCCTGTGAGGACTCAAAATCCTCACCACAGAGACAATGGGAATATATGCAAAGAGTACCAAAAATTCCCTGACCCCTCCAATATACAAATCAAGGCAGAGGATGCCTGGGTTGCTCACTTGGTTAAGCATCTGCCTTTGGCTCAGGTCATGATCCCAGGATCCTGGGATCAAGTCCCCACATCGGGCTCCTTGCTCAACAGCGAGCCTGCTTCTCCCTCTCCCTGCCACTCCCCGCTGCTTGTGTGCTTGGTCTCTGACAGGCAAATAAATAAAACCTTAAAAAAAAAAAGGCAGAGTCACAGATTTTAGGTTCCCAGAGTATGTTGTCTCCATCCCCATCACACACCATTGGGCACAGTTTGTAGAGGAAGAAAGCATAGAATGGGAGCACAAAGGGCCAAGATCTCTACCACAGCTATGGAAAGTAAATGAGTTGGCTGCAGCGGCTGTGTTCCAAACACCCTCCTCCAGCTTCTGCACAATTAAGCCATTTTGATTTTTTTTTAAACAGATCTTTTATTGCTTTTTTATTGAACCACTTAAATATTTTGAAGTGCATATTAAAAGTCCTCCTACAAGCTACAGGATGGGCAAGACTGCACAGCAATAATTAAAACTAACCAACAAAAAACAGGGGTTAATAGACAAAAGGTGTTAAAACTCACTTCCCCTACTTGTCCACAATGATGCTTTCCTTACATTTTCAAGCATATCCACTGATATATAATATACCCAAACCATAAATACATGTCGTGTGGGTGATCAAATCAGGAAAAATTTTATCAGATTTAAGTATTTTAATTATCTTACAGAATTGTTTGTTCCTATCAAGTGTAAAAATGTATGAAGAAAACATTGCTGGATCAAAGACTTAGAAGACTGGGAAATGCATGTAGGCATGCCACCAATCTTCCCTCTGGAACCAGAATGGACACAGCCAATCCCAGCAGTTCCCATGGCACCCAGAAACCACCTCACCATCTCAAGCCAGCATGATAATCAGCTCCTTTCAATCTGAAGTAAAATATATTAAGCAACTCTGAGTCGAATTTATAATAGATTTATATGCAACTCAAGGTGAATTAATTGCCTAAAATGTTCTCTATCCATGTTTGTTATAGTACAGGCCAAGTAACCATCTCAATATTAAAAAAAATAACATTCACAAAATCTTGGACGTGCACACAAATGCACTTACGACATGCAAAGCAAAGCGTGTGTTGTGTCTTTTGCTGCTCACTACGTCAGGTACTATTATTATCACCGTTTGGGGGGTGGGGCACAGGAAGCAGCCTTTGCGAGACTAAATACCTCCTCTAAAGACACCCAGGAAGCTTGTGGCAGTTCTGTTCAGTTCCCGGTCCTAAAAAACTCTTCTCTTAGTGACCACACTGTATCATCTCCACTTTTCTTCTCAAAAGGAGCAAATCGTCTATTTGATGCAACTATTTACCTTCAAGAGAACTTCACACCCTTTGTCCTAGTGTCTTGGCCCTGATAAAGTGAAGAAGTACTATGAAAATCTCAACTATCATGTCAGCTCCACAGCACTTTAAGCCTCACACATGGTCGTACCCCTAAACAGTGTTCAATTTGAGTCTTATTATTGTATGTACTATCCAAAATGGAACACTGTTTAGAAGAATTCCCCTACTTAGAAGATATTCTTTTGGGAGGGATGTCTGAGGTAGAGTTGCACATAAGGATCATGTTCTTAGACTGTTAATAACATGGGTACCATCCACGAAGAAGCAGGACACAAGGCAATGTGGCTGGCATTTCCTCTTGGACATTAAGGATTTTTCTAAGCAACCAATGGACCAAAGAAGAAATTATCAAACCAAAATAACAATGCACTCAGGGCACCTGGGTGGCTCAGTCAATTGAGTATCCAACTCTTGATTTCGGCTCAGGTCATGATTTCAGGGTTGTGGGATCAGGACCCAAGTTAGGCTCCATATTCAGTGCAGAGTCTGCTTCAGATCCTCCCACTTCTTCTCCCTCTGCCCCTGCCCCTGTTCATGCTATAAATAACAAATAAAACTTTTAAAAAATATATAAACAAATTTTTAGAAAGACAATATGCTCACATAATTAAATGTTAAAACTAAAAGATCAACTTTAGACAAAAGAACATTTATTATACTAACGTATCTATTCATATTTTACTCCCTCTGCCAGAGTAACCATATTGTGGGATAATATAATCTAGCCAACAGTGAACACAGACCACTAGTAATTTGAAAAAATGTCTCCAAATAACCTCGGTCCTAAGCACTTCAAAGAAAAACCTCCAAAAGAGTTACATGCTTAGTCTGGTTTCTAGAGGTCTTGGAAGGTTGGAGAAGCTATGCACCATCACAGAGAAGCATGAATCCACAGAAACATAACAATTTCAAAGGGTAGAGAGTAGGGGTGTGGAGGCAAGGAGTCATCCACCCTGTGTTCCAATGAAGGCCAAACAGGTAAGAGGAGGGGGCCGGGGACCAAAGCATTGAGTAACTTACCTACACACAGCGACTTAGGATACGTGAGAGGACGGTCGCCACCTCAAGATGATACAGAACTGCAAGTCCTGTCAATAGTACAGGTCTCAAATTCTATTTGCTTGAGACATTCCTGATGCACGGGTTTAAAATGTGGATTCCTGGGTCCTACTTCCACAGACACTCATTCAGTACATACGGGGTGTAGCAGCCACCAATGCAAATTTTCAAAAAACACCCCATATGATTCTGACACAGGTGATACCAGATTGAGAGGCTACAGAATCTTCTTTGAGCACTAGGTCCCAATTCTGACAGCTGCTACCAAGTAACTATAAATATCGGTCGCTGGGTGAGCAAGACCCCAAGCCAGGCTCTCCACAGGCCTGAGGGACTTAGACAATGCACGCTCACATGCACATATGGTCCACTTGTCAAGAACACTGTGTATCTTAGCAACTGTTGTCTCCTTTCCTTATACACCTAAAATTGAATATAGAGTCACAGAGAAGAAAAGGAAAGCATCAGCTAGGTAGTCTTTCTCACTAAACTCGATTATTTTAGATGATGCCTTAACTGTCCTTTTGCTCTTATTTCTGGTAATTTTTGTTGTTACTGAAGGGAGAGAAAAAGGTAAGTTGCACACCAGAATAGCATTCGGGAAGTTTGCTCTCAAGAGTCTAAGCTGTCAACATATTTATCATTTTTGATATTCAAGTCCAACACTAAGATATGTTTCTAGATCTCCTATGTGATATAAAAGTCATGTGCATATTCATATATCGAAGTCTGAACCTCAGGATGGGATTATATCCAGAAATAGGACCTTTAAAAAGATAATGAAGTCAAAACAGGTCTTTATCCCACATAATTGGTGTCCTTCTAAGAGGAGGAGATTTGGACAGAGCCCAAGGGAAGAGGATGTGAAGACCAAAGGCGGCCATCTATACACCAAGGACAGAGGCCCCAGAGGAAGCCAAGCCCGTTGACACCTTCATCTCAGACTTGGTCTCCAGAACTGTGAGGAAAATAATTTGTTCACCCAGTACCAGTCTAGGGCACTTTGTTTCGGCAGCCTTAGAAAACTACTGCATTACCCCATATAAAAAGCAAGGCAATCCTTTTTTTACTTACTACCTTAAGACAATGTACCATGTCCTAGTTCTGAAAGGAGGCCAGTCTTTAAGTAGGCTCCACGCTCAGCATGGAGCCCAATGCGGGGCTTGACCTCACACCCTCAAGATCAAGACCTGAGCTGAGATCAAAAGGCAGAGGGTGAACTGATTGAGCCACCCAGGCGCCCCAGGAGGCCACTCTTATTCAGAACAGACACTCTGGAGTAAGACCGAAAAAAGGAAGGAGAGAATGAAGCCCCAGATTTTAAACTTACCAATCTGTGATACCTTGAAGCCCATGACACCTCTACCACTCATCTCCTGAGGCCCTTTTCCCCTCCCGGGCCTGGAGGAACAGAGTGCTGATGAGCAGAGGAGAGGCTGCCAAGAAAGCCCACTATTCACAATCCCCAAAGCAACTGGTTTCTCCCTGCTTTTATCAGGCAGGGAGGGAGGAGGCTCCTTTCCATTTTGTAGATGTAGCTGCCTTTGGCTTTATTGTTATTAAATGTATGAGAATATGGGTAGGTGGTTTTACATGGGGTAGTGTTTATGTATATGGGGGGTGGGGAAGTAGATTTTGGAAACATTTCATTTTGGAAGGGAAAAAAATGGGCTGCATTCCACTCTGGTTGAAACACTTCAGCTAAGGTGCATCCATGCATTGAAAAAGCCCAGAGACCGCACCTGAAAAGAGCTTCCTGGCAATGTCCTCGATTTTGACGGAGTTGTCTTTAATGGACCTTTTTCCGGCTGCCTGCGCTAACCAAGAGGCACAGAGAGCCTAATTTCCTCCTACGGGGAATCCCAGTCACACTGATGATAAGCCTTCTGAACAGAGCTACCTTCCTGTCCTCTCCCACGGGCCTCTCATCATTCTTCTTCCATATCCGTGACCAGAAAAAAATTGGAGAAAGGATCACGCTTCAAATCATAAAAAAGACTTACATCACCTTCCCATAGAAGTTACCAGATGTAACCCTCACTCACCTCTTTGATTTGGCAATTCTCAGCTTCAAAGCTCTTAGGTTCTACAATACCGCCCTGAACAAAGCTGCTCCTTAAAGAGAACTAACGCCCTCCCCCAACACATACACCCCATTGCTGGAACATTCAGAATACTTTTGAACATACCAATTTTTAAGCCAGTTGCATATAGTTAACAGACGACTTTAAAGTTTGTTTCAACATGACGGACATCAGGAGCATCAGAAAGAACAATGGCCATAATTGCTTAGAACATATTAAATATATAAAAATCACACATCTATAGTGAAACTCACAAAAAAAGGGTGAGAAAGGAAAATTCTTTAAAGAATGCCAACAGCTCAAGGGAGAAGCACTGAAAGGATTACAAAATCTCCATTTTGCAACTCCAACATAATAGCTTGAGGCAGGGATCAAAGGAAGCTCAAAACTTGGTTGAAAAGTTGTTAGGAAACAAGACATTTGCACTTTGCCAAAAACCACCCCGCAAATTCTTACTAATTGCAAAGGAAAAATGTATTTTTACAGTAGAAAAATCTGGCAGTTCCACATCAGTAATATTGAGAGAGCAGGACATCCTGCAGTAGGAAATTCACAGCATCAGCCCTGACATGGTTTGGGCAAAAATGTTTGCTATGGCCTAAATGTCCATGTCCCCTAAAATGCATATGTTGGAATCCTTACTCTGAAGGTGTTAGTTATTAGGACGCGGAGACTTTGGGATGTGATTGGGTCACAAGGGTGGAGCTAATCCCATGAATGAATCAGTGCCTTGTCCTACAAGGAGAAGTCTTCAAGCCAGAAGAGGACCTTCGCCCAAGCATGTTGGCACCCTGACCCTGGACTTCCAGCCTCCAGACCCATGAGAAAAAATTATTGTTTATAAGCCACCCAGGCTATGGAATTTTTGTTTCAACAGGCTGAATGGACCAATATTTAACCTGAATGCATTCCCATTTCTAGACCTAACTTCCAGTTTAAAGGAAATAGGGAAGATAGAATATGTATATAACACATGAGGAAACTGTCAAGAAACCCATCATTTATGTAGGGCATACTCCAAGACAACTAGCCTAGACTCCCCCAAAAAGTTATAGAAGGTTGTGTACAGGATGTTCTAAGAGAGACTAAGGAGAGACATAAATGCAATGAGTGAAGCCTGATTCAATCCTAATGTCAAAAACAAAACAAAAAAACCTTTAAGACATTTTTGAATAAGCGGGGAAATTTGAAATACATAATAAAACAAACACTATTAATCAGCTTAGGTACAATATTATATTCTGGTAATGAAGGGAAAAGATCCTTATTCTTAGAAGATGCTTAGAAATATTTAGGGGTGAAGTGCTCAGCTGTCTGAAATTTGAGAGACACAAGAGCAGATACAGCAAAATGCTGCTGCTGGTGTGGCGGAGTGGCATGGTATGCAGGAAGCTATCTCCTTTTGTCCTGACTGCTCTGCCCTGATGTCCCACTGTGCCACTTTATTCCCATTCAAGGATATTCCATCCAGGATCTCCAGACTCCAGCCTGGAGATAGATAATGAAGCCAGCACAGACACCCCTGACAGCAGGAGCATCTCCTCCATGTGCTGGCATCAGGTTTCCTTTATGGAGGCACACCCAGGTGCACCCAGGCAAGCAGCAAGAAAGCTGTTCCACACCCTGGATTCCTTATTTCCTACAGGCAATGAGGTAGAAAGGGAGGCCTGAATTATGGCTTACCCAGCCGGGTTCGGCTGACCAGCTTTTCCAGATGCCTAACCACATGGTAATTATTAACCACACAATGGAGTCCAGCCCGCCCAGGTATTCTGCTGGCACATGGAAAATCCCAAATTTTTATTTCCAATAAGACCATAACCGCAGGTCTTGAGTCCTTACTATGTGCCAGACCCCACTCTGGGGGCCTTACGTGTACGAGGAGGTATGGATTTCCAGCTGCGGTCAATCACTAAGTACTATAATCACCTAGTGACTGAAACACTCGTTGTAATCAAAGGCTAAAAAGTAATTTGTGATATTATTCACATTCAGAAGGCCGAGTCAGTCATCTTTCCTTGGAAAACTGGTGATTGGCAGTAGGGGCAGAAGGAGGTTCACCATTTCTCACCCAGACACCATTACTGCAATTCACCCCTCAAATTCTTGCAGGTCTAGGAATCCATAGTCACTTATCAGAAAGCATGGACCACAATTAAAATCCCAGCTTGCTTCCTGAGGTCTACCACGGCAGAGAGCTAGGACCTCAGACCCAGCTGTTCCTCCTGGCCATCGCTAATTGGCCACTTGCCTCTGCTCACAGCTCTTCACACACTAGCAGTAGGAAATTCCAAAGACTAGAACAGAGGTTTCCCTCCTCAAAGCTCCTGCAGATAGTTAATAAGAGGGTAAAATTAAGCTTCAAATATGCCACGGGGCTAGAATAAAGAGGAAAAAAAGACCCTCAAACACCAAGGGAGCAAGGCAGGTGTTCAAATCTTGGAGGGCAGCTGCCGAACTACATGAACGTGTACCAAGGAAGGGTGACCGCAGCACTTTCAGCGGTGACCGCAGCACTCACGTACATGGTAACTACAGAGAAGACAGTGGCTTTCTACTAATAGGAAGGCTACCCTGGAATAAATATCACAGCGATCAGAGTAGAAGAGTAGAATGTGCCACCCCAAAATAGGACCACAAAAAGTTGTTTTTGGAAAGAGGAGTGGTGATAGGAAGGGGCACGATGGGCAGGGGGTGCCTCTGGGTGACAGTTACACAAGTATGCTCAGTGTGTGAAAATTCATTGAACCCCATTCTTCTTCATACACTTTCCCTTTTGCAGGTTGTACCCCAAAAAAAGTTGAATTAAAAATATGAAGACATAACTGGGTGACAGGCATTAAGGGAGGCACATGATGTGATGAGCACTGCATGTTATACTATATGTTGGCAAACTGAATTTAAATTAAAAAAATATGAAGATGAAACCACAAGGCAGGATCACCTCACACTTGTTAAAAAAGGCTATTATAAAAAAGACAAGGAATAACAAGTGCTGGCAAGGATGTGGAGACAAGGGAACCCTTGTGCAGTCTTGGGAGTATAAACTGAGGTGGCCACTATGGAAAACAGTAGAGAGGTTCCTAAAAATATTAAAAGTGGAACTACTCTACAACCCCATGCTTCCACTGCTGAGTATTTGTCCAAAGAAGATGAAAACGCAAACTCAAAAAGGTACGTACCTCCCATGCTCTTGCAGGATTATTTACAATGGTCAAGGCAGGAAAACGACCTACGTGTCTATCAATGGATAAATGGATGGAGAAAATGTGGTATATATTTTTGTATATGACAACATTATTTAGCCACCAAAAAAAAAAAATGAAATCGTGCCATTTGCAACAACATGGATTGACCTTGAGGGCATTATGCTAAGTGAAATAAGTCAAACAGAGAAAGGCAAATATCATAGGGTTTCATTTATGTGTGGAATTTAAAAACAAACAGACAAGCCCATGGATCCAGAGAACAGATTCGTAGTGCTCAGAAGCAGGGGTAAGTGGTGGGGGAAATGAGTGAAGAAAGCCAAAAGGTACCAACATCTGATTATAATACACACGAGTCATGGGGACATACTACGCAGTGTGATGACTATTAACTTAAAAAGTTTCGATCACCACAAAATTCCATAACTATGCAGAGTAAATATCGGCTGGGCTTGTGATCCTTTCACAACATGTACAAATATCAAATTATGTTGTACAGCTAAAACCAATGTAATATTGTAGGTCAAGGAGATCTCTAAAAAATGCAAAAACAAAATAAAGACAACTGAATGCCCCTTCCACCATGCGATGGGACTTCCACAACACGCCCGGAGACGGTGGGGACGTCAGGCCGTCTGCTTCATGCAAGTGAGAGCTGGAGGCAGCCAAGAGCCAACATCCAAGTCCGTGTAAGTGAGGTCAGCCGTGTCCCCGCAGCGGCTGCACCAATGACTGCGGGCACCCACAAGACAGCTGGGGGAAGGGCCGGAATTGCGAAGGCCTTTGCTCCCCTGTTCCACCTTCCCTCTGGGATCTCTAAGACGACAGCTAACAAACAAGGCCCAGCGGCTCCTGCAGAGGAGGGGTCCTCACCTGCTTACCGGGGGGCCAGGACCCCCCTCGGCACGGCAGCAGCTGACCTCGGGGAGGGACCAGAGGTTCCTGACGTCCTGACATGAAAACATCCCGACTCGGTCAAGACCCTTCCGATGCAAACTTCAGTCCAGTCTCTCTAAACGGGGTCCCAGCCAGACAGCAAATGCACGTGTCCCAGGTTGGCACTGCTCCAACCAGAGAAGGACACGGACTCTTAAAAAGCAAGGAAGCCAGAGGACTCGCGGGAAGTCACACAGCCTGTCCCTCAGGCCTCCCAAGCCCAGCTGACCCTCCTGCCTCCTGATCGGGGCTGAACGGATTCTGCACCCCTCCCCTCCCCAAAACTCATGTGCTGCGGTCCTAGCACCTAGGATGTGACCCTATTGGGAAATGGAGGCATGCAGGGATGACTAGTTAAGATGAAGCCCTTCTGGAGGACGGGGGGGCCCTAAGCCAACACGACTGGCGTCCTTATGGAAAAGGAGAGTCTGGGGCCGGGCACACGTGTGCATACACACACACAGAGAAGACAGCGTGAAGCCTGGAATTACACTGCCCAGGAAGGACCAGGAGCTGGGAAGGGACCCGGACCTGGCCTTCCTCGGGGCCTTCCATGGCGCAGCGGCCTGCTGCCACCTCCATCTCCCACCTGCAGCCTCTCCACTGGGGGTGGACGCATCTCCGCGGTTTAAGCCACTCAGTTGTGTCAGCCTGGTAGGATGGTCCTCGCCAATGAATCCGTCTCCACAGCCCGGGCCCGGCGACGTGGTCCACAGGGCAGCGCTAGCTTGATCTTGCAGATAAAGAAACAAGTACAGAGACGTAAAGCAGATGACATTAGGACACAAAGCCCTCACTAACCAAGGTAAGAATTCAGAAATCAAGAAAGAAAGAAAGAAAAAAAAAAAAAAAACGTCGGCTGTGAAAAGTCATGAGAAGTAAAAGCATGAAAGAAATGACTGACTCTCCTTCCCTGGAAGCCTGTTAACTCCTCCGAGAAGGCTCAGGATGGTTCCGTCGAAGGAGAAAGGTGGCTGCACCGCATCCCCAAAATGCGTCCTTCTCCTACAAATCTCAGCCCGCTCCGGCACACCCGGCCCCCAGAGTCGTAATTCCCACCGTAGAAATGAATTACTCTTCAAAGACCTAAGTCCGCTAAAAAGAACGTAGCTACTGCAAATGAGGCAAGAACAAGAGAATATGAATAGAAATGGCATTTTAATAAGTCATAAGACTTTAGGGGAGGCTAAGAGTTAAGGCTCACTTCTGATCTTTAATATGGAATTAATCTAGGGGGTCTTCCAAAAACATCCGTCTAGCAAAGGCCTCACACGATGTCGTCCCTTTCAAGTGCAGCCATAGAGAATAAAAATGAACCCCTAAAAGCAGTCAGGGTTCAGGTGGGTTTTATGAATTGATCTCTGGTGTGTGCCAGCTATGGCTGAAGTCCAAATTACAGCAAACAATATGTATCTTAAATTTCATATGAGCTAGAATATGGTTAGAGTTAAATTTCATATCAATCAAAAAAAATTTAAAAAAAAAAGAGTTAAATTTCACGAAATGGAAATCTACTCATGGAAGAAATATTGAGCAGTAAGTGTTGGACACCAGGGACGCCTGGGGGGCTCAGGCGTTGAGCATCTGCCTTTGGCTCAGGTCGTGACCCCGGGGTCCTGGGATCGAGTCCCGCATCAGGCTCCCTGCAGGGAGCCTGCCTCTCCCTCTGCCTCTCTCTCTCTGTGTCTCATGAATAAATTAATAAAATCTTTTTTTTTTTTAAAGAAAAAAGTGCTGGACACCAGCTCACATGCTGAAAATCAGACCCAGGGGTGAATAAAGTAGAGCCCAGCCTTGCCCTCACAGGGCTTAGAACAGAGCTCACAGAGTGGAGTTCACAGGCATCCCACACGCTGGCAGTATTTCCCGATCTTTAAAAGGCGAGAATTTAGTGACAACTATCTTAGAAATTTCTATTTGTTCTTCTGAATGTTAATGCTAGTCAACTCCCTGGACTATCCTTGAAATGAGTACCAAAGGCTGGGCTCCAGGCTCCAGTCGGGTATAACCTATAGAAGCGTGGTCCTTAGGGTGTGCGTGTGCGCCAACCTTGGAAGCAGGCCAATCTGTGCTGGAGAAGATCGGGGTCACGGATTTAATCCCCCCAAAGGACCACGGTAACCTCCACATTTCAAATGATTCGTTTACAGAAAGGACCATGGTCTCCAACACACGTGGAGGGGATACGGGCAACGCACGTCGTGGGCAGAGAGGATGGCAAAGGTCGATGCAAATGAAGATCTAGTCACAGCGGGAAACAGGCCGCACGGCGCCTGGGGAGGGGGTGAGGGGCCGGGTCCAAGGAAAGGGCAGCGTGCCCCCCACGTACGAGCTTCCCTCCGTCCTTCAAGGACCCTATCCGGCCCGACGTCGTGGCACCAGGACATCGTCCCGTCAGCCTACCACGCGGGCCAGCAGCGTTCACGGTCACACTCGTGCCGACCCTAGGGTCGGGGAGGACGGGGCAGTCGAGCAATGGCCCCTGCCCCGAGGAGCCGTCGCCCGGGGCCAGCCCAGGCCCATGGGCACTCGATGCCGAGCCCACGCACCTTGTCCCTCCAGGACACCAGATGGCTTCCGGCAAACGACAAGGGCGCCTGGAAGGGCAGGAGCTCCCAGGCCGTGCCATCATGTGGATGGAAGCTCCTCCCCGGCGCGATCCAACTCGCCTGCGTCCGTGCGGGTACACTCAGCTCACCCACTTTAAAGCAAATGAAAAAGAAAGGGAGGGTAGAAAAAAAAAAAAGACCTTAAAAGCCACTCCCTTCAAATCACTTGAAAAACAGCCCTTTGAAGAGCTACTCCAGCAGAGGCCCGGGGAAATTTTTAAAAATCATAGTTCTTACTAGGATTGACACGGTCTTCAAAAAATAAAATAAAATAAAATAAAAATCAAAGCGCTACAGAAACACGATGGCTTCCTAACACAAAGGGAAGGGCACTGTTCAAAGTGACTCTGTCGCGTGCTGATGGCTACTTACGCGGCGTGGAAACCGAGGCCCTCACCTTCCTGCAGACGCCCAGGGACCCCCACCCCACCCACCCCACCCCAGTCTTTCTTTGCTCAATCATTTCAGGGTTGCAAGGGCGTCCAGGGAATTAGAACTGAGCTGTCAAGGCTCCCCGTGGCGTTCAACGGGGAGGTCACGAGGTCGTCCACCGACAGCCCGCGGCACAGACGGGCCTCCCCACGAGTAGAGGGGGACGGAGGACCCCGCGGGCCACCGCGGCCTGGGCAGGAGGGTTCCCACTGCCCCCGTCACCAGGTTCTTGCTCCCCCTACACCACTGACTGTAACCCCAGCCTATTTTGATCTCAGGCCACCGTCTAGCAAATTCACAAAAATGCCTCGAGCACCTCAGGTTTTACAGTCATGATAACATCTTCCATGGAATAATGACACACGGGTTTTTCTATCCATTTCCAAATCTTTGTCCTTTTTTTTTTTTTTTAATTAAAGTGAGGGGGCGCCTGGGTGGCTCAGTCAGTGAAGTGGCCAACTCCTGATTTCAGCTCAGGTCATGACCTCAGGGTCCCGAATGACCCCCATAAGGCTGCACTCTCCGTAGGGAGTCCGCTTGAGGCTTCCCTCCCTCTCCCTCCTTCCCTGCCCCTCCTCCGCACGCCCACATATGCTCTCTCTAAATAAATCTTTTTTGGAAAATGAAATAAAAACCGTAAATTTAGAGTAAGGATTTTTTTACTCTACTCTTCGGGTAGTAGACCCTCACTACGTAGCACACTTATTAGGACCAGAATGGTCTTCAAAAAAATTCCCATCACACAACCACCATCCACACTGCTGTTTTTCCCATCAACCTTCATCCCGCTTCATACCTAATTTAGGACATACCCTAAATATTACAGCAGCTCTAGAGCATCCCATCCTATGGATGTACGAGTCACCCATCCATCTCCTTTCCGCTGGGTAATTAAGTCACTTTCCATTTTTATTATAAATCACACTTTAAAGAATATCTTTATGCCAAAGATTTTTAATTCCAGACATTCCTTGAAAATATGGTTCTAGTTAGAGTTAGTCCAGGTGTCAGGAACTAGCCAAACAAGCAAATGATTTTAAAGTTGCCGGTAACAGGTTGCCAGCAGGGTTCTCGTGCATTTCAGGGTGAATCGGACAGTTTGCTTTCCCGTGTTCAAATCCCACTCTTCTTGGGCAGCTCGGGTGGCCCAGCGGTTTAGCATCTGCCTTCAGCCCAGGGCGTGATCTGGAGACCCAGGATCGAGTCCTGCGTCCAGCTCCCTGCAGGGAGTCTGCTTCTCCCTCTGCCTGTGTCTCTGCCTCTCTCTCTCTTTCTCTCTGTGTCTCATGAATAAATATATAAAATCTTAAAAATAAATAAATAAATAAAACCCACTCTTCTCTAGACTCCCTTCCTCTCCTGGACTTGTTCTCCCTTCAGCCTCTTGCCTCCATCTGCAAAACTGGCCCCAACCCCTAGGCTGAGCCGTCCTCCCCCCGCAGGAGGGCAGGGCTTTGCTACCCTTTGCTTTTGTTTCTGCCTATTTTCACTCTTCCTCTGACTCTGTCACCACACTTCCCCAAAAGCATCCCATTCCCCTTATTTAAATGGATATGGGTTACACAGGTGTCTTGCCTGCTTTTTAGAACATAGATCCTCTACAGATTAGGAGTCTTATTATAAAAATATAGTCTTATGACCTACTTTCTAATTCCCTGCTGTAAAAATTTTCTCAAGTTCTTAGTCAAAACTCAGTTATAGTCAAATTGCTTGCACTAGTTTACAGGTTCATCCATCATAGGGCTTTCAGTCATTTCTGCCCTCTATTTCTCCATTCACATAAAACACACAAGTTTCCTTCTTCCTTTCCTCTGCCAGAAGTTTCACAACTGTCTTTTTCCAGAATCCATGAACTATCTAATTCCATCACGCTGAGATTAGCACAAACCCACACTGATGGATAAACTGCTCAGAACGTGATAGTTGATCAAATGTGTGGACGCGGTGCAGAACACAACATAAAACCACAGCCGTAAACACACGGATGCATCAGACTAGAAGCTGTCAATCCAGACCCGACTGGCTGTTTCTAGGTTTTTCTATCACCGGTTTACTACTTATTTACTTCGGGCCGGCACAGTCCCATAAGAAAGTTACAGCAAATGCCAAACATTTGAGGACAATTCAGGAGAAACAAAGGAAAGGGAAAGGAAGATTTTCATTTTCAGAATCAAAACCACAAAGTTTCTAGACCATCTAGATCTGTGGCCACAAACTAAGGCAAGATCACCATCACGTAACTGGAGCATCGACGGTGAAGAGTAGCGTGGGGAGACCTACTTCTATTGACCGCTCCCCTCTCTCCGTTCCACATGGGACCTCACTCGGCCACCAGAGCTCAATGCTGTGGAAGTCATACACGGCAGGGGCTTCTCAAACGTCCATGGGCTCTGAGTCACCTGTGATCTGAGAGGCTGGGGGGCTGGGGCTGATCTGAGTCACCTGTGATCTGGGGCGGGGGGGAGGGCAGCACCTGGGATTCCACGCTCTGGTGAGCAACCAGGGGCTAGTTCCTACAGCTAGTCTGAGGACCAGACTGAGTAGCAAATATACGGAGTTCAGCACCCAGGAATTTTTTTTTTTTTAAGATTTTATTTATTTATTCATGAGAGACAGAGAGAGAGAGAGGCCGAGACACAGGCAGAGGGAGAAGCAGGCTCCGTGCAGGGAGCCCGACGTGGGACTCGATCCCAGGACCCCGGGGTCACGCCCTGAGCTGAAGGCAGGTGCTAAACCGCTGGGCCACCCAGGCATCCCCAGCATCCAGGAATTTTGTAATCAGCAGATTTATAACAAAAGTTTCCAAAATGCAGCTATGGATGATTAGCTCCCTTTCTTTTATTAAAAGCAAGGTTCTTAGAGAAGAGACACCTTTTTCCTTAAGGGCATTAACACTGATAGATTCCGAAATACATCAGAAACTAAGAACTTGGGCGCCTGGGTGGCTCCGCGGTTGGATGTCTGCCTGCGGCCCAGGGCGTGACCCCGGGGTCCTGGGATCGAGTCCCACGTCAGGCTGCCTGCAGGGAGCCTGCTTCTCCCTCTGCCTGTGTCTCTGCCTCTCTCTCTGTGTCTCTCAGGAATAAATAAATAAAATCTTTTTAAAAAAAAAAAAAAGAAAGAAAGAGAAAGAAAAGGAAACTGGGAACTTGGGTTGCCCCGAGGAAGAAACTGGCTAACTGCAGGAGATGAGTGGGAGAAGGTCACTGAATATTCTTTTGCAGCTTTTAAATGTTGGACCACGTGAGCAAATTACCTACTCAAAATACAAACTGTATTTCAAAATCTTTTTGTTTTTAATTAATTTATTTATTTACGAGAGCGAGAGAGAGGCAGAGACACAGGAGGAGGGAGAAGCAGGCTCCATGCCAGGAGCTCAGGGTCACGCCCTGGGCCAAAGGCAGGCGCTAAACCGCTGAGCAACCCAGGGATCCCCTGTATTTCAAAATCTTAAAGCATTTCATAGGATACTCAATAAACATTAACTCAAATTAATCCCTTCCCAGGAAAGTAAGTGGTAGGCCCAGGAGACCACTTACCTTAAATAACTTAGCATTTTTCTTCAAAGAGGGAACATCCCACAGTTCCACCACCTTCTAGGGCGAGGCCACTGTTACATTTTTATTCTAATAACATTTTCCAACCCAACTGCTCTTCTCCGGCCCTGGAAGGGCCCCACAGGATACCCGGATTCATAGCAGATTCAAAAACAGCTACGTCCACCCTAGTAACTCTGGTCCCGCTGCCGGGAACAAGGAGCAAATGCGGAGAATTTCTATCGCCTCCACCTCCAGTCTGTGCATTTGAGAGTCGGGCCTATTTGCACGGGCATCGCTCCTGCCAATGCCATTCAAGCCCGTGTTTCCGACTCCGGAGAAGCAACGGCGCCTGAAATCAGATGCCAAAGGCAGGCACGGCTGAGGACGTGTGTGTGCACACTCCTGGGGGTGTCCTCGCAGGCGCGACCCCGCCACTGACCCCAAGGCTGAACACTAACCCAACTTGTCACCTATGCGACCCACCGCACCTGCACTCTCACAGTGGGGGCTCCACGGCCAACGCACCCTGTGATGCTCAGGACGGGGCGCTGGGGCCCCGGGAACTCCTGCGGGGACGTCGAGCCATAACCTTCCCTGCAGCCGGCTCTCTGCTCCCCTGGGCCCCACAAAGCCCGCCTTACACCCGGCTGCTGGGGCTTCCTCCCCCAGAGGTCGCCGCTCACCTGCTGTCCCCCCCACTCCGGGTGACCCCTCCCCGGGGCCCCAGTCTCCTGCTCCTGGGGGACAGCCTGGGCTCCGGGGGAGAGGCTCCGGGAAGACAGGAGAAGGGTGGGGAGACAGGAGAAGGGTGAACAGCAGACGCCCGGCCCTGCCCGGCCCCCAGGAACTGCGCCACCAGCCCAGCCCAGGCCCCAGGACACAGACCACAGGCCCAGCCCGGTCCCCAGGACACGGGCCGCCAACCCAGTGCTGTCCCCTCCCCTGGTGAGGAAGGGCACAGGCCAGGACTGGGCGAGTAACCATACGCTGAGGCGTGGGCAAGTGGCCTGCAGCGGCCCAGGGCCACCTCGCCGCCGCAGACACAGCCCAGGACCAGCCAGGAGGGCCACGGTTCCAGCAGGACACACGTGAACCCGGCATCACAGGCCCAGAATACGTCCCAGGGGCTGTGACGAGGGGCCCTGCAGTCCGAGGGCGCCCCCTCTGCCCCCCACAGCTTGAGCTGCTGTGGCCCAGGTCTCACCTGCCCGGTGGCGGGTGGGAGCCTCTGCCCACGGCAGCAGCGGACCAGGAGCCGAGAGTCGCCCAGCTGGGCTGCAGTTCCAAGCAAGAGGAGCGAGAGAGGCCGGGGCTGCAGAACGTGGTTCCGCCTGCCAGGAAGCCCTTCCCCTCACCAGAAACTCCCGCAAGCTCGTCCTGCTTCACGCAGCAGCCACAGCAACGGTCACTAGCAGCCACTGCCTCCAGACACATCACTGGGCCCTCCCTTCCCTGCTCACTATTCTGTAGGCACTCTCAGGTCCCCTGAGCAGACCAGGCCATCGCCACCCAGGGCCTCCATTACCTCGGCCTACGAGGCTCCTCCCATGGAGCCTTTACAGCTCTTTTCGTTCCCCTCCACTTTTTTTTTTTTTTTAGATTTTATTTATTTATTCGTGAGAGACACAAAGAGAGAGGCCGAGACCCAGGCCAAGGGAGAAGCAGGCTCCATGCAGAGAGCCCGACACGGGACGCGATCCTGGGACCCCGGGTCACGCCTTGACCACCCTATTTAAAACTACAAACCCCTTCCTCCAGCACCTCAGCACTCTTGCTTTTTCTCATCTTTAATTTTTTCAGGGGGTGGCACGCACAGAGACGGCGAGAAAGAACGTTGAGCAGGCCCCACGCCCAGCACAGAGCCCGACGCCGGCCTGCATCCCACAACCCTGAGATCCTGACCTGAGCCAAAATCGAGTCAGCCGCCCAACCAAGGAGTCACCCAGGAGCCCCCCTTTATTTTTCTCCAAAACACTTATCCCACTGACGTCCTGTATATGTTCCCTACATATTCGTTTATTGTCTCCTCCACCAGAAGCACATGTGCTGAGAGTCCAGGAGGGAGTAAAAGAGCTTCCAAGAGAAAAAAATTAGAAACAAGACCCACGAAGGCCCATTAGGCCCATTAGGCCCTCCTCCTCCTCCTCCTCCTCCTCCTCCTCCTCCTCCTCATTACGCGGCCATTCCCGATGGTAGGATGCAGACTGAGAGCCCTCTTCCTTCAAGTTTCCCTTCACCTGTTTCTGCTTCCCTGGCCTCCCCCATTCCCAAACTCCCACAGCGCTGTCTGTTTATGCAAAGCTTCAGTCTAAACCACCAGCACCTGCCTCGGTGGGCGGCTGGGAGGACGAGATGGGCGCATTCGTGGTTGGAAAAGCTCCAGGACGGGGCAGCCCGGGTGGCTCAGGGGTTTAGTGCCTGTCTTTGGCCCAGGATGTGACCCTGGGGTCCCGGGTTCGAGTCCTGCATCGGGCTCCTTGCATGGGCCTGCTTCTCCCTCTCCTGTGTCTCTGCCTCTCTCTCTGGATCTCATAAAAAAAATTTAAAAAAAAAAAAGCTCTAGGACGGTGCTCAGTGCTGCTCACTATCCAGCAAGTCGTGCCCGTTATTACCACCCGCCGTGCGTCGTGTCGCACATGCAATAAAGCCTCGTGTCCACGGCTAGACAATAAGCAAACCGAGTGCGAAGATCTTACTCTGCATTTTGAAATCCCCCAGGGTCTTTAACCCAGTTTTTAAAGATTATTTGTTCACTGGTTGAAACGAAGGACTTCCACCCTGAAAGATTGGTTAGAAACCCCTCGGAACCTCTCTTTAAACAGCGATTCTAATCCTCCTCCTCCAGGACTGACCTGCTGTGTAAACACGCAAACCTAGGAAACCGGCACTGAGCGTGGGAAGCTCACTAGCGCAGGACGGCGGGACGGGCCTCTATGAAGCAGCAAACTCATACGGACTCCAGAGAATTTTCCCCAAGGCAGCTGTTCCGTCTGATCTTGACTAGAATGTTTGCAGCTAATGAAGTGTTGCTCTGCTCTCAGCAGGACCCTGCAGGCCTCAGCCCCGCAGCCCCCCCTCCCCAGTAGTGCCCTGCAGTCGCCCAGACCACAAAGGCGGTGGAGCCTGGGGCAGGGGAGGGGGGGAGGCCCCCCGCTCACCAGCCCCTCCGCCACTGCGGCCGCCTCCAGGAAGCCCTCAGGCCGCACCACTGACGCCTCCGAGGCACCCGGGGCCTCAAACTCCCCCAAATCGGACTGCTCCGTGCCCGGGGAGGGCAGCCCTGAAGGAGGGCAGCTCTGAAGGGCATAGGCCTGCAAGGCGTTCACCGCCCCCCTTCCTTCCCTCCAGCCCTCCTCCTCATCCAGTGCTCTCTGTGCCGACATCATAGTTACTCCGAGGGCTGGGCACCGCAAACACAGAGGAAATGAGCCCTGGCCCGCCCTCAGGACGGTGCCTTCCAGGGAGAGAGAGTAACCATGGCCCGATGTATACAGTTGGCCCTTGAACTGCAACTGGTTTGACCTTCTAGGTCCACTTGCATGTGGATTTTCTTCAGTGCAACAGCCTAAATATCTTTTCTCCTCCTTGGGACTTTCTGGGCCTTTCTCTAGCTTAGGGCCTTGTAAGAATACAGCGTACGATGCACAGAGCATACGAAACCTGTGTGCGTCGACTGCCCACGCGGTCACTCAAGCTTCTGATCAGCAATAGCCTGGGGTAGTTAAGTTCTGGGGGAGTCGGAAGTTCCACGTGGGTTTTCAGCACAGGGGTGGGAACTCCTGACCCCAACAATGTTCAAGAGTCAGCTGCACTGTGCTAAACAGATACCGACGTGTGCCGAGGAGAAGAGAACAAAACAATAGGGAAGAGCAGGATATAACATGTTATGGGGCCAAAAGGAAGGGTGGGATTATAGACGGGTAGCTAAGAACTCCCTCAGGGAGAAGCTCCTGTTTGAGTCTGAAGGGTGTCAGGGAGCCAGCCTTGCAGATGCATGGGGAAAGGCACTCAAGGCAGCATTAAATGCAAAGGTCCTGTGGCAGATCAGGGCTGGCATGTTGGGAAACATCAAGGAAGCCTAACATTCACGGGAATAGATGCAAGAAACAAAAGCCAAGAGGAGCAGGGAGCGAGATGTATGCTTCTGACACATACACCTCTTGATCAATCACAGAGAAAAGTGCCCCATCCACCAAATTTTCATTCACTCAAAACTCTGCAGTATTTTTCAAACTATTGAAAATATTCAAATTTTCAATATTTCAAAAAATGCATGTCTCTATATTTCAAGAGAACAACAAAAAGGACAAAAAGCTAACATGCAAAAGAAAAGAAAAAAAAAAAGCCGACGTATTTGCCTGGGGAAAAAATCCTTAGGTTCCATTAATAAAAATGAAAACTGTTTGTGGCTTTGAGTGTAAGTTTTTTTTGAACTGGGACCAAGCATCACAATAAAGAACACAGCTTAGCACCGCAGGCAACTGGATGTGCAACAATGCTATAAAAAGACGTCACGCTGGCGTAAAAGAATAACACGTAGGATTACAGGAGACAAGAGCATCGGGATTTACCGCAGGGACATTTCTTTAAATGTTGCAATGCCCCAAAGGTCTTTGGCAAATTTAAATGCCAAGTTGGCTAATGCAACATCCAGACCACACGTCCTTCCCACCCAACCAGCTTCTCAACATGAATAAGACGCTATCAACCAAGATGGGTGACACAGCAGGGTTTGGGGGTGGTACCTGGGGCTCTGCTGTCTTCCAGTTGCATTCAGTCCTAATCAGCCAGTTTCATGCATCATGACAAGAGTTTTCCAATGAAAAAAAACCATAAATTCTAAGCAGTTCAGTGCAGGGACTCAGCGCGCTTAGGGACACATAGTCTGTATCACCCAGGCAGTTCGGCATGGGCTACGGGGCATCGCCTGAGGCCTGGCTAACGGAGTACAGCTGTCATCAATGCCAGCCCACAGTCCTTCCCCCGCAGGTCCCGCGAGGCCACACCCACCCCCCACCCACAAAACGGACAAACTCCTGTTGGTGGGTCATTCCAAGACTACCTGGTTGGGAATTACCAGGAGGAAAACTATAAGAAGTCAGTGGGGCTAAAGTGATCGACCTGATAAAGAATAGCAAGGAAAGAAGTGACCCGAACTTCAGAAAGGGAAGGAACCAGAGGAGCAAAAAGGATTTTTGAGGAGAGGTGATCCAGAACTGCATGAGTTAGGAGAGAAGCAAGAGAACTTTTAGAGACATTACTTAGCATTTCTAGAAATATACATTAAATCCCTATTAATGTTCTTTGAAAAGGGCAAATACAAAAAAATAAAAATAAAATAAATAAATACATAAATACATAAATTAGAAAAGGGCAAATACAGGTTGAAATTTGGAAATACTTCTTACATTAGCTTCTGAACTGTGTTCCTCTGAATAGTAAATGGCATGAAGTACTCTTAGAACTAGACGCGGGGAAAGAGCTTAATCTATGGACAGAAAAAAAAATGCAGTGAATTCTTCACTTGACATGATACATTCTGCGTTATCAAGGGCCGTGATGTATTCCAAAACAAAGCACGGCGAAGATTACAGGGGAAATCCCGACCAGCGTCCCCTGCCCTGCCTCAAACACTGACGCCGGTTATTCAGCAGATGTTAATAATCACATGCCAAATTTGCTCCCACACTACCTAAAAAAGCAGAAATATGGGCAAAGATTCATTCTGTCCTGCATTTTTCCAGTCTCACCAAAGAGCCCAAGTAACAAAAACTTGCTCCCCTGCTGAGGTATTCCCCAGTGATCCAGAAGTTTCTACTCAGTTGACCTAAGGATAAAAAAGGATTTTCTCTCAAGGATCATGAATCTAACCAGTCCCTCCTTCTCCCCTCCAAAAGACAACCTATCAGGCAGGTTCAGAGGAGGGTAGTCAGACATCCTTCAAAAGCAAAAGCTTTTCTACTCACCAAGAAGTTTCTGATCAAAGAGGATTCCTAAATAATATAAAATATGCCCCACTGGTGAGTTAGTCAACTAAAAGATTTGGTTGCGCAAGGAAGTGAATAAATTCTCCATTCTAACCATAAAATAACTATTTGAGACTCTATTAATGATTATACCAGAATTCCATTTAAGTTATATAAAATTTTAAGAATTAAGTGGAGAAACAGACCTATAAGTAGCATAAGAACTAAAGACAGATGATCTGAGAAGATCCTCTAAAACCAAAGGAAAGAAGCAAAGACTGAAACGCTGCTTTATAACACTATGTCATATCCAAACATCTGCTTATGTAGAATGGTTTCTGTTCTCTGTCTTGTGTTTTTTTCCTACTTTCTTGATTTTTCCAAAAGGGTAACATATAATGTCCACAATCAAGAAGGAAAAAAAAAACCGAGGTTTTAAAAAATGCACAGAAAAGATAAAATGTACCTTTAGAATGTTATCAATGAGTGTGCCTGAGGGATAAATTGCTCTTCACATGTCATTTTTCTGTATTTTCTGAAGCTTCTAGAATGAGAGTGTAGTGATTTATAATGAAAAACAAATTTTAGAAAGACAAATTATTAAAATGTCAAAGGACTAAAATGTTTATTAAGGGCCAAAATATACAAATAGCTAATATGATCCGGAAAGAGCATGAACCATCGAGTAGGTACCTTTCACAGTTGAACAATCTACATGGTCTATACCGGCACGTCTCATCTTTGAGCATGTCTTCTGTTCAAGTTCTTACACCACCTTGAGGGGGTGTTGAAAACACAGGGATGCAGCCCAAGAAGGTGCACTTTGAACAAGCTCTTGGGCGATCCTGATGCTGCCAATCTGCAGCCCAGGTTTGAAGCAACGGGATGTCAGTAGAGCTGGGCCTGTGTTCTCCCCTGAAGCATGCCCAGCTCATTCTAGACTGAGCAAAAGAGCAAATGAACTCAGAATTCCACCTTCTTTCAAAGTTCTATATATATTTTTTAAAGATTTTATTTATTTATTCATGAGAGACACAGAGAGAGAGGCAGAGACGCAGGCAAAGGGAGAAGCAGGCTCCCTGCGAGGAAGCCCGACGGGGCTCACGCCCTGGGCCGAAGGCGGACGCTCACCCGGTGAGCCACCCAGGTGCCCTTCTTTCAAAGTTCGAAAGCAAGAGCACAGAGTCCTCTCTCTAGTCAACCCTTGGAGATTAAATCCTTAGTTACGTCCTATAAAAGGGGGGGGGTGTCAATGAAATTAAGATAATCATGATTGCAGGAGCTAACGGGTTTGTTGCCAACAGCCTCCGAACACCCTAGAACTCACAAGCATGCCAAACGCCTTGGTGGTGGTTTTCAACGACAGCATGTCCTTCAGTGATTCTGTTAGCCGCCTAGGAATAGGAGGCCGTCCACGGATTCAGAATCCATCACTCTAAAGGTCACAAAACAAGGCGAACGTGCCCTCCATGAGCTCACCTGGCGCTGACAGGTGCCTCTGAGACCCCGGAGCCCCGGGCAAGGGGTGGACAGGGAAGGAATCAGGACGGTGCCTGCCGGTGGATGCCCAGCCTCATACGGGTGGCCTCCCTGGGGGTCCCTCAGGAGCTACCAGCATAAGCCACAGGAGGAGCCTGAAAGCCCCAAGGAATGACTTGGGCCCATAGCCGGCGTCCCCCCATCCGGCAGCAGAGGGTGGCCGCGGGGACTCCTGCCACCCGAAGCAAGGAGGAGGGTACGTGCCCGAGACCTCCGAGTTCTGCGCGGTGGATCAGAACCTCAGCAGGAAAGCAGCCTCGGGAGCTCTAGAGAAGGCCACGGAGGACTCACCGCTGCCAAACACGGCTTGCCACTGTCCCCATGGCCGTCATTTCCCGCCTGCAGCGCACCAGGCACGCCCGGGGGCAGCGCTGGGGCCACCGGCTCCAGGCCTTCCCTGCTGGTCACCTGCTGTGTGGCCTCCAAGCTCTGCCTCCAACGCCTTTACTTCCTCTGCTATGGAACAAGATGAGGGGACGACGCGCTTGACAAGTGCCCTCCTGGCAGCCCCATAGTCACAGCCGCCCTGGAGATGCTCACGGGGACGGTGGTCAACGGGCCTCTTACTAAGGCCTCAGCAGACGGGGTGACGCGCCGTGCAAAGCTGTGCAAAGCACGGGATCTTTAGCAATAGCTCCCCTTCCGCTGAACCCGGGTTCGGTGGCAGATGCTACCCATAAAGTCACTGATAAACCAGTATTGAATGCGCTCCTTTGTGAGTCACTGCTTCATTCACTGAGATGTATTTTTGCACAACCACAGCCCCAACGACAGACGGTGGCTTCACAAGGAGAAGAGATACCAGGAAACGCCCCTCGCTGTATTTCCATAACCTCAACATCCAGCACTGAAAGCTCAGGTAAGTAAAATCGGGCTGAACGTCCTTACCAATGAGGTAGTTCGCTGCTGCTGAAAACCATGTTTTAGAAGGTTAATTAGTAACATAATCTGGGCATGTGAGGAAAGCTGGTTGCAGAACATTCTGTAGGTAAAACAGTATAATCTGATTTTGCAAATCTATGTGGGCATAAAAAATACTCATTAAATGGTAGCTATTATATTTTACATCTATTAGGGCCCCAGCCCTTTTCTTACATGTTTGAGTAAGCTATATATTCAAGTTATAACACATATCGATCATTTATGTGTCACAAATTTAAATTTTTTTTTTTTTTTTTTTTTTATGATAGTCACAGAGAGAGAGAGAGAGAGAGGCAGAGACACAGGCGGAGGGAGAAGCAGGCTCCATGCACCGGAAGCCTGATGTGGGATTCGATCCCGGGTCTCCAGGATCGCGCCCTGGGCCAAAGGCAGGCGCCAAACCGCTGCGCCACCCAGGGATCCTTATGTGTCACAAATTTAATGCGAATTTTCACAGTCTGTTGTCTCTTCATTTATATAGTTTTCAATTTTATTTATTTATTTTTTTAAAGGCCAGAGCTCTATTTTTATTTTTTTAAAGATTTTATTTATTTATTCATGAGAGACACAGAGAAAGAGGCAGAGGGAGAAGCAGGCTCCATGCAGGGAGCTCGATGTGGGACTCGATCCCGGGTCTCCAGGGTCACGCCCTGGGCCGAAGGCGGTGCTAAACCTAAACCGCTGAGCCACCCAGGCTGCCCCGAAGTTTTCGATTTTAATCTATTCAAGTCTACTTGTTTTTTGTTTCACTGGTTATTTCTTTTGCATTCAAGCCACGAAAACTGTCGTTCCTATGCAGACCTAATAAACATTTTCTGCCAGTTTTTCTATAATTTGATATGCAATATTCAACTCTCTGTGTAGTTTATTTATAAGATATGGTAATACTTGGTGGGGTCCAAAGTGACATCTTCTTATGTGCAAAGCATTTATTAAATAATTAAATAATTCTTCCTCATTGACTTTTTTTTTTTTTTTACTTATTTTGAAAACTTTAGCACACTGCTGTTACATGCAGTCAGGAAGTTATTCCAGTCCCCTTTTTAAATGAAAAGTACAAAAACCTCAAAGTAAAAACCCAAATATACACAGTAGTTTCATAAGAAATCTCAGTAAGAGATTATAAACAAATCAAATGACCATCAGGGCATTTTGCCTTCATTTCAGGCATCAGTCCACTAAGCAATAATTCCTATTTGAAATCAGTTCTTCCCATTCAGTGGAAGGCTCTGAGAATGCATTTGTAGGGCCTATGAGCACACGGTAGCTGAGTCTCCAACTGCTGTCTGAATTCTCTGCTCATTATTGTGGAGGGGCTACTTCTTGGGTGACAGGCAATATTATTCTAACCCTAATATACCTGAATATAATGCCCCTTGGCCTGAAAACACCGAAAGTTGAAGAATTCATGACTTGATTTAGTCAAGATTTAGAACTATCATTTTCACTTTATTGATTTTTCCTCCAAATATATTAGAAACCTACCATATGTAATATATACTATGTAAACTTGGACTTGTTTTTTTCCCTTAATGTCTGCATCTTGCCATTCCCTTTAAGATATAAGCTGCTAGAAAGTAAAGGCTGCGTTTGTTGGAGAAGGAAGGAAAGAAGGAAGGAAGGAAGGAAGGGCGGGCTCATTTGCTGAGCCTTGCCCACAACAGACACCCAGGAAAGCCTGCCAAGATCAACAATTATTTTAGTGTTTCATCCATAAACGATGCTTAAGGAAAAAAATTATATATATATAATACATAAATATAAAATATTTTATAATTATATTAAATAAAAATATTTATATATAAAAACATATATAAATATATATATAGGGGATCCCTGGGTGGCTCAGCAGTTTCGCGCCTGCCCTTGGCCAGGGCACAATCCTGGAGTTCCGGGATTGAGTCCCACATCGGGCTCCCTGCATGGAGCCTTCTTCTCCCTCTGCCTGTGTCTCTGCCTCTCTCTCTCTCTCTATGTCTATCATAAATAAATAAAAAATTTTTTAAAAAAATTATATATATATATATATATATATATATATATATAAAACTAAATGTTTTCATCTGAATTCATCTCTCCTACCAAGTAACATGGACAGATTTTTGCCATCAACTCACACCCTGAAGCATAAGACATGATGATCTTTCATTTGCATAGCTACGACTCGTCATTACCAGCCCTATTTTTTTGACTCAACAAAATAGAATTGCACCATTAGGATTGCAGCATGTCTGTTCTTGCAGTGACTATTTTGAATTGTGCTTTTTAGTAGCAACCACTTTAAGGGGGAAAAAAATTGTACCTTCTAAAGTGTACACTTGGCTTGGTTTTAGAGACTGAGCTTGCCTGGGTTCGTTTGCCTGTTGCTTTTCCACGTAGGGAAGGAATGTCTGAGAGAGGTTCCCCTGGAGAGAGGCAGCTGATGAGAGTCCTCAGCCTTGTGATCTCTTTCTAATCCTCTCCAACCATCAACGGACTAGTTCTCTAGACACTGTCACCACCACCATCATCGTTATCATCAGTGCTACAATTTACTGAGCACTTTATATGTCAGTCACACTGCTGAATGTTTATTTCCAGCGTTATTTTCATTACCAGAAAATTCTAGAACATAATTCCAACCGGTATCTTTAAAAATTGCCCGATTTGATATCATACTTAAGTGTGATTTTAGAGATCTTGCTTAATTGTTTAATCCAAGGAATGACTAGCATATTAAGAAGTTCGTTATTTCGTGTCATAGTACGCTTATATTCTCATACATAAAGCAGAGAAGTCTAACCTGTAAGAACATTTCTCTGCCCTGCTTCTCTCGTTTCTGTTGGAGAAGAATGGATGCGTTTGTCACGCGGCAAAAGGAGGCCCAGGAAGAGCAAGAGAGATTATCTTACATGTTGGCAAAGCAACCGTATCCGACTCCTCCCTCGGTCCCCATCCTGCTCCGGAGCTGTCTGGAAGAACGAGGTATGTTGCTTACTCCTAACTGCCAACCAGGCCGCCTCTCCCGTGCCCCCTGCCCAGCGTTTGCTGGGGGCATCCCCTGGAGAGGCACGCTCACCTCACCCGAGGGTCCCAGGGAGTAGGAAGCAAATGCCAAGGAGCCCAGGAAAAAATAGAACTCCTTCCACTGCATCCAGAGACAGAGAGAGACAGAGAGACAGATCTAAAAACACATAGAAACACACGGTTCATTCTTGAGCTTAAACAGCGAAGTCGTATCGTAGCTGTTGACGTCTGCTATGAACAGGTCCGAGCGAATCATCGGGAAGGCTGAGAGGCTGCAGAGCCTTCCTCTGCCCGTCTTCACCCTTTCGGAGGTATTACGGGAGAGTATGTCCAAGCCCATTTCATCCCGCGGAGTCTAAAGTCAAACCCACATCAATACATTTTCCCCTAAAACGTGTGGTCTCCTCCAAAGACTCGAACAAGAGCAAGCATTCGCAAGGCCTGGGGAGGGCGCAGGGACACCAGATCACTGCAGCCCCCGTGGTTCAGGTTCGCCCACGTTGGGCGCTGACTGCCCCGCAGGTGCTCCCTCTTGGAAGTTGCAGCTGCAGGAGGCACCAGAGCAGTCTATGGTCCCTCACACTGCTGGCCCCAAGCTGCAACCCTCCCTGTGTTGATCGCCCTGCACCAAGGGGACTCTGTGGCTCCTCCCGCTGATGGGGATCAAAATAATCCCCTGTCTGTGATTTTGGGCCTGGCCTGTGAATGGCTTCGGCTGGAAGGAATCCAGGCAGTAGGACGCCCCTGCAGGCTTCTTCTTACCCCTTCTAGCTCCACAGACGCCCCAGGGAAGAGCTGCCCCACATAGCTGCTGTCCTCGGAGTGGATCCCACCTGAGGCAGGTGAAAGCCCAGTGTGCGTTCCCAGGTGGTGGGAGCCTGAAGCACAGCCGCTCAGTGGAACCCGGTTGGGCCCAGCCCAGCCCGGAGGCTGGGGGGGGGGGGGGGGGGCGCGTGCGACTGCAGGAGCCTCAGCAAATAACTGCTGTTCTAAGCCCCCGTGTCCCCGGGTATTTTTTACACGGCATTTTTACGGCCAGAGCCAAGTGATACACAGTCTAAAGAGGCCACTCATGAGAAACACACTGTGGCCCCACCCCCCAAACAATAAATTTTAATAGGTGCTTACTCTGCACCCATTTGTGTAAGCCCTTGAGCGAGTCCACTTATTCATTCCTCACAAGAACCCTGTAAGGCAGGGAGGATTTTTATCCCTGTTTGAAAGACGAGGCAAGAGAGGCACAGTGAAGTCCCCTACCTGCAGCCCGAAGGTGGCAAAGGCGGGGCTGCCCCCCCCCCCCACCAGCCGCCACCAGCCTCCCCTGATCCTGCCGGGTGGAATCCACACTGACGAGCAGTCGGGAAACTAGCCCAGGTCCCTCCCAGCCTAGGCCCAGCTCATCCTGCCAGGCTCTGCTCCGTCCCCGTCCCTCACCGGCCTCTGTGCGGGCCCCAAGCTCCCCAACTCCCCGGCACCCACCACCCAGACGGCCCTGCGCTCCTTTGTGCGCCCTCGGGGTCATCCTGCAGGCCGCAGGTCCTGGGCTCGCCTGCAGCACCTGCCTCCTGCCTGTCCGGCTGCTCACCCTGGGCCCCCGCCCACCTGCAGGAGCTCCCCCCGCAAAGCCCGGAGCACCACGCACCAGCACCAGCGCAGGAGGCCCGTTACAAAGCCGGTGAGGGGCAGGGACGTGAGGTACCCGTGGGTGCAGACACGGGCCCGAGTCCCCTCCGACACAGCAAGCCCTGGCTCCCGACAAACCCCCATCGCATCCTCCGCATCCCTGGCTCCCGCCATACGTCCTTCCCCCGGCACCCCACCCCTGTGGCCATTGGAAACCGGGGACCAAGGCTCCAGGCCCGACGCTCAGTGGCCGCGAGGGGTGCCCGGGCTCAGGTCGTGGAGGAGGCTGGTGGGCATGCAGGTAGGTCCCCAGGTGGAAGGAGCAGATGCCCGGCCAGGCGAGGACGTGGCGTGGGGCCAAGGCCCCAGAACCCAGACCCGCCGGCACCCGGGCCAGGCCGCCTCTCCCAGCCGCGGGGTCCAGTTCGGGCTGTGCAGCCCGACAGCACCTGCCACCTGCGGGCAGCTGGCAGGTCCCGGGCGGAGGCCACCTGCACCAGCCGGGCTGGTCTCGGAGCCTTGGGGAAGCTACGGGGACAGGAGGGCAGCAGTCGGCCCCTGGGGTCCAAGGCCAGCACCCCACACCCAGCCCCGTCCTCCACCGCAGCGCCACTGCCCCTGCTCCCAGTGTCGCCTGAGAAAGGTGGGAGACGCCAGGGTGATGGGTGTTCCTCTATCCCTGCACAAGCACCCAGGAGGTCGGTGTTACAGACGCCCGGGATGCAAGAGCCACAGGATCTTCGAGATCAGGCCCCCGAGGAGTTTTTAGACATCTAGTGACCACTTGGTTCAGACGATCACTTGTAGAAGCATAAATAGGAAAGGGGAAACTGAGGCTGCTCCCTTTGGGAGGCAGGGGCCAGGGACCCCAACTGTTGGCGTGGGCACAGCCTCCGAGATGGCTCAGAGGAGGCTGGGGAACTTGGGTGGGACAACAAAGGTGGAGGCCAGAGCCACCCCCTGCACCTGGTCCAGAGGGGTGAGGGGACCCCATCCGAGGCCACATGGTCTGAAGGCAGCAGGACCAAGAGCAGGACTCAGGTCCTGGCTGCCAGCCCAAACACTCTTTCCCCCAACAGAGCCACCCCCCTTTCTGGAAAGGGCCCTCTACACGCCAGCCTCCCCGCGCCCCCACCAGCAAGTCCAGGGCCACCGTAGGGCTGAGACCCAGGTCGAGTGACTTCAAGATGGTGCATCTTACTGTGCAGGGAAGGCTCTGCCGCTGTAAACACCAATCCACCCGGCCCTCCCCTCCCCACCCCACTGACCCCCTGTTCCATGGCCTACGAGCTGCTCCAGATCTGCTCCCATCTCCTTTGGTTTTCCGTTGCAATCTCCCAGCACCAAATCAAGTGCTGCGATTCTCCAATTTGCCCGGTTTGTCCCCACACAGTATTTGTGTCTGGTCTTAAAACGCTAATTTCATTTTAGAAGCCTGCGAGGAGAGAAGCCAACATTTAATCGTAGGGACTGGAGGGGACTGTGCAAACCGCTTACGAGGCACAAATAGAGTAGTTATTTTCCTATTTCCCTTCTGATTGAATTGGCTGCTGTATCATATGCAGTAAACAGTATGAACCAGAAAGCAGCCCTGCATCCTTATCTCACCCCCTCACATAATCTAAAGGAAAAAATGCATTGCAATAAAAAAGGGAAAAAGGCAAGGAAAACTTCATATTTGTTTAAAAGTTAATTAAACTTGAAAGGTTTGTGGGGACAATTCATTTTCTTCTGTAGCCTGAGACCATAAGGTTTGCATTCGTTTTACCACTGGAATGATAAAAAGTAACCTGATGTTATTTTAATTGTAATAATAAATAATAAAACTGGAATAAAAGGTCTCTTTTTAAATAGCAAAATAAAAATGGAAGCTTACGTACCATACAATGCTGACTTAACTTATAAAATAAAAACTAAACTTTGTTAAGGTGTACGCCTATTTCATTGCTTTTGTTTTTTTGTTTGTTTTCATTGCTTTTGTTAATGACACTTTCATTCTTTTCTGGAAAGATGACTTTGCAGCAAGCATGCAGGTGGGACTTTATATGCATCCTAGTGAATCTTCCTTATTGACGAGATTAAACTGGAATGCGCTCTTTACAAAGAAAATTCAAACTACAATGAAACAGCACAGGAGGCCTCCAGCAAGCTTTCTGGGTAACCCAGCTGTGGAGATGGACAATGTCCCCATCCTTATCATTTCCACGTCAGAAGTGCCCACCAAAAGGACAATGCCGGGTGGTCTTCACAGTCAAGAGGAAGCAGGAATCCTAGATGAACCCTACTGAAGATGAGCACCGAGGCTGGCGTTGTATTACCAGATGCAACAAATGGAGCCAAGAAGCGGGCTAGACAAGGATTGTCTCCCCAGAAAATGGTGTGTGTGTGTGTGTGTGTGTGTGTGTGTGTGTGTGTGTGAAAGAGAGAGAGAGAGAGAGAGAACATTTCAGAAAAAGAAGAGCTGCTGATAAGAGAAAAGAGTAACTGTTGAACAAGATAAGAGGTGACTCCTAGTGAAAAAGATGGAATTGGATGAAAGGATTTCCAGGCCTCCAGTTCTAAAATTCCTTGATTCTATGGAGTAAAAAGTGAAAGCTCCATCAGCAAATTGAAACCCAGAAACCCCCAGGGGGAAGCCCACACCTCTTACTTGTTTCCTCTGACAGATTACCCTGGATGGGAACCACTTGCCGGAATATTAAACTTCCTGTTTCCTATCTGTCTCCCCCAAGATTTCCCCATGAGCACCCTGAAGATAAGGTGTGTGTTTAACTCATCTTTCTGATCCCAGCATGGTACCCGAAAGCACATAATGGGCAGCCAAACATATGGAAAGGTAGGATGGAAAAACTAGCAGGGAAAAATTAAGTTTTATTTTTAAGTAATGATCGCTTATATCCTAGGAAGCATTTTTTTTTTTTTTATATCCTAGGAAGCATTAATCAAACTCCTTGGCACCTAGATGTTACATAAATAGATTCTTCAATTAAAATACATTTTTTTTTTCCCTATTAACTACCAGGCCAAGCCTCCAAATGCACAGAAAAAAAGGAATTTTTGTTTGTTTCTTCCCTAGGAGAAAACAATCAGCAACTCCTGCTCCTTCATTCAGATTCTTATAGTATAAAAACAGGCATCAAAAACTAGCACAGGGATGCCTGGGGGGCCTAGTGGTTGAGCATCTGCCTTCGGCTCAGGGTGTGACCTCAGGGTCCTGGGATCGAGTCCCACGTGGGGCTCCCTGCATGGAGCCTGCTTCTCCCTCTGCCTGTGTTGTCTCTGCCTCTCTCAGTGAGTCTCTCATGAATAAATAAAATAATAAAATCTTTAAAAAAAAAACTAGCATAAACAATATTGGCCACTTTGTTAAATGGGAACTGACATAGGAACAAGACCAGGATGTCTGCTCTCATGACTTCTATTCAACATCGTATTGTTGCTTCTAGCCACGGCAAGTAGGCAAGAAAAAGAAATAAAAGCATCCATATTGGAAAGAAGTAAAACTATCTCTCTTTGCAGATGACATTATCTTCTCTATAGAAAATCCTAGTTAATTCCCTAAAACACTATAGATCTAGTCACCAAGTTCAGCAAGGTTTCAAGATACGTGATCAAAACATAAGACAACTGCATTTTTATGCACTACCAACAAATAGTTTAAAAATGAAGTTAAGACAATTTCATTTACACTGCACCAGAAAAAATTAAATGCAAATGCTCAGTAATGAATTTAACAAAGGAAGTACAAGACTTAAACACTGAAAGTTACCAAACATCACTAAAAGAAATTAGAGAAGACCTAAACAACTGGAAAATAACCTGTGTTCATTACCAAAAAACTTAACATTGTTAAAATGGCAATAATCCTCAAACTGATCTGTAGATTTAATGTGATCCCTATCAAATCCCAGTGGCTTTTTGCAGAAATTAACAAACTAATCTTAAAATTCTTATGAAAATATAAGAGACCCAGGATAGGCAAAACAATCCTGAACAAGAACAAAGTTGGAAAACTTACATTTCCCACTAACAACACTGCTACAAAGCGACAATAATCAAGACTGTGTGATACGGGCATAAGGATAGGGCTACAGATCAACAGAACAGAATTGAGAGCACAGAAGTAAATTATATATTTATGGTCAAACTGATTTTTGACAGGCTATGACAATCAATGGGGGAAAGAATACTCTTTTTTGGTACATGGTGCTGGGACAACGGGATAATTACACGCAAAAGAATACATTTGGATCCCTAACTCACACCATATATAAAAATTAACTCAAAACAGACCAAATATCTAAATGGAAGAGCTAAAACTATAGAACTCTTAGAAGAAAATATAGGTGTAAACCTTGTAATTTTGGATGAGACAATGGTTTCTTAGATATGACACCAAAAGCACAAGTGAAAAAAAGAAAAAAGCCAATAGAATGTTATCAAGATTCAAACTTCTGTATTCCAAAGGATACTATCAAGGGAATGAAAAGACAACCTATGGAACGAGAGATTATATCTGCAAATCATATATCTGATAAGAGTCTAGTACCCAGAATATTAGTTATATATTCTACAATAAAAAGACAATTCTACAATTGAATTCTACAATGTAGAATTCTACAATAAAAAGACAAACATCCTGATTAAAAACTGGCAAAGGGTCTGAGAAGACATTTCTCCAAAGATCTACAAATGGCCAATAAGCATATGAAAGAGTCTCAACATCATAGGTTATTAGGAAAATGCAAACTGGAACCACAAAGAGATACCATTTCATACCCACTAAGATGGCCATAAGCATGAGGACAGACAATAAAAGTTTTGGTGAGGACGGGGAGAAACTGGGATCCTCACCACATTGCTGGTAAGAATGTAAAATGGTACAGCAGCTTTGGAAACAGTTTGGTAGTTCCTCAAAAAGTTAAACAGGATAAGCATATGATCCAGCAATTCCACGCCTAGGTGTATAAACCTAAGACATCCGGAAGACACGTGTCCACACAAAAACTGGTACATGAATGTACATAGAAACATTACTTATAATAGTCCCAAAATTGGAAGCTTCCCAAATCTCCATCAAGATGAATAAACAGAAAGTGTTATATCCGTACTATAGAATATTTTTCAGCCATAAAAAAGGATGAAGGACTGATTTATGCTATAACCTTGAAAACATTATTAACCTTAAAATCTTGAAAACATTATGTGAAATAAAAGAAGCTAAACACAAAAAGTCACATACTGAATGATTCCATGCATAGGAAATGTCCAGAACAGGCAAATCCATAGAAATAGAAAGTAAATTAATGGCTACCGGGGGTTGAGAGAAGGAGGCAATGGGGAATGATTACTAATGAGTATAAGACTTCTTCGCGAAATTGTGAAAACATTTCGGAATTAGATAATGACGATAATTCACAACTTAGTGAACATACTAAAACCGCTGAATTGCATACCTTAAAAGTATATAATTTTATGAAATGGGTGTTTCTCTCAATTTAAAAATTTAAAATACACAATTTTATGGAATGTGTGTTTCTCTCAATTTAAAAATTTAAAATATACAATTTTATGGAATGTGTGTTTCTCTCAATTTAAAAATTTAAAATACACAATTTTATGGAATGTGTGTTTCTCTCAATTTAAAAATTTAAAATATACAATTTTATGGAATGTGTGTTTCTCTCAATTCAAATATTTTAATGGTGAGATCCCTGCATACACTGCTAGTGAAGATGCTCACTGGTAAAACGTCCTGAAAGACAGTTTTGAAAACAGGTATCAAATTTGATCCCAAATTCTAAGAACATATCCTCTGTGAATAATTATTAACATCACCACTTAAGTTATAAGGATGAGCTGCAACGTAGCATATAAAATGAGAATATTGGAAATGCCCTGCGGGGGAAGAGCGGGCCCCCTGCCAGCTGAGCGAGCCCCGACCCTGGCCTCCCTGGCTGAGCTGGGGCTGCGGCCGTGGCAAGGTGCCCCAGGCAGGAACGCCACTCGGCCTGCTGCTCGGCCTGAAGGTCAGCACGTTGTCAAGAGCAAACGCTTTTCACATTGTTTCATGCTTTTGACAGATTACCAGAGCGACAAGGAGGCTGTTTCCGGGGCGCCTGGTGGCTCAGTTGGTCAAGCGTCTGCTCCAGCTCAGGTCATGACCCCGGGGGCCCGGGATCAAGTCCTGTGGCACCGGCTCCCTGCTGGGCGGGCACCTGCTACGCCCTCTGCTCCTGCCCCTCCCCCGACTCACGCTCACTCGCTCTCTCAAATGAATAAAATCTTTTTTTTTTCTTTAAAAAGGCTGTCTCTGTTCATTTTGTCCAGATCCATAGTTGCTTCATGGGGTCCTCATAAATCCTCCACACCTGGCCCAAAGCCAGTCATGCTGCTGCCTAATACAGATTTTAACAAATCATGATCCTGGTCCTGGAGGTGGCTGGGGGAAGAGGCACTCAAGAGTTTAGGTGATAAAATAGATTATGAACTAATCTATGATTATGAAAACATGATTATGAAACATTATGAAACATTATGAAAGATTATGAAAACATGAACTGTTTTCTGGAGGCAAGACGGGAATATAAAGCTAGAGCCTTAAAAACATTATTTCATTATTTTAGGTATTTAATTGTGTCACTTCTAGAATTTCTATTCTAAGGAAATCATTGCAGACCTGCACAGAGATTTAGCTACAAGAATGCACATGACAAGAGTTGTCTATAATACTAAAAAGCTGAGTTCAAGCTAAACGTGCAAGGTACAGCCTCATGAGGAAATACGCTGGCCATTAAAAATAATGTTGTGGGGACGGCTGGGGGGCTCAGCGGTTGAGCGTCTGCCTTCAGCTCAGAGCATGACCCAGGGGTCCCAGGATCGAGTCCTGCATCGTGCTCCCTGCGTGGATCCTGCTTCTCCCTCTGCCTATGTCTCTGCCTGTCTCTCTCTCTCTCTGTCTCTCATGAATAAATTTTTTAAAAAATTAAAAATGCATAAAAAATAAAAATAATGTTGTACAGGAATATATGATGGCATGGAAAATGATTTTAAAGGTCAAGCTTTAAAAAAAGAGTTTTAATACAGTTGAAAGGGATCATTTCATTTTTGTAAACATATATAGATACGCACATATATAGACAAACATGCTCAGAAGAAACGAGAATGGTTCAACAGTGACTCTCTGTGTGGTGGGAAAACAGCTGATGGGGGGGACAATCTGTCCTTTTCCACATTTTCTACAATGAACATGTATCACCCTGGTAGTAAAAAAAAACCAAAAAGATACTCTTTTGAAAAAGGTGAAATCATCTAATTTCAGATGGGAAATCTTTTTACTTAGGACTTGAAATAAAGTCCTCACGTGGTTGAGTGTGTTTACACTTAGCTCTGAGCTTCCTGGCTGCCGAGGCAAAAAGGGAACTATACGGAGTCATCTAGATGGACCTGTTTTAGATCGCCTCTGCCCCCGGGAACTGCAAGACGGGAGCCCGCCTCTCCGCAATCTGGATCCCTCCCGTGCAGGCCAGGCGGTGGGGCCCCAGGCCTCACTGCTGTCCTCCGGCTGCGATCAGAGGAGCTGCCCCCCCCACAGGACACGGAACACCCCCCTCCCCCCGTGTCTTCTCCATAACGTTCTTCCATCCCTGTTCTTCACCACAGAACACGTTCCCCGAATGTCCCCAGTGTGACACCAGTGAGGCAGCCTCTGACCTTTATGCAGTATTTGATGGTGTCACTGTTTCTTCACTGTATGAAGAAGGACACTCAGAAGGGCCTCAGGATGGAGTCGGTCTCGGAGAGTGGTAGATGCAGCACGCTTTGAGAATGCACGTTTCTTTTTTAAAGATTTTATTTATTTATTCATGAGAGACACAGAGAGAGGCCGAGACCCAGGCAGAGGGAGCAGCAGGGTCCCTGCGGGGAGCCTGGTGCAGGACTCAATCCCAGGACCCCGGGGTCACGCCCTGAGCCCAAGGCAGGGGCTCCACCGCTGAGCCCCCCGGGTGCCTCCCAAGAAAGTACATTTCTTAATAATAGGTCTGCTCACGAGACCTCAGAGAAGAGACAGTAGGAAAAGTTGGGTCAGTGGCTATGGATCGCTGCTTGGAGACTTCCATCGGGTTTTAGAGCAAGACCCCAGTGTTGCTAAAGCTAACGCTGCCAGCCCTGAACTTGCCTCCAGAAAGCTGAGCCTCGCTAGGAGGAGAGGGAGCTTCCAGAACATACACGACCTCCTGGTCAGAGGCAGAGCCCCGGAGGCGGAGGCATGGGATGGGGCTGGGGGCTGCGCCTATTACCCCCTGTGCATGGCCAACCTCGCTATAGAAATCATGTAAGTTAGATCCTCCTCTACATCCCACCTACAGTTCTCCCAAGCCCCATGGATCCAAGTCACTCCCAGAGGCAGCAGAGATTTTGCAGGGCGTGGGAGGCTACTAAAATAGCACACTCCTCCCTCCAAAT
Source organism: Vulpes lagopus (assembly GCF_018345385.1). Lineage (NCBI taxonomy): Eukaryota > Metazoa > Chordata > Mammalia > Carnivora > Canidae > Vulpes > Vulpes lagopus. The sequence goes on along the minus strand of NC_054847.1, from coordinate 30,551,106 downwards.
GCCCCCCCAACACCTTCTGCTCCATGTGTCTGATGCTTATCTCCAAGGCCCAAATCAAGTCTTTCCTGCCCCCCGTGTGGCCTTCCTTTCCCCTGCGGCCTCCAGGAGCACCTACCCACCGCATACCCACGGACACCCACTTTGCGGGTCACGTGTCCCTGGTCAGGCTGCAGGCTGTAAAACACGAGGCATCTCGCTGGCGCCTGACACCGTGTGCGTCTTACGCATGGGCACTTGTCTAAGGGGACAAGTTCATCTAACCCGCCCAGCTTATCTACTTCCCAAAGCAAACACATGGCTGTCAAGCCCTGTGCTCCTAAGCAGATAAGTTGATAGCACGACTGTCAGCAGAGCAATAGTGCTAAAAGTCCAGCGTTTCTTGACTGGGAATACAGCTTTCTAGAGCTATTGCAACAAATTAATTTTGTTGTGCTGACCACCAGGGACAGAAAGAAGGAAATATTCTTCTTGGGGATCTCTGGGTGGCTCAGCAGTTTAGCGCCTGCCTCCAGCCCAGGGTGTGACCCCGGGGTCCCAGGATCTAGTCCCACGTCAGGCTCCCTGCAGGGAGCCTGCTTCTCCCTCTTCCTGAGTCTCTGCCTTTCTTGCTCTCTGTGTCTCTCATGAATAAATAAAATCTTAAAAAAAAATTTTTTTTAATTTCTTCTTGACGTCTACGGCATTCACCATCTTTCAGAAAATAAACATACACACATAGCTAATTAGGATAATGCATTATCAATAGGGCAAAAGTGGGAGGACACATAACAATCACAAAGCCCTCAACAGTGTTCCTCAAGAGATGGCTGCAATTCCCATCCCACTGAGGTTGGGCCACACAGCTGGATACAGTGTCTACCAAAAGACAAGGCTCCCTTCCTCTGCTCTGCACAGATCTGCCCACCTGAAGAGCCCCAATCTCTGCACGCAGCCACTGATTTGCAGAACATGCCACACAGTGCAGCCCAACTAGTGTGTGACACTGGCCAGAGCCGTGGGGAAGCTGAAACATGGCCAAAGGAAGCAGCGTGACACCAGGCCAAGCTGAGGTACCAGGACAGCTGTCCTGAAACCTTTGCAATGGGAGCTTGTCTAGTGAAAGACAGGCTGGAAAAACATCTTCCACACTGCAAAAAAACAACCCGTTGGTGGGTCGTAAAATCAATTCAGAGGTACAAGACTTACAGTAAATTTTGTTTCATAAAATGTCTGTCGTGAGTATGAGCGTGTATACGTGCACGCGTGTATGCACGTGTGAACACGTCCTGCGTCATGCACACAGATACTTGTCAAAACAGTCTGTGAGGCTGAAAATCAAATTATTTGAGATATTATAGAAGGAGTCATTTCAATTCAATAGAAGGAAAACATCTCTAACAAATAAAACTATCTCATGCTGAGGTTTATCATTTTGAACGGCAGAGAGTTTGCAGCCCCTGAGAGACTTCAAGCAGTGCCAAAGCCATAGATTGACATGGAGGATATTCATTTTAGTAGAAAGTTAAATGAGATGAACTCTGTTTTCTCCCCATTCTATGACACTATCAGTCTAGATCAAAGGCAATCAAGTATTCCTGAAGGCACAATTTGGAGAAAATAACCCCATGGAGTCACAAGGGTGAATGTATACAGCCTCAAATTTTATTTGATGGTTTATGCTGGAACAGCATCTCTGTGATGGGGAAAACTGGTAGGGAGACTTAGACCAGGGTTCTCAGCCTAGATAGACATCAGAATTACCTGTGGAGCATTTAAAAGATACCCATGCTTGGATCCCCAAATATATCAATTAAAACACTGGGGCCCCAAATTTGTATTTTGTTTAATGTTCTTTAGGCCAGAGTTGAAAACCACTGATTTAAAGGTACAAAATGTATAAATGGCATTTTATAAAGCACAGAGGGAAGGGAAACAGCCTCAGGATTTACATGAAGAGCCTCACTCCCATGCTCACAACAAATAAAAAACAAGATAAATGGCAAGTCCAGAACTTTCTTGAATCCACTGAAAGTTGAGGTCACAGGGAAACAAACTAGCCCTAAATCTAAGGAGAACCAGACACCTATAGGAAGAGGGGAGACAAGCACGTATTTACCTGAGGCAGATGCACCTGGACACTGGCTAACAGGCATCAAGTAGCAAATAACAACAGAATACTGCTGGAAAGGTGGAAGAGCATGGAGCCAGACCACTGTGAGGCTAAAGGAAGACCTAAGACTGACACTGAGATAGACATTAGACAAAATTCTCTAGCACACCAGCCCCAACTCTAAACTCAAAGTATCACAAGAGGAACTAGAAGTGGGTGGTGCACGGAGAAGAACCATACCAACAACAAACTTCTAATTCAGTTCAAATCCTGATTAGAGTGATCAAGCCCCCACACTCATGGTCTAGCAGAAATAGAAAGGCACTCCCATTTCCAGACATAAGAACTATTTATTTTAGACTCCCATGTCCTACACAGGGTGCCCAGTTCCCAACAAAACATAGAGAGCATACAAGAAGCAAGAAAAGGGGCACCTGGGTGGCTCAGTGGTTCAGCATCTGCCTTTAGCTCAGGTCATGATCCTGGGGTCCTGGGATCAACTCCCACATCGGGCTCCCCGCAGGAAGCCTGCTTCTCCCTCTGCTTATGCTTCTGCCTCTCTCTCTGTGTCTCTCATGAAAAAATAAATAATTTTTTTTTTTAAGAAAAGTCAAGAAAAAGACATCCCTGCCACATGGTGGCAATGAATTAAACCAAACTCAGATATAACACAGATGTTGAAGGTATCAGACACTAAATTTTAAATAACTTTAATTGTAAAATACCCTAATAGAAAGAGTGGGCAACATGAAAGATTAACTGTTGAATTTTAACAGAAAGATAGGAACTTTAAGGGAGAATAAAATGGAAAAAGAGAGAATAAAATGGAAAAACGTGAAAAGCTGAACAGAGTAACAGAAATGCAGACGGCTTTCAACATTCCTAGATTAGCAGATTTGACACAGTTGAGGAAAGAGTCAGTGATCTTGAGAACAGGTCAACAGGACTATCCACACTAAAACAAGAAGAAACAAAAGGAAGAATGAAACAAAAATTAAGAGTGTTCAACAGCTGTGGAACAAATTAAAATTTCCAATCTAGGTGTAATCAAGTTTTAGAAGGAGAAAAGAGAACAGAGCAAAAGAAATATTTTATGAAATAACCGTTGAGAATTTTCTAAAATTAATGACAGGCACCAAATCACAGGTCCAAGAAGCTCAAGAACATCAAGCAGGATGAGTACCAAGAATGTGCATACATGTGCACGTTAAGACAGCTTAAACCAAAGACAAAAAGAATATTGAATGCAGTGGTATAAAAATAAAACATTAAGTATAAAAGAACAGAGATAAGGATTATAGAAGTCATCTTGTCAGTAGCATGCAATGTTAGAAGCCAATGAAGCAATATCTTTAAGGTGCTTAAAGAAAAAATAAACTGTCACTCAAAATTCCATACCCAGTAAAAATATCTTTCAAAAATAAAGGAGAAAAAGAACTGGCATAGACAAACAAAAACTAAGAGAATTCATGGCCAGGACACCTACACTATGAGAAATGCTAAATGAAGCTTTTCAGGCAGAAGTAATACAATGTCAGAAAGCTGGATCTACACAAAGACATGAAAAGTGCTGGAAATGGAATAAATGAAAGTCAAAAGCAATTCATCTTTTTTTCTTATTTTTAATTGCTATAAAATATAACTGAATGTTTAAAGCAGGAGTCAGCAAAGTATGATTTACAAACCAAATCCAGCCCATAGTCTCCTTTAGTATGACCTATAAGCTAAGAATAATTTTTATATTCTTTAAGTGTTGTTTATAAAAAAAAAAAAAAAAGAAAGAAAGAAATTATCCAACAGAGACCAAATATTGCCTCAAAGCCAAAAATATTTACTTTCTGGGCTTTTAGACAAAAAATTTGCTAACCCCTGGTCTAAAAAATAACAGCAATGTTTTATTTACAATATACGTAAAAGGGAGATGATAGTAACAATAAACATGAAAGATAGAAAGATTGGAAACATACAGCTGTTAAGATCCTTATACTACATGGGAAATAGTATAAAGACCGGATGACTGACAGCCTTGAACGGGCGCCCAGGTTGTCTACACCGTCCTGTGGACTTGGTTTAGGTGGCAGTGAGCAAGGGCAGAGAGGGTGCAGGGGACGGGTCCTATTTTTATCTGCTGAGAACACACTTTTCAGGGGGAAGTGGCCCTCCCCAGTCTCCATCACCTGAACTTGAGCTGAACCAATCGCCTGGGCCCTGGTGGCTCCTGGGTAGTCACTCCTCCTCAGGACACCCACTCCCTGTATCCTGAGGTGGCTTGGCCCCGCTTTGGTCTAGTACATCAGTAAGATACGCTATGAGGACGATACAGCTGGAAGAGGAGCGAGCCCCCACCCCTGCCCTCTCTGAAGGAGCAGACAACCTCGAGGGTCCCGGTACTATTTACCCTCCACACTAAAAATCAGTCAACACAGCAGGTGAAAAGCCCCAAAATACGTATGAGCGAGAATGAGCCTCCCGACCTCATCCTATGAGCCCCTGGATGCAGCTATTCCTGAGGCCAAAACCGTCAGCCTTTTTCATTTCGGCGACCGCATTTCTAATACTGCATTCAGGTGATTCTCAAGGGACCAACACCCAACTCAAAAGAACTCTGACAAACACAGTGGAGAATGATGCCAGCCGGCCGGTGACACCCCTGGGTGTGGGGCCTATGTCCTGGCACCTGTCCATCGTCTGTCCCTAGGATGGCAGCAGGAGCTAAAGCAGCCTGCACGCAGCCTAGCAGTGAACCAGTCAGTGATTTAAAAACAAATGCCAGGGATGCCCGGGGGCTCCGGGGTTGAGCACGTGCCTTGGCCCAGGGCGTGACCCAGGGTCACGGGATCGGGTCCCCTGTCCAGCTCCTTGCGTGGGGCCTGCTGCTTCCTCTGCCTGTCTCTGCCTCTCTCTCTCTCTGTGTCTCTCGTGAGGAAATAAATAAAATCTTAAAAAAAAAAAAAAAAAAACACGAGTGCCAGCCCTGAACCCCCATGCACACTCCTCACCCCCACCCCCGGGCTTCCCCCCAAGGAGGGTCATCTGAGCCTCTGAGGATCCCCCTCCTGTTGGGAGGCGCGGAGACCCTGGGAGGAGACCAGGGCTGCGTGACCACGCAGGGAAAGTGCACAGGACCTTCCGCAGCTCTGGGCCGTGTGCTTTAGGGACATCAGGTAACTTAAAGCCATTTTAACGCTCAAAATGCCCATTTTGGGGCAGCCCGAGGGGTCTCAGGGGTTTAGCTCCACCTTCAGCCCAGGGAGTGACCCCGGGTCACGGAATCGAGTCCCGCGTCGGGCTCCCTGCATGGAGCCTGCTTCTCCCTCTGCCTGGGTCTCAGCCTCTCTCTGTGTCTCATGAATAAGTAAATAAAATCTTTTTTTTAAAAAAATGCCCATTTTGCTTTCGGGGAAACTGAGCATCCGCGAGGTCACGCTGCGCAAGGCCAAGTGGCTGGGAACTAGAATTTGGGCGGCGCTCGAGGGCTTTCCCCGCTCCCCCTCGGGCCGCTGGCTGCTGGCGGGTGCAGGCGCCCCAAGCCCCAAGCCCCGGGGCACAGGCCGCCGCCCTCCAGCCTCCGAGCGACCCCGCCCCCAGCCCGGGACCCCGCCGCCAGCGCCGGTCTCCTCCTCCGCAGCAGCGCGCGGGGGCGGGGCCCGGAGGGGGCGGGGCCCGGAGGGGGCGGGGCCCGGAGGGGCGGGGCCCGGAGGGGCGGGGCCCGGGGGCGGGGCCCGGAGGGGCGGGGCCCGGAGGGGCGGGGCCGGTATGGGCGGGGCCGGTATGGGCGGGGCCTGGATGGGGCGGGACCGGGAGGACCCGGCGCCAACCCCGGTGCAGAGCCGCGGGCGCACAGGGAGTTGCCCTCCGCTCCCGCCGCCCGGACACACAGCCCCAGCCCAGAGCCCCCCCTGCAGTCCCGCCGCCCGGACATCCCCCTACCCGGACACACACACAGCCCCGCCCGGACCCCTCGCAGCCCCGGACCCCCTCCCCCGCCGCCCCGCGCTCTCCGCAGCGCCCCCGCCCCGCCAGCACCACGCCAGCCGTGCTCGGCGGCGCCCTGGCCACGCAGGAGCCCCGCCCGGTGCAGATGTTCCCAGGTGTTGGGCCCGCGGACCCCGCTCACCTGCGCCGCCCGGCCTGTGGGCGCCCCCGCCCGGCTCCGGCTCCGGCTCCGGCTCCCGCTCCGGCTCCCGCTCCGGCTCCGGCTCCCGCTCCCGCTCCGGCTCCCCGCCTGGGTCCGAGCTGCGGCCGCGCGGGGCGGGGCCCACGGGGGCGGCTCCTCCCCGCCGAGCACCTGGGGCGTGCGCACCGACCGGCCGGGACAGGTGGGGCCCCTGGGAACCTGGGGGTCCTCCGCCGGGTCGCGGGGGCGCGGGCGAGCTGCCGTCGGCCCAGCCAGCGACCCGGCGGCGGACCGCGGGGAGGCCAGCCCCCCGCTGGGGGGGGGGTGCAACCCGAGAGGCGGCGCCGAGCCCGGTGACAGCGCTGGGGCCGCGCGCACAGGTGCGGCCGCCCGGCCCTGGGGAGGCGGCCCCTCCCGACGTCCCCGCCGAGCCTCCGCGCCTCGGCCGACCCCAACCCTGCGGTGAAAGGAGCTGGAGGTCCGTACGGCCGCTCCGGATGCGAGCGGAGGAGCCCCCGCCGTGGCCGCGGAGCCCGCACCCCCTGACGCCGGGCCGCGCTCGAGCCCCCGCCGCCCGCCGCACGGCGAGCTCCTGAGTCCCTGCAGGCCCGGGGCCGCCCGCACCGCCTCGCCTGCTCCTGCCCCGGCCCCTGCGGCAGCTGGCTGGGGGGACGCCGGCACCCCCGGGCATCCCCCTAAGCCGTCCGGCAAACCGCTGCCTTCCCACGACGTCACGGGCAGGGGTACCCCGAATACAAGGCTGTCCCGCCAGCTGGCACCTGTGCACACTGCCCAGTTGGTACGAGCCGCCCGATCCCACCCCGCCGCGGGTAGCAGAGCCGAGCCTGGGGCGTTCGAGGTGCTGCTGGGCCCCGAGGCGGGAATAGGACCCCCACGGAAGGGCAGCCCGGGGCCCAGCGGCTTAGCGCCGCCTGCAGCCAGGGCGTGACCCGGGGTCCCGGGGTCCAGTCCTGCATCGGGCTCCCCGCAGGGACCCTTGTCCCTCTGCCTGGGTCTCTGCCTCTCTCTCTCTGTATCTCTCATGAATCAATAAATAAAATCTTAAAAAAAAAAAAAAAAAAAAAAGACCTCCCACGGAAATGGGGATAGGATTTGGCCCCCTGCTGAGATCTCTAGTCCGTCTTTCCAGGCCTCTCAGAGAGCTAGTGTCATATGAGCCACCCACACGTACTGAGGCCTTGATGGTTGGGGAAAAAAATGTGAAAACAAAACAAAAGGGGTGCGGGGCACCTGGTTGGCCCAATCAGTAGAACATGCGAGCCTTCATCTCAGGTTTGTGAGTTTGAGCCCTGTGTTCGGTATAGAGGTTATTATGTAAAATAAATAAAATAAAATCCATTTAAAAAAGATATATCAAAATAGGCTACGTACAAAGTGTGGTATGTTCTTTCCATCAAACAAATGGTTTTAACACGCCCGTATACACACACGCACAATGATGTGTGATGCTGCTACTCACACATTAATTTCAAGATTCATTAAAGAAATTCATTATAAGCGTGCTACAGGAAATACCGTATAACTGTAAAATTGCGTGGAGAACATTCGTACTGAGAACTATGTCAGTCCACTTCCACGGCCGTCTATTAAACCTCAAAGGCCACAATTAGAAGCTGTCTGCTAAGGTGAGGTCATGGCCAAGTGGCAAGCTCCAGCCCTGCCCCAATAGGCTCATTTAGGGCCTGGACCCCCACCCCATCCTGCCTTATCAGTGAGCCCTGCACAGATGGGCGTTTCAGATGTGGTGTGGCCTGGTTGGTGGCTTCACACTGGGCAAGGCCAACCTGGCAAAAAAACTCACAGAGAACGCCCCGCCTAGGTGTGCCCTCCTCCAGCTGTATCCCCTACGTGGTACGCGGGGAGGGGAGGCTGGGTCCCAGGGTGGGGCTGTGAAGGGTCCTGCCATCAGGACAGCCATGGAACCAGCACACAGGCTGGGCTCGGGGGCCCCTCCGAGTCTCATCTACACAAAATGGGCCGGGCCCTTCTTGTGTGTGGCCAGTTTCAGTCGGCGGAGCATGTGATCCTCTGTGATTTAGGATCCTCCCACTCTGCGTGTGATCTTGGCTGGGCCAGTCTGGTAAGTGATGCCACTCAAACGGGCCTGGGAATCTTCATCAGGAAGGCACAAGTTCTGCCCTGACATTCATTCATTCTCTCTCTCCCCAACCCCTACCCCCACCCCAACCCTCCCAGGGCTTGCTGAGTAGCCCTGGGCACATCCCCTAATTGTCTAACCGTGCATTTCCTCCACTTGGGACACCTGCGAGCATGAAATCAGGCAAGATCTCTGCTGGAAGTTCTTTGCCTGAAAGGGTTTACCTGAAATATGAAGGCCTGGTACCATTGTGAGGTTAAGTGAAATAATGCATAGGAGATGCTTGAGCACAGCACCACGCACTGAGCACCTGCTCAATAAATGGTTCTTTCACTATCTTTCATGGGGCTCAGACGGGCAGCGCGGAGAGCCAGCTAATGTCTGAAGACACGCTGGAAATAGGACAAAACCACTGGCAGACTTTTTGAAAGATCTAGAATAAATTAACGCCTGCAAGTGACCATGTGTGTTACTCTTCTCTACCAGTCCCTAGGAAGGTGATATTTGAACTAAGAAATCTTCAGTTTCTTCTCTATCTCTTGTTCTCTGATCATATAGTGGAAGAGAAATCATCCAAAGGAAAACCAAAAAAAAAAAAAAGAAAGAAAAAGAAAAAAAGAGTCTCTGAGCCTCGGGATAGTCTTTACCCTCTTTTCCTACCTTTGCCTAGGGCTCAGTCCGTGCATTAACACTGTACGTCGTTTCCTGAGCACATTTTTCAATGAAACAATACATGTAAAGGCTGTAGGATAGTTCCTGGTACATAGTAGCTGCTCAGTTAATCATAACTAATATGGGAGGATGCAGGGAAGGGGACAGCAATACTAAGGTCGGAAACGGCCATGAGTTCAGGAAGGCAAATCTGATCATCACTTTATTAAGGTACCCGGAATTCTAAGTTCACTGGCTTTGTTATCAGACTGTTTGGGTTCAAATCCAGCCACCATTTAACAAAGGACATTAATCTCTCCAAGCCCTGGTTTACTCATCTATAAAATGAAGACAGTAACTCGTGGCCACAGGAGCTGGGAGGAATACAGGACAACCTTCAGTGGGCTGCTTCTTTCCACCTGGCACAGTGTTGGTGCTTAGTTAGGTCTCTTCTGAGCTCTGATTTCAGGGGGGTATGATTTCTTTTTTTTTTTTTAAGATTTTATTTATTTATTCATAGAGACACACAGAGAGAGGCCAAGACCCAGGCAGAGGGAAGCAGGCTCCCTGTGGGGAGCCCCATGCAGGACTCCATCCCAGGACCCCGGGGTCACGCCCTGAGCCCAAGGCAGACGCTCAACCGCTGAGCCCCCAGGTGCCCGGGCTGTGATTTCTTTTTTTTTTTTTTAATTATTTATTTATTTATGATAGTCACACACAGAGAGAGAGAGAGGCAGAGACACAGGCAGAGACACAGGCAGAGGGAGAAGCAGGCTCCATGCACCAGGAGCCCGACGTGGGACTCAATCCTGGGTCTCCAGGATCGCGCCCTGGGCCAAAGGCAGGCGCCAAACCCCTGCGCCACCCAGGGATCCCTGGGCTGTGATTTCTTAACCAAGGGGCCAGGCCTCCCCCCCCACCCCCCCTCAACTCTCCCCCCCTCCATCCACCCCCTCCCTCCACCCTCCACCCATCCCCCCTCCATCCATCCCCCCCCCCCCCCGCCCCCCACGGGAGGGTGGCCTGGCCTAGCCGCTCCCCCGCCAGCGCCCTGGTCCGCACCCCTCCTGCCCCAGGCCTTGCACCCCGGGGGGCTGTTCCCCCCCAATCCCTCCCCTGCCACACACACCCCCCCCCCCCCCGCGCTCATGCCAGCGGTTCAGGAATCTTGGATAAAGCCAGTGGGATGGCTCAGATTTCTCAGGTTTATTCCGTTGAATTTGGCCTTTTAACATAACATCCATTAGGCACTTTCCTTTTTTCTTCTTTTTTTGTGGATTTTATTTATTTATTCACGAGACAGGCAGAGACACCGCAGAGGAGGAAGCGGGCTCCCCGCGGGGACCCCGGGTCGCGCCC